>NC_136261.1:358125952-358525008 GCF_964187855.1 Myxine glutinosa | reverse complement strand
ACATCAAGGTAAAGGGAAGGTACCTTGATGTTACTGTCCCAGGCTTTGCTACTTGCTCATACATTGGTGCATGGCTAATTTGGAATGGGGGGGCAGGGGGGGTGAGAGTGATGGCATGGGCAGTGAGGGGATTGGTGCGTGAGCCACAAAGTGTCTTGTGGGTGGGCGTCTATGTGCAAGAGGTTTTGTGTTTTACTGTGGTCGAGAGGATGGAGATGAATTGTGATCGAATTTTGCGTTTGGAAATTTGAAATGTGAATGGGGATTTCACATGTAAGCAGGCCATGGCAGCATCTTTTTGTGACATATTTTTATTGGACTATGTGGTTGAGAATTGAATGGCAGCGGGGGAGGAAATGTTTTTGTGGATTTTGTGGGTGGGGAAGGTGTGTGTCCACACTCCACAGGTACGGATCAAGCTCTGGAGGAGCGGTGACTGCGGCCCCCTCTGTGGTAATTGCCCCTGGCAGCCAGTGGTGTCTCAAAATTGGGAGCCTATGGGTGGGGGGGGGGGGGGGGTCTGTTTGGGCGCCTTGAGGTGTGGAGACCCTTGGCGAACCATGAGTCTGTGTGAAAGCCTGAGGCGATGGAGCCTGGTGTGGAGACCTCCCCGGCGGGACGACAGCTAAGGAGATGTTTGGCTGCCATAGGGCCAAGAGTTAAAGGGGGTTGGGGGGGGGGGGGGATGAAGAAGTCGTAAGTCAGGCGACTTGGTTTTGGACTGTGGGCACCACAGCCTGAAGCGTCCCCACCATCTTGCTTGTACGGTACCTCCCCGCTGCCTAGTTGAGGATCAGGCACATGTGAAATGCCATTTATGCCATAGTCTTGCGGGGGGGGGGGGGGGGGGGAAATACGTGCTTTGATGATTTTTGAAATGTGTATGAATGGTTATGGGATTTGTGTGAATGGATGGGGGTAAAATCCACTGAGCCATGTCACTCACCTGTAACACCAGGACAGGGCCCGCAGAAATTTGGGGTACATTGGGATGACCCCGCAGGTAACGTTGGGTATTGTGGCATCCACCGGGGGACGTGGTCTGTAGACTGGGGTTGTACAAATGTTTATGAATTTTTGCATTTTGGTTAAGTTTTGGGGTTAAGATAGGTTTGCGTGTTGTTGATTTTCTTCCTGCTCCAGGAGCAAGGACTTCAAGTTTTGTAAATATTTGAAATGTGAATTGTTGTTTAAGGGGGTAGAACGATAAGACGAATAGGTAAGTAGCTACGGCTCGCTTCCCACATATATATATATATATATATATATATATATATATATATATATATATATATATATATATATATATATATATATATATATATCCAAATATATGTGCAGTTCTCCAGCTTTCAATGAGCGCAAGTAATGACGTCACTGCCATGTACATACGCTCTGCCTGTCAAGCTCTCAAGAGAACCCTCTGACAGAGCAGAATTTTGATCTTAGTTCAGATACTGTCATAAGTGTATGTAAAACTCACAGTTACCGACCTGGTTTCGCCCTTTTTTGGGGCTCATCAGGGCAACGCAGTGAGTACTGCATACACTTATGACTCTGAAAACCTTTCGGTTATATACCAGTTACTTTGCGATTTCATACCATCAGTGGTGAACCGCCATTAAGGTATCCCATCCAGCTATGCTGTACCTTAATGGGAGCGATAAGTGCCATCTGCCACATGGCACATTACCTCTGGTATCCACTCATTATATGGAATCCCCTGGATGCAGCCGGGAGCAAACCAATCCAAATATATGTGCAGTTCTGGATTGGTTTGCTCCCGGCTGCATCCAGGGGATTCCATATAATGAGTGGATACCAGAGGTAATGTGCCATGTGGCAGATGGCACTTATCGCTCCCATTAAGGTACAGCATAGCTGGATGGGATACCTTAATGGCGGTTCACCACTGATGGTATGAAATCGCAAAGTAACTGGTATATAACCGAAAGGTTTTCAGAGTCATAAGTGTATGCAGTACTCACTGCGTTGCCCTGATGAGCCCCAAAAAAGGGCGAAACCAGGTCGGTAACTGTGAGTTTTACATACACTTATGACAGTATCTGAACTAAGATCAAAATTCTGCTCTGTCAGAGGGTTCTCTTGAGAGCTTGACAGGCAGAGCGTATGTACATGGCAGTGACGTCATTACTTGCGCTCATTGAAAGCTGGAGAACTGCACATATATTTGGATTGGTTTGCTCCCGGCTGCATCCAGGGGATTCCATATAATGAGTGGATACCAGAGGTAATGTGCCATGTGGCAGATGGCACTTATCGCTCCCATTAAGGTACAGCATAGCTGGATGGGATACCTTAATGGCGGTTCACCACTGATGGTATGAAATCGCAAAGTAACTGGTATATAACCGAAAGGTTTTCAGAGTCATAAGTGTATGCAGTACTCACTGCGTTGCCCTGATGAGCCCCAAAAAAGGGCGAAACCAGGTCGGTAACTGTGAGTTTTACATACACTTATGACAGTATCTGAACTAAGATCAAAATTCTGCTCTGTCAGAGGGTTCTCTTGAGAGCTTGACAGGCAGAGCGTATGTACATGGCAGTGACGTCATTACTTGCGCTCATTGAAAGCTGGAGAACTGCACATATATTTGGATTGGTTTGCTCCCGGCTGCATCCAGGGGATTCCATATAATGAGTGGATACCAGAGGTAATGTGCCATGTGGCAGATGGCACTTATCGCTCCCATTAAGGTACAGCATATCTGGATGGGATACCTTAATGGCGGTTCACCACTGATGGTATGAAATCGCAAAGTAACTGGTATATAACCGAAAGGTTTTCAGAGTCATAAGTGTATGCAGTACTCACTGCGTTGCCCTGATGAGCCCCAAAAAAGGGCGAAACCAGGTCGGTAACTGTGAGTTTTACATACACTTATGACAGTATCTGAACTAAGATCAAAATTCTGCTCTGTCAGAGGGTTCTCTTGAGAGCTTGACAGGCAGAGCGTATGTACATGGCAGTGACGTCATTACTTGCGCTCATTGAAAGCTGGAGAACTGCACATATATTTGGATTGGTTTGCTCCCGGCTGCATCCAGGGGATTCCATATAATGAGTGGATACCAGAGGTAATGTGCCATGTGGCAGATGGCACTTATCGCTCCCATTAAGGTACAGCATAGCTGGATGGGATACCTTAATGGCGGTTCACCACTGATGGTATGAAATCGCAAAGTAACTGGTATATAACCGAAAGGTTTTCAGAGTCATAAGTGTATGCAGTACTCACTGCGTTGCCCTGATGAGCCCCAAAAAAGGGCGAAACCAGGTCGGTAACTGTGAGTTTTACATACACTTATGACAGTATCTGAACTAAGATCAAAATTCTGCTCTGTCAGAGGGTTCTCTTGAGAGCTTGACAGGCAGAGCGTATGTACATGGCAGTGACGTCATTACTTGCGCTCATTGAAAGCTGGAGAACTGCACATATATTTGGATTGGTTTGCTCCCGGCTGCATCCAGGGGATTCCATATAATGAGTGGATACCAGAGGTAATGTGCCATGTGGCAGATGGCACTTATCGCTCCCATTAAGGTACAGCATAGCTGGATGGGATACCTTAATGGCGGTTCACCACTGATGGTATGAAATCGCAAAGTAACTGATATATATATATATATATATATATATACACACACACACACAGCGTCTGTCCTGTCCTGTGTTGTCTTGTGTTGTGTTGTCTTGTCACTGAACTACTTTCTCAAACTTTTGTGAAATCGTACCAAACTTCTGGTATGCACATATCTCTCCCGTCGGTATGTCCTAAGGGTTTCTTTTTTTTTTGAAAAATTGTCCAATTGTTTTTTGTTTTTTTTGGAATCTTTTTGGGAAATTTTTTTTTTCAACTTCAATTGTTTATAAAATGTGATATCACGTATACTACAAATACATTTGTGCAAAATAATTGTTTGAATTATGATTGGTTTAAACCATGACAAAACGGCAACTCGGGTACAGTCATTTATCTATATATCTACACATTTGGGCAGTGTCTGTGTTGTCACTTAACGACTCCCTCAAACGTTTGTTTCCGTGGTTGTGGAGTGTTTTTAATAACGTTGTGGTGGTTTTGAATCACGTGGTGGTGAGGTATTTTGAATTATGTGGTGGTGAGGTGTTTTTAAATCACATGGTGGTGAGGTGTTTTTAAAACAGATGGTGGTGAGGTGTTTTGAATTACGTGGTGGTGAGGTATTTATAATTACGTGGTGGTGAGGTATTTATAATTACGTGGTGGTGAGGTGTTTTTAATTATGTGCTGATGAGGTTTTTAATTTCGTGGCTGAGGTGTTTTTAAATGACGTGGTGGTGAGGTGTTTTTAATTTCGTGACTGTGAGGTGTTTTTATTTCGTGTTTTATGGCAGTGAGGTGTTTTTATTACGTTTTCTGGCTGTGAGGTGTTTTCAATTTCGTGGTGGTGAGGTGTTTTTATTACGTGTTTTATGGCTGTGAGGTGTTTTAAATTACTTGGTGGTGATGTGTTTAAATTACTTTGTGGTGAAGTGTTTTGAATTACGTGGTGGTGCGGTGTTTTGAATTACTTGGTGGTGCGGTGTTTTGAATTACTTGGTGGTGAGGTGTTTTGAATTACGTGGTGGTGAGGTGTTTTGAATTACGTGGTGGTGCGGTGTTTTGAATTACTTGGTGTTGAGGTGTTTTGAATTACGTGGTGGTGAGGTGTAATCGTCTCGAACTTCCAGTCTGCACCTACCCCTCCCCTATGTATGTGCTGAGGGGTTCTTTCTTGAAAAAAAAAAACTTTCAACCTGAATCTTCAACCTAAATTGCTTATAAAAATGAAATATCACAAAAACAACAAATATATTTGTGCAAAATAATTGTTTGTATTATGATTGGTGTAAATCATGACAACACAGCAACTCAGGTACAGTCATTATTCTCAGCTAAAATAAGCCCGTTCCTCAGTAACGACGCTTGGTGAGGTCAGCGCAGCGAGTCGAGCCAAGCTAGTATATATATATATATATATATATATATATATATATATATATATATATATATATATATATATATATATATATATATATATATATATATATATAGGTATATATATATATATATATATAGGTATGTATGTATATATAGTGTTGCGGTTTTGGAATAAAGGATAACCCCCTCGTAGGTAGACGCACCACAACATGTAGCCTCGCAATAGTATAGTTATTTCTTCGTAAATGTAAGGTAGTCTCCTTTCCTGTTTTAGTTTTGCGTTGAGCAGGCCCATGAGTAGGGTGTTCTTTTCGCGCTAAAATGCCATGTGCTCGGCCTGAACAAGTCTGGCAAGGCCGAAGGGAGGAGCTGCAGGGGGAGTGACCGGTAATCGCGAGCCGCCAATCAGAGCTCGAGGGGAGTGGCTAACCACGGCAACGGGAGGCGGAGCATGGAACATTCGGGTAGGGCCGGGGCTGAGCCATAAAACCCTGCTCCGAGCCCCTCCGCCTCAGTCGGGTCGAGGCATTGATTGAGTTGAGTCGTGTGCACAGTTCTGAGTTCAGATCAGTAGAGCTGGAGGCGAGTTGAGCTGCAGAACGAGTGAATTGAATTGCCTGTTGTACACGAACTTTCCCCGTGCCCTGTGCCCTGTGCTCTGCTGCGCTGTATTAATCGCATTCGAGAAGACGACCCGTTCCGGGCCACAGACGTGCAATCTCCTCCTGCCTGCGTTTCCTGCATATGTGCCGTGACCGCCAGAGGGCCACGCCGGGCGAGCTGTCCCAGAGCGACCGACGGCAAAGCGCGTTTGGTGCGCGAACTTCCTTTCTTCTTCTCCCCGTGTGCGTGAGTGGGCCCTGTGTCTGGGGATGTTAAGATTGATTAAGCTTCTGCTCTGTGTCCCCTTTCCTTTATCCGAATCCTGTACATTGTGTAAATAAATTGTGTTATTCCTCTTATTTGACCGTTCCCGTCCCTTCCATTAATTGGCCTCGCATGGTACGAATAGAACCGCTCGAATCGGGTTCCATAAAAGTAACGGCATGAGTTAAGTGATACGCACACCGCTCGGGCGTACTCGATTAAGCGTGGCTCGTGCAAGGTCCGGTCCCCGCTTTCGTGGCAGCGTGGGTTAAAGGTACGTGCGGCGTCGACCCGATACCCTTTTTCACGCTTGCTGCGAAAGTGGCGATTCGGCCCCATGGACACGAAGACCCAAGGGGAAAAAGGGGTTTAATCCCCCCTTTGTAATGTGAACGGGCTTCGGGAGATCCGCAACAATATGTATGTATATGTATATGTTGATGGGATGGCTGAGAGGTACGCACACGAGCCTCCAAGTCATCTAGCCTGGGTTTGAATCCTGACCCAGCTATAAGCTGTCTCCTTGTATTTCATAGACAGGGTGAATCATCAATGTATGTGTCGTTAAACTGGCATCACATCTGCCATCATTCGTTGGTGGATGTGAAAGATTCCATGGTGTCCTTCACAAAGAGTAGGGGAGCTATTTCCAGCACACTAAACTACAGACTTGGCATTTAATATGGAATATTTTTTTTGTGGGGTGAACTTACTTTTCAAGATGACTTAGAACCAAAAGTTCATTGGAATTATGTTGAAACTATTCTAGATTTTGTTAATGTGACCTTTAAAAGAAACAAAAACCACATTTGACATTTCGAAGCAAATAAATTGATCCTTGAAAGTGATGTAAACTGATATCGAACTCAATTCACGGACAGTACTGTGTTAAACTTCTGTGCATTTTCCAGAGGTATCTCTTTATTTTGCACATTAGCGAATTTTTTTTTTAACAAAAACAAAAGTTAAATTACGACTGGGATTACGGACAGTAAAATTACAGTTCAGTACTTCGTGTAAACCCCACGAGCATTCAGGAGAGCACGCACACGTCGAGGCTTGCTGTTCACGAGATTTGCCAAGGTTTGGACAGGAATTGCTTGCCATGCAGTTACAATAATCTGGTGCAATTCACGCACAGAGGCAGGCTGCTGGTCCAAGTTGTCGATTTGACGCGTTAATTCTGCCCACAAGTTCTCTATCGGATTCATATCCGGGGACATGGCATGCCACTCTATATGCTCTACACCACGGTCAGCAAGAAAGTGTTGGATCATGCGAGCACGATGAGGCCGTGCATTGTCATCTTCCAAGACAAAGTTTCCTCGAAAGGCTGCATGAACAAATGGAAGCAATGTTTCTTCCAGAATGGCCCTGTGCTTGAACTGGTTCAGGTTTGCATTCAGAACAACCAGGTCAGTTTTGCCCCCTGCATGAAAAGCAGCCCAAATGGTCACCCCACCACCTCCAGCTTGGACTCTTGGCACTATACAATCTTCGTTGCAGGCTTCATGCACTTGTCTGCGCACTCGGAGGCGGCCATCTTGACGATAGATCAGAAATCTAGACTCCTCACTGAAGATCACGTGATTCCAGTGTCCTGGCTGCCATTGAAGGTGCTCTCTGGCCCACTGCAATCGGCGCTGGCGGTGTTCTCTGGTCAGACGTGGCTTTCTCAGGGGACGCCTGGCACGATAGCCTGCTTGAACCAGTCGTTGGTTGACTAGCCTTCTGGATACAGGCACATTTGTCAGTTGCTGCCACTCAGCCCTAAGCTAATTAGCTGACTTGGTACGGCCATTGCGGACTAACCGGTGCAGCTGGCGATCATCCCTCCTTGTGGTTCTGCGGGGACGTCCTGGCCTCGGTATTGGAGTAGGGACACCCCTCTGAGCATTTCTTTTTAGGATATTTGACACCTGACCTTGAGTGATGCCTTACTGCCAAGCAATAGCATGCTGTTTCATGCCGGAATTTCGTAAAGCCACCACTAAATGACAAATAGCATTGTCGAGTTGACGGACAATCTCCAGGGGAAGTGGCAATAGCTTTTGTAGACGTGCAGCAGTTGTTTTCCACTAATACAGAACGCAGCAACCCTTATATACCCGATTGTGAAGCCAATCGTCAAATGTACCTGTCCGTACATTTTGTCACGCCACCTGTGATATAATCCTGTTATTGACTTCTTGCTGCGACAGACAATCAGTGACATGGTTCTTTTTAACAAAGAAATCACCGAAGCGTAAAAGAAACTCACCAGATTGATATACCGAGTTCAGAAAGTAAACCCAAGTCAAGAAAAAAAATATATTCCATATTAAATGCCAAGTCTGTATTTCCAAATTATTTTCCAAATCACCTTCAGTTGAACGCCAGACCTAGGCAGCCGGTTCGTGAAAGACTTCGACCAAAATCCTTTTTCAGCCCACGCCACAAAAAACTGGGAATAATTGGGCGTGTTAAATAAGTCGTGGTTGCGGTAGTCGTAGAAAGTCGGCACACCGCAGACACCACAGAAACTGCAAATTAAGTTGTGACCTTATGGTTGAGAAACTCCACAAACTTTGTGAAAGACCACAACAACATTGACATGGTCTATTACAAAAATCTTCAGGGACATCGATTCTGAAACTGAATTGTCTGAGAATGCTTTTACGAGGAAATTGAAAAGCAGTGAACGAATCTGCCTGCAGGAGAAACGAGCCGTTTATCCGAAAATGTCAGCTTAATGGCCAGAAAAGAGGTGAAGTCATGCGTGGAGATGAAAAAGCAATTATGAGTGACAATTATGTACCAGTTTGGGAAAACGTGTGAGCTGGAAACATCTTGAGAATGAGCTACACAATTCACAGTCACGGTGTATTCCGCAAAGCCCTGGATGTGTAGTGTTTGTGTAGTGTTTGTGTGCTAGTGTGTTGGTGTGTTGGTGTGGTGTGCAGACAATGTATTGCCGATGTAAAGTTGAAGTTCATGCAGCGGCCAAACATAACTTTTCGGTTTTATTGCATAGATTCACATTCCAATCGTACGTATTTTATAGACCAAGTCGCATTCCTTCTCTTTATAGATGAATGCACATTTGAATAGCACGTTTGAATAGTACATGTCTATTCATTACTTACGTCTATTAATGATGTACCATTGGAATGTACCTTTCGACCCGTCAGACTGCTGAGGCCCCCCGGACCTTGGAAGACCCCCAAGACCCCTACAGACCTTTAAGACCACAAAGACTCAAAGGAACCAAAAGATCCAGAGGACATAGTACACAGAGGACCTAAAATACCATGAGGACTCCGAAGACCCAAAAATACCCAAAATATCCTTAAAGACACCGAAGACTCAAGATATCCCAAAGACCATTAAATCCACTGAAGACCCAGATGACCCAAACACCTCATGGACCCAAAAGACCCAGAGGACCTAAAATACCCTCAGAACTCTGAAGACCCAAAAAATGCTGAGGACCCTCAAATACCCAAAAGACCCTGAACACCCAAAAGACCCTGAATACCCAAAAGAATCCTGAACACCTAAAACACCCCGAACACCCAAAAGACCCTGAACACCCAAAAGACCCAAAAAGACCCAGAGTACTCAGAAGACCCATAAAGATCCAAAAGACACCAAACACCCAAAAGACCTATGATAATGTTATGTCGGTGGGTAGGCATATATAGATTTAGGTAGATCTGAATAGGTATCATGCTCGTCTGTCGTGATAGGGAATCTTGATGTAATAAGTTCTGTTAGTCCGGTTTGTTGGATCAAGTGTGTACCTGTGATCATACGAGGATGATCGGGAGATAGGTAGAATAGGGACTAAGCTAATTCCCCTGCGTGTCAGACCTGGTGATCATTCCTTTGTCCCGTATGGCAGCACATCACACACATTAGATCGGCCCATTAGCACAACGCTAATTAAATAATTCCCCCGCCGCCACAATGACTTTGGAAGAACAGGCAGGAAGCATCCGCGTCCAACGGCGCCATGGCAAGCAGACATCGTGCAAGGCAGGCAATAGCCACGCCCAGAACTCGTGATTGACAGGAGGGAGAGGGGCGAGCAACACCAAGAGCACCGATTGGAGGGTACAGAAGGACTTGTGATTGGCCGGCGGATGGCATGACACGAAGGGCAAAAAGCACTCGGCCAATGAGAGGACACCAACGCGATGAGAAGATTCGAGAAGTCGAGGGGCACCGCGCTGGTTGGAAGAGAGGCGGGCTGATGTCACATGACTGTGAGTAAAACCTCTCGCTCGCTGGCATTTTCTCTCTTCGCATCTGCCTGTCTTCACCTCCGCTTTTCTCTTTGCTTTGCCCTCTTGCGTTGGACTGTCCCTTTGTGTTTGCCCTTCTCGTTTTGGCTTCCTCCCCATTTGGACCTCCCTTCTGCCCTTGCTTCTCGTTCCCATTTGGACTTTCGCATGGTGGACGTTGGAGAGACGTTGGGGCGCCGACGATCATCCTCTCCTGGTGCGAGTGGCTGAGCGAGGCGTGCCGCTGAGTAGATGAGACCGGGACGAGCAGGTGGCTCGGGGCCTAGCAAAGCGCGAACGAGGTGGACGGAGGCCTGCTTCGCACCAACATCGGAGCCGGACGGAGCCTGACCGGCATCACACATCCTGACAGACAAGACACACCACAGAACACAACACGATGATTCTTTTTATTTAATTCCTTCCCCTGTGCTCTTGTTGAAGTGAGGTGTGCGGGATCCCGGTTTAGGAAACATAGTTATTTGTCGGCGCGTTTCATTATTCTCAGGTTCCGTCATAAATATTCTTTCTGTTTGTACATTTTACACTGTCTCGGGTTGAGTTAATTTCCACAGGGAGAAGACATCGTCGGACTATGAAGTTAAGCGGCATTCTCCCCCAAGCTCCCCTTCTCGTGTATGATCCGCCATTGAATTGATTGTCACCTCGTTAAGCTCGATTCCATCCGTGGACGCTCTGTCTTAACTGAGAACCGTCCGCACGACAATTATATATGACGTTGATGATGATGATGTCCACTCCTGCATCATCAGATGCATATGGCTGCCGAAGCAGTTTCTTTGCTGTTGGGCACAATCCTGGTTGGGGCATCACTCCTACGTGGGACACTCGAATGGCTCATTCATCCCAGTAAGCTGGAACTCATTTTGCCGACCTTGGAAGGCTGAGTCAACCCCACCTGGTATTAATTCAGCGAACAACAGCATTTGAACTCAGGACCATAGAATCCCAAGCCGGCACCCTAACCGTTAAGCCAACACCAGGAATCTGATTTCACAAGAAACAAACGGACCCAATTGCAATATCCTCTCCTCTGACGAGGGTAACAACAACACACTCTGCAGCAGCTTGGACATTGCATGTTTTGCCAGTGCTACAAATTAATAGTGCAACATGTAGAGGACTATTTTTGGTGGGTTTTCTCTTCAAAATAACGCGAAAATTTCATTCTCTTGGGCAACACCAGCGGGAACAAAACGTCGACAATAAGTCACACTTGTGGATGCAGTGGAGCTATTAATTAAGGAAGTGCGAGAGCAAATATGAGGATGTCTTTCTGAAGGCACAAAGCGACTGCAATTCTGTATCCAGGTCGTGCTCGCCGGTCCGGATTTCTCATCCTTATTCATACATCGTATCCACGCACTATACGATTGCCGAAGAAGCCAGGATGCTTAGAGCCTTAGAGAATGACATTTTTGCTGCGTTCCCAGCGTTACGATGATGATTATTTTTGACCCGACATTTTGAGAGTGTCGACGCAAGCTTTGTGTGATGTGGAGGCTGAAAGACACAGGCGGATTCTCATATGGAGATAGCAGGGAACAACATGGGGCCCTTTGTCTTCGTACCCAACACGAGTTGCATTGGAGAGCATGTGCTTGGGTTTGAACAAACCCATAAATCCTTCGTAGAAATCAGTATTCATTTTAGTGCTTTTAGTAATGTTCGTATATGTGGAAGAATAAGGCGGCAGATGTAGGCATGTTGTTACCTCCGCCACCAAAGGTGGATGCAGCTCCTGTTTTCACCCCTGTCTGTCTGTCTGTTTGTTCGTTCGTCCGTTTGTGAACAAAATATCTCAAAAGGTTGTGGACGAATTCGGACGAAATTTTGCAGAGATGTAGCGTATGTGACAAGGACGAAATGATTAGATTTTGGTGAAGATCCGGATTCGGATCCGGCTACTAGAATTTTTTTAAAAGTGGTTCTTCACCATTGGGAGATAGGGCCAAAAACTATACATAGCAGGATATCTCAAAAAGTGGTGGACAGATTTGGCCGAAACTGGGTGGACAGGTTGGGTGTCTGACAAGGATGATTCGATTAGATTTTGGTGAAGATCTGAATATGGATTCGGCTATGAGAATTACTTAATTTTTTTAGTGATTCTTCACTATTGAGTGATGGGGCTAAAACCGACATATAGCATGATATCTCAAAAGGTTATGCATGGATTTGGACGAAACTTGGTGAACCGGTTGTGTGTGTGACAAGGAAGGATCGATTCAATTTTGGTGAAGATCCGGACTCAGATACGGCTAGTATAATTTTGAAATGATTCTTCACCATTGGGAGATGGGGCCAAAAACGATACATAGCGGGATATCTCAAAAAGTTGTGGACGGATGATTTTGATTAAATGTGATTCTGTATTGTGATTTTCTGGTCTACTCTGGGATACAAAACGTAAATTGTTCACGTGGCGGAGGTATGCTCTCTACTGAATGCCATTCTAGTTGTTGTTGTTTATATATATATATATAAATCATTATATAGCACCAGACAGTTCTCTCGAACAAAGCCACGGCACAGAGAAAGCCGATCGATCTCCCAGGATTACTAAGATTACTAAGAGATCTCACAAATCCAGGATGGTGTACTTCCACCTTCACAAAGTAAGGACTATGACAGAGTTAGAGTGAGAGAGTGAGAGAGTGAGAGAGTGAGAGGGTGAGAGAGTGAGAGAGTGAGAGAGTGAGAGAGTGAGAGAGTGAGTGAGAGAGTGAGTGAGAGAGTGAGAGAGTGTGAGAGTGTGAGTGGGTGAGTGTGTGAGTGGGTGAGTGGGTGACTGAGTGACTGAGTGAGTGGGTGAGTGAGACTTTTTATGTCCTTTTATTACAAAAGTATAAAAACCAATAAATGATGATTCAAAGAAACCAATCACAACAGTTGCACAAACCTTTACATGATAAACAAGCATTCTGAGTATTGCGCTGCAATACATGTCCCCTACCAAAGTTCAAAGTGCCATAACTTTGTCAAAAATGATCGAATATGCAAATTTATGCACGGTTGATGCTGGTTTTCAAACTTGATCTGAGATATGCTGAGACACATGTGTGTCATGCCTCGCCTCGTTGATAAGCCCGCAAGGTCGCTACGTGGAGCGGCCTGCACGTATTGCACTGTGTGAATTATATAATTACCAAGTCATGGTCTGAGGTACTAGCGATTCAAGAGATATCCATTTTTAAAAAATATTTTCGTTTAATTAACGATATTTGCCAAACCACGTGCCCCATCACAAATTCTAAAAGGACATTTTAGTAGACTGACATGCTGAACAGATCTGTGAAGCTGAACAGATCAAAAATGAGGGAGGAGCTCGGTTTTAAAGGTTCATGCTTAAAAACGTCATAACTCTGAAACCATGTGCTCGACGTCATGCTCGCTGACTTTTTTGTTCGTCATGGGTATGCGATTCTGCCTGTAAAGGTTGGCCTCGATCTGTTCAGCCGTTGCAGAGAAAAAGGGGTTTTCGTGTTTTCACGAAAAACAATATGGCGGCCGAACCACGTGACCTGTGACGTCATAATTACCATTAGAATATTCTACAGACCGAATCCCCCCTATGGTGAAAATTTGATCTCAATCTGTCCTATATTATTGCAGAGAAAATCTTTTTTAAAGTAAATTAAAACTTAAAATGGCACTGAGTTAAGGATCATCAGAATTATCAGAATTCCCAAAGTTCAAAGTGCCATAACTTTGTCAAAAATGACCGAAACGTCGTGAAGTTCGAACTTGACCTGTAACTTATCATAAGGAAACCATGTGCCAAGTTTGAAATCATTAGCATTAAGCGTTTAGAAAAAAGGTCTGGAAAGCTGTTCTTTGCGTGACGGACTGATGGACTGACAGACGGAGGGACGGAGTGCAAACCTATAGTCCCCTCCGGTGTACACCGGTAGGGGACTAACAAGCATTCTGAGTATTGCACTGCAATACATGTCCCCTACCGGCAGTCTGTCGTCCGGAAAACTGTTGGGGAAATTACCAAAGTTCAAAGTGCCATAACTTTGTCAAAAATGATCGAAACGTCGTGAAGTTCGAACTTGATCTGTAACTTATCATGAGGAAACCATGTGCCTAGTTTGAAATCATTAGCGTTAAGAGTTTAGAAAAAAAAGTCCGGAAAACTGTTCTTTGCATGAAGGATGGACAGACTGACAGATGGAGGGAGGGACGGAGTGCAAACCTATAGTCCCCTCCGGTGTACACCGGTAGGTGACTAATAAACAAAATATAAGCAAACAAACAAGAAAGTTTTAAGGAAATCAACTACATAGTAAATACTAACTGACCTTCAGCTATTTTGCAAAATGCATCTTTCACGCACCACTGCTTCTCAAAGAGTTGTACCTCAGAACAACAACAAAATTCCAGCTTCACTCTTGAAACACAGAGAGCTTTAAACATTTCCAAAACATCTGTACTATAAGAATCATTGCGTATCTTTGATTTCCTGGTCTTATATAATCGCTAACTTGGCTTGCGAAAGAAAGAAATGAATTAAAATTGTTGTTGGGGAATTGAAACGCCCACTAGGGCCAAAAATAAAGGCAGGAAAATCAAAAACAAAGGAAAACCGTGCAAGTAACATTTTAAAGAAAACAAATAAAGGAGTTAACCGGTCACAGTGTACATACGCATGGGGCAAGGTTTCAGTTTGTCCACAAAATGGACATTGCTCACTTATCACTTGTGAGAAGCGGTGAATTAGGGATTTTGTAGGTAGGATCCAATGAGCAATTCTCCATTGAAGATCCCCAACATGTTTCCGCACAGGCTGTTTATAGTACCACCCCCAAATAGGGTAAAGGGGAGGGGTATTTGGCAGGACTGCAGGCCATCTACAGGGTACAGGGGAGGACAACGAAGGAAATAGGACTTTTAAGCATTGCACATACAGGGTCTTTCGATTGCTCCCAGAAAAGGATAGAGAACGGCCAAAACTAATCGGTTCCAAACTAAGAGAACCAGATAGACACAGATTGGGGAAGGGTGGAGAAGATTCAGAGGTGGGTACAGGAGGGTTGCTTGCCCAGCCATTTGAGGCACAGTAGATGCGAAACACCATTTTCAAATTGCAGTCAACTCTGCGACACGATCTAATGCCAACCGTCGAAGCCAGAATGGTAGCACTTATCCACCTGTCATTGGTGGCGTTTCTCAAATGACACACTTTTGTTACGGAGGCATTTATAAACTTTTGAATGAAGGTGTTTTCATTCACACACTCACCAAATAAAAAGTTGTGAAATAATGTTTCGTTGAAGAACATGGATCGAACATAAGTTGAGGGGTCATGGAAGGCTTGCCAGACAGGCTTGCCACCTGTCTGGTAAAGGCTTGCCATGCATTCAGTAGGCTTGGCGAAAGGCAGGTAGCATTGATAGGTCTATCTTGGTCAAATCCATCAGGAACAGCTCCTGTGCAAGGTCCAACTTCCCCGCTTGACGTAAGATGCAGCTGGTAAGCTGTCACCAGGCCAAACATGGTTCAAACAAGAAGCGCCATGGTGTTTGTAGGCGGAAAGACGTTTTTGGCACTTGACATTGACCAGCCCTTGGCCACCCTCTGCAGTTGGTAAGTTTAGAATCTCTGGTCTCAGCCAATGCTTTCCGGACCAGAAGAAATGGGTGATGCATTTTTGTATGTCCTCCACCAAAGTTGTGGGTGGCTGCAGGGAAAGAAGCTTGTACCATAATGTAGAGGTGACCAGACTGTTGATGACTAGTACCCTACCTTGGTAGGACAGCTGGCAGTGCAAGTTCTTCCATTTCAATAAAAGTACTTCAATGTGTGCCAACAAGCCTTCCCAGTTATGCCTCACAAAATTTCCCTGGCCAAGGAACACCCCTAGAAACTTAATCCCATCTCTTCTCCATGAAA
This sequence comes from Myxine glutinosa, assembly GCF_964187855.1. Taxonomy (NCBI): domain Eukaryota; kingdom Metazoa; phylum Chordata; class Myxini; order Myxiniformes; family Myxinidae; genus Myxine; species Myxine glutinosa. Next base: position 358,508,971 of record NC_136261.1, on the reverse strand, counting down.
GATCGGCAGGGAAAGGAGGAGGGAGAGGAAATAGGGGGGGCAGGTTGGGGGTAGGTAGGTAGAGGGTTGAAGCCACAGCGCTTCTGTTTTTGTCCAATTTATCTTGGCCGATGATGCCCTGCTGAAGAGATCCAATGCACTAATCATCAAACCAACGTCTTCTGAATGTCTGATGCAGACACAGATGTTATCTGCATAAGCAATGCTTTTAAGGGGTGGGTTCCAATACTAACACCAGACAAGGACTTCCGAAAGGTATTTAAGAGCGGCTCAAGGGATAAAGCGTACAAAATTCCTGACAGAGGGCAGCCCTGCCTTACCCCTCTCCCAACACAAAAGGGAGGTACAAGTTCATTATTTCTCTTTAAAATAGCCGATATGTTTGAGTAACATAATTGTATATGGGATAGAAAGAGGTCAAAAACTAAAAAACATTTTAGCACTTCAAAAATATATGTATGAGAAACACAGTCAAAAGCTTTCTCCTGGTCGAGGAAGATCAAGCCACAACTTTCATAATTAATCTCACAGATTTCAATGACATCTCGGACAACAGAGATATTATCGTGAATATTGCGACAAGGAACACAATAAGTTTGGTCCATGTGTAAAATGTCTTCTAGTAGGGGTGAGAGACGCAAGGCCAAAGCCGTTGAGAACATTTTATAGTTCGTACACAATAAGGACAATGGCCTCCACTGTGATGTGAGCAATGAATTTCCTTTTTTAGGAAGCAAAGTAAGCACGGCTCTCCTGCAGCTCAGTGGAAGTTCACCCTTCTTCAAGCTCTCCAGGAAAACCAGAAGCAATTCAGGTCCAATCAAGTCCCAAAATTTCTCGAAGAACTCCACTGGCAGACCATCCAGGCCAGGTGATTTCCCTCTGTCCAGGCTTTTAAGGGCAACATAAAGTTCCTCAAGTGTGAGCGGTGACTCCAAGTCCGTTCTTTGCTTTGGAGTTAGTGTACCGACACCATCAAACAAAATAGGAACAAGTTCTGCATCGAAATATGTTGCCTGGTAAAGTGTAGAGAAGAAGAGTCTTGCATCCTTCTTAATTTCTACAGGGTTAGTCGTGATTGAATTATCAGCACGTTTCAAAGTAGTAATTAGGGAATGAGATTTTGATTCAAAATCAAAGAAAAACTGGGTCGGAGAATCTAGGAGGTAAAGATGCTGAAAGCGTAATCTCGTTAGTGCTCCTTGGGTTTGATTAGCAATTATATTATTAAGAGACTTCTTCTCACATAGTCCTAGTTTCTGTTCTGTTGGGGAGGGGGGGGGGGCAGGATGGGTTTTTTAATTGGTTTGAATCTGGAGAATTTCATTCTCCAGCTCCACTTTAATCCTGCATTCTACTTGTGTGTTTAGAAAACAGAATTGCTGACAGAAACTTCTAATTTGGACCTTTGTGTTGTCCCACCACAATTGCTGGTCCTTAAAACTGGATTTGGAGCCTCTCAGGTTGGACCACACCCTCTCAAAGGCATTCCTGAAGGAGGGGTTATCTGATATGGAAATGTTTAGTTTCCAAAAAGAATGGCGATTTGGAGATAACCCTACACGGTAACTCATGGTAATGAGGTGATGGTCGGAGAAACCAGACGGGAAATTTCAGTGGTGGGGGAGAGGTTGGCAAATGTCAAATTAATATAAAATCTATCAAGCCTGGTGAGGACCACTTGATTATTAGCAACCTTACACCAGGTAAATTGATGGGTGCCTGGATTTGTATCCGCCAGATATCTTGAAAACCAAAATCTCTTATTATTTTAGATAACAGTCTGGATGGTCCGGGGTGAGGTTCTGTGCCATTCCGATCGCACTCAGGTTGCAGGGTGCAATTAAAATCACCCCCCATTATAATGCACTTCTGCAAGTCTAACTGCATCATGTGGAGTCGTAACCTGTCATGGAAGGTTTGTCGGTCTGTGCCCTTTGAAGGGGCATAGACATTTATTAAAGTAAAACTTATGTCTCCATCAACAAAATCCAGTGAAGCTAAGTGACCTGGGATTATTTCCTGAAATGAGTTGGAGCGGGCAGAAATGGGGATTAATTAGAAAGGCAACTCCTGCTGCACGAGAGGTTGAATCGCTAAAGTAGCCGGCCTTTTTCATCATTTGATTCCATATAGCGTGAGACGATGGAATAGAGTGGGTTTCTTGTAAGAAAGCCACATGTAGTTTCCGTTGCCTTACAAGGTTGACCACTTGGAGAACCTAGACTGGCTCGCACCACCATTTATATTGAGGCTACCAAAAATATTCAGAGATGGAAAAGAGGTAAGGAAAAGGAAATGTGTGTATCATCATTTTAGTTCATTTTTTGCCTTAATGTGTTTCTTAAGCCGACTGCATTGGGATTTCGTGAAATTGTGGTCACTAGGTCGGCGAATAATACACCTTACCGCTTCAATAAACCCATGTAGATCAGAAAAATGATTTTTTATTTCAATATATCTTTTTCTAAAGGTCTGGTTCAGAAACGAGTATTTGTGATGGTAAGACGTTGGAATCACTATGTGGGGAATTCCTCAATGTAATGGGATTCCTCCTCAGACATGTCAGAAGCACTATCTGGGACCCCTGACTCTTGAGACACCAGAATACTCTGTGGTGTGCAGGTGTCATCCTGCCCTGTTTCTGTAGGAACAGGTTGAGGGAGAGGTTCCACCAGAACCCCAGGTAATGTGGGGGAGAGGGGCGATTCTGCAACCTGTTGCACAATTTGAGGTTCTTCCTCGGGACAATCATTGTGCTCAGGTACGTTTTCTAAAATGGCCGGTACAACGACTATTTGGTTTGAAAGGTCGCCATCAGGTGCGTTTGAACACTGTGGGGTCGAATTTTGATCTTTTTACCCTCCAGTCGAATCTCGACCCAACTTGTCATAATCCGCACAAGGATTTAACGTAGTTTGCACTCCAACCTCATCTGGAGGTAGCGCATGCAACTCCTCCACATTAGGCTGAGGGTCCATATCGGCAGCAGGCAGAGGATCTGCATTCACATTTAGCAATATTTCATATCGATTATTCATCGATGTTTTATCAGGTGGTACTGAGTCCAATGCATCGGAGTCTAACACCACCTTATTTTCCTTACGGGGTGGAGGGACATCCCGAGGTGTTTTCCTCTTTCTCAAAGAGGAGACGAGTGTAAAACCATCCCAAACGTTATCTTTTTCGGAGGTTCCCAATGTCGATGGTACGTTTTCTGTCACAGTATCAGGGGGTATTGTCTGCTTGGCCACTGCGGGGGCAATTTGTGGACAAAACCGTTTTAGATGCCCAAAGTTCCCACAGCCGAAACATTTTAACGTTTCCGTGGACGCATATACCTGGTACTTGTGATTATCCACACAAAACGTAAATACCGCGTTGAGCACCTTGTCCACATTGGATGCAGGAACACAATGTACGCTTGCCGCCGATAGGACATGATGTGTTTAGCCTGCTCGTTGCGACACCCCAGAGATAACATCGTGATCTCCGACACCATTGTACCATACCGAGAAAGCTCTTTTAAAATTAAATCGTTTTCCAGGAATGGGAGACAATTTGATATCACGACTTTCACGGCTGGGGTATCCAGTGGGGAGACCAGGACAAAATGTCCATTCTCGGTAGACAAACCGGTCGCCACAATTTCATGCACAAGCTGCTCTTCAGCCACGAATATATAACCAGGCGTTTGTTCATCCGTGAAGCTGCACGGATTTTCTCAAGCCCGATTATGTTACCCACCGCAATGACGATGTCTTCCACGGTGACCTCGTTAGGGGGAACGCAAACCACGCCACGTTTCCGCGTCAGGCCCTCAAAGGCAGCGTAGCGGGAACGTGCCGACATTACGACGATCGGAAAACCCTCGGCCTAAGCCGAGATGGATTTGGGGAGGGTGGAGGGGCAGGGGGTACAGTTTTCTGTACCAGTAGGGGGGGGGGGGAAGCGCTACTCGGCATACACCAGCACGAGCGAAACTATCGCGAGGAAACAAACCTCTCAATGAGGAAAAGGGCGAGAAACCACGACAACCCGTCAGAGTGCCGATGGACTCACCCCTCGATCTCACCGAAAGGCGTGGGCTTTCTCTCTCTCTGTATCTCAGAGGAAGAAAAACGAAAGTGGAGAAAAAAAAAAGAAATAGAGATAGCAACACAAGCAAGGAGTGCAATGGAGGCGGGGGGGGGGCGGTGAGGGGAATGAGTGGAGGGGAGGGAGGGGAACGAGTGGGGGGGGGAGGGAGGGGAACGAGTGGAGGGAGGGAGGGGAACGAGTGGGGGGAGGGAGGGGAATGGTCGAAAGAAGGGGAGACCGGCCGGGGGGCAGGGGGAGGAAACGGGCGGGGAACTGGGAGGTGGGGGGAAGAAAATGGGAGGGGAGGATGAGGGTTGTGGTGCCAGGTTTGATGAAAATGGAGTGGTGGGGGCAGACAGAGAATAGACAATGTGAAGATAAACAAAAATGGAAATGAAAAGGTGAAAACAACAACTAAAAGGGGGTAGAAAGATCGAAGGTCGGAGCAGCTCGCACCTCACCACACATGCACAGCCGCCATCTTGCCACGCCCAACACACAGATGCCCAAAAGAGAGAGAGAGAGAGAGAGAGAGAGAGAGAGAGAGAGAGAGAGAGAGAGAGAGAAAGGGCCAGTCCATAGGGACCGATCGGCACTGACTGTGACCGCGCTGCCCTGACGAATCCAGGCAGCAGTGAAGAATGGGGAAGATTTGGCCCCCGACTTGCGTTGGGCGGTACAACCACCACAAAGGGGCATCCTCGACAGTTGTACGTAGGCATGTTAAAGCAACTAGTGATTTTGATAATTATTTGTGGATTAGGATACCAAAAGTGGCCTCTAGTTAGGATACCATCCTTCCACCATCCCCTTGTCGGCCCTTCCCTCCCCATACTCCTCACTCACAAACTTCTCTTCCTCTCCATTCCTTTCACACATACCCTACCTTCTAACCCTAACAGCTCTTCTCCTTCCATCAATTCAGCCTCTCCCACCACCTCCCTCCTGCCTGGCAGGTATATCCCTAATAAATCTTCATCATCAATTTATCATACTGTTTACAAAGCATCGGTGCTACCGAAGTAGTCTCTTGCCAAGGGTTACACTGGTTGGTTTGTCATTTCCTTCCCAGCAATCAGTCAAAGCATGAATTTGTAGTTTGGTCAAGCTGCTGTCAATAACTTGTATAATTCTTCCTGAAAGACACTGAAGGATCTAGCAGACGGATCCTCCAGTCGACCGTCCATCCTATGGGCGGCACACACATTGATGAATCGCCCTGCCTTTGAAACACCATGGTGACAGTTTATAGATGGGCCGAGATTTTAACCAAGGCCACATAGCTCAAAGGTGATTGCGAATACCTCTGAGCTATCCTGTCAGCCCATTGACCCTTATTGATGACTGTAATAAATAAATGGCCTCTTGTCGAACACAAGCAAATTAACCTTGGGGGATATCAGAGCACCCAAGATGAATTCCTCATAGCTGAGAATTTACCACAGGTAGGTTAGCACTCCATCACAAGGTTGTGCCCGAGCAGATGCACATCAAGGAATACACCGAGTGGGGTTGTCTACCCAGTGGGTTCAGCATTATGAATCTGCAATCCCTGGAATACAATACGGGAGTGCAACATGCCAAATGGGTCAACCCAAAATCCACGCTGAACCTTCATTCGGCTACAACGGTTATTTAACATTGAGCCAGAACGGGAAATTTACAGAAAGAAGCAAATTATTATTGAAGAAAGCTTTCACTGGAGAATCAAGTTCAATCAGCCAAGTAGTTACAACTCGAGGCATTGCTGAACTTTAACAAGATCATGATGACAAACTGAGATCCATTCCTGACTTTGTGTTGTAACCCAAAGCTGCTGTTGTATCCATGACAACCAGATGCATTGTTCATTTGTGTGGAGCAGAGGAGTTACAAATGAGGTCAGGGGAAGGTGATGACCAATTGCATGTTGATGGAGCCACAGAATGAAATCTATGCTAATGCATGTGCGTGTAGAGAGCCGGCTTATGTCAAGATGTCAGGGTGCAACCAAGCCTTTTGGACGTATGACAGGGAATTTGCTAGAGGATGGAAATTTTGACAAATGTATCATTCCCACGTTGCTGCCGGGCTGGTGAATTTCAATATTCAGCAGAATTTTAGGAAATTGCTGCCAAGGCTGGCATTGCTAAAGCATGTTTAAAATGAGGTGGAGGGTTGAACAGACCTTTCAAACAAGGGCTCAGCTGGTTGTTTGGAGTCCCGGGTCTCTCAAGTCCTCGGGTCAAACATGATGGTTGCATATCATGGCTCGGGGAGCAATTTTTGGCCTTGACCGGGTCAAGGGGAACCAGCAAGAGCTACGTCTGAATCCCATTGGTTGATGCTGTGCGGTTCTGGAAGGTCCGATCCCACCCGAAAGGGTGGCATTTTCACCTCTAGGCGCAACAAACGCCTTTTGAGTGGAAAGACAAGGGCCAATCACAGAATGGAGGGAGAATGAGAGGCAGATAGCTAGAGAGATTTGAGAGAGGTCTGAAGAATTCCTTCAACTTTTCCTGAAAGAAGAATTCCTTTGACAGAGAGAGATTCCAAATGGCACAACATCTTACTGCTGAGACTCTTCCTCTTTATTGCTGCTCAACAAAGGCATCATGAGCAGTGCTCATGGATATTGAAGGACCATATAGCACTGACTGGGATGCTGGAGCAGCTTCAAGGTTGCCCATGGTTTTCTGTTCGACAGAAAATATGCTCCTCTTTCCCTCCTTGTGTTTATTGGTCCACCAGCGGAGTACCCACCCTCTGAGTGAGTCGAGTTTGTGCGTCACTTGCTGAAAAAAGTATAGTCTGAATTTTGCAATGAGATGATCGATGTTTGGGGGGTACTGGAGGGGGGTAGTATTAGAGTGTCTTAGGGGTCTTGAGGTCTTATTGGCTTTAAGGTTTTAGAGGATCTTAGAGGTTTATAGGGAGGGTCTCAAGGTATCGAGGGGTCTGAAGGATGCAAGTGTCTAATGGTATCTAAAGGAGCTTAAAGGGTCAAAAGGTGTGAAAGGTTTGAAAGCTACGTTCCAATAGTACGTAATTAATAGACCTACATGCAGTCAGGGTGCAACAGACGCTCAAACAGGACGGAATTAAGACACATATACCAAGGTGTCACTCACGGCTGCACGGACCATGTTTTTCAGCTCACCTGGACTTTAGTCCAGTGAGCTTATGCGATCGAGCAGTGTCAATAAATATATATAAATATTTAAATTGATATATGTGGGAAAATTACACGCCCAGACTAGGAATCGAACCCAGGTATCTGGGTTCGATTCCCGGTCTGGGCGTGTAATTTTCCCACATATATCAATTTAACTATTTATAATATTGTTGATGAATGTAATATATAAATATAACAATATAAATAAATATAAATAATAATAAATATAAATAAATAATAATAAATATAAATAAAAATAAATAATAATAAATATAAATAAATAATAATAAATAAAAATAAATAATAATAAATAAAAATATAAATTTAAATAAATAATAATAAATATAAATATAAATAAATAAAAATAAAAATAAATATAAATAAAAATAAAAATAAATAATAATAAATAAATAATAATAAAAATAAATAAATAATAATAAATATAAATATAAATAAATATAAATAAATTAATATATATGTATACACAAACATACACACACTGATGATTTGAACTTCAATGAAGGCAGAGTCGAGAAACTCCAGTCCACATTTGGTGACTTTTCTGAAGCTGCGAAGTTGAAGCTTTTGCAGATCTGTCAGTTGGTTAAATCTGCACAGGTCTTTGTGTTTATAGTTGTTCTGACATTCATTATGTGCATTCTGAGAGAACGGGACCAGTGCTTTCAGTTTTAATCTTGTAGAACCTGCCCAACTCAGTCATGATTGACACAATGCGGTATGCAACCATGTCTGCATACATAAATTAGGATTAATACGATTATAAACATCAGAAACGTTCAAGGCTAGAGGACAGTAGCCCCAAGCTCATGAAAAGCCAACCACAACTATATATTCCATTAAATTTGTTGTGTGATATACTGTGTGTGTTTTCGTGTCTTGCGGCACAAAGTTGGCCTGCACTGGATGCCATCCGTCAACATGTAATGTACCACATGTTGCGTGTAGTGGAAAAATTATACCCATCATCGTAAACGCAATAAACACCAATGACCGATGGGTGAAGGTACAAAGGATGGAGTTCATGATGGTAACTCAGAGCGACAGATAAATCTTTATAAAGTTTTCCAATGTAGGCAGATTGTCTTGTGTCGAACAAAAGTTGTACACTACGCACAAAACATTTTCTATATACATGTTGGTTAGTGAATGCGCACCTTTACGATTGTCGTTGTGACATCTATGAGAATTTATGAGATTTGGGATGCCAAGAATGCACAATTTAATCAGGTGTGTATATGGAATGCACAAATATCACTCTGCATTATTAGTCTCACCACAAAGGGGATGCGAGACTATTGCAATGCCCCGTCTGTCTATCTGTCTGTCTGTGTGTCTGCATCTATATCTCTTCAATTTTAAAATGGTTCACTGCAACCTCTTGCCCGATTGATGCGAAACTTCAAACATAGGAGGGAATCCTCATGGGGAATATTTTATTGCCAACTGACATCATAGGTCACATGGTATGGCAGCCATATTGGATTAAAGGAAAGAACTTGGACATCATTTTCTCCCAAACCACTCGATGAAAGAAACTGAAAACTTGGCATATGTCATCAACTCCCCATGAGGTATATATGGTGATAACAATTACGTCATCGGTGAAGTGGTATTCCATCCATAATTGGTTGAAATGAAATCCTTATTTTTAAAAATCTTTAAACTTCATATATCTGATCTACGACCCTATGTGAGTGAATAATTGAATTTATGACGTTCATAACCGATGCCAAGAAACTATGTGACCTTGTAGGGTGCATGGATGATGCAGGTACATGGGCCATCTTACTATAATTCACCAAATGTCCGTCCGTCCGTCTGTTGTTCGAAGGTACCGCAAAAACGGCTGAACCGATCGCAACGATATTTTGGGTGGGTAATCCGAGGACCCCCTGGAGTAAAATAGGCTATATTGTTTTTCCAAGTTTTCCAATTTTACATTTTTTCCAAACATGATGGAATAATATTTACCGATATGAACAGTGATGTGGCTTTTGTTGAAATTCTACGTACCAGGAGAGAGTAGATCGACTCCTAACAAACTCTTCCTATGTAAACGTGCGGCTCCGAAGTAACACAGCAGCGTGTGCAAAACGACTGAGAAACAGGTGCAGCGGCCGCTTCCCTGTTACAGATTCGGCGCGCACGCTTCACACATAAACGTGCGACTGAGAAAGACGTGTAGCGGCGACTTCCGTTTTGCAGAATTCAATCTTTTTTCAAAATGGGCGCCATGTACTGTGTCGATTTTGATTATTTGCGTGTGATATGATTCAATGGATGTTTATATAAATCGTTTAAAATAAAAAAAAGCCTTCAATTTCTGATATTTTGCCTTTTCATTTTGGCCTCCCAATTGAAGGTCCGCCCAAAGGGCGGGTACCGTTGCTAGTAATAGCAATAGGGCATGGTAGCCTGTTCAGTTAATTATGGTGTTTTTGTTCCGAATGAGCGCGCGAGGCGAGACTATGTGCTCTACGAGTGCTGTTATAGTTTTACAAGCATATAAAATCTTAGTGAATAGATTGTAACGTAAAAACATCAACCATGATATATTTGAAAAAATTTTTATTGCAAATTGCCAAATCCATTTTTGTTGAACAAAATAATATATTCAAGGGAGTACAGTAAAGTTTTCACAAGTGAAGTTCAGAATGACGTCATCAAAGATTGACAGCACATAAAACTTCACTTACAACCCGTTTCACACTGGTGGCTATTTACCTTTGAACCAATTGATAGCATTTGATAGTTGGTCAATTTATCTGTTAATGCCGATGCTATCTCGGTGTTGAAACAATTTTGAAAATCTGCTTGTTTAAAGGGGATGCTCCACAACAATCCTGGATAAAATCAATGGGAAGTTGATCGAGGTATGCTAACCGCCATGGGAAGCAAGGAGAAGCTGACGTTTCGGGTGTTTACCCTTCCTCCCTTTTGCTTCTGACGATATAATATATCGGATTTGGCCGAGGGATCCCAGCATCATGAGCTGCACGCTCACATGGGAAGACCAATTTGGCCAAGTATCAATGTTTGGGGGGGGTGTTGGAGGGGAGGGGGCAATCATGAAGCATGTCATTGACCAAATAGGCCAAGTGGTCGTCAGCAATCATGTACTGAGTGATGAATTTCATAATGGGAGAGGAAAAACCAGGTGCACTTGGAGACTTAATGACATGATTATTCTCAGTGAGAAGGCACAGCCATGTTAACACATTATGGAAAGAAAGTGTGCCACTCAATCAATGTAAGCAGCAAATAATAAATTTGTGATTGGATCTCATATTGTTGATGGTCAAACAGAGAATGTGTCAGCACTACCCAGAATGCGCAGGACATCGGCATCCCCCAATCCATCTAGAGAAAACACCAATGTTTTTAACTGAATAATACGACAACTATCTGGGACGCCTATTTGTGGTGGTTGTACCGCCCAACCCAGGTCGGTAGCCAGATCTTCCCCCATTCTTCCCTGTTGCCCGGATTCGTCAGGGAAGCACGGTCACGGTCAGAGTGCCGATCGGTCCCCATAGACCGGCCATTTCCCCCTCTCTCTACTCCTCTCCACCTATATCTCTCTATCGCTCTCCATATCTCTCTCTATATCTCTCTCCATCGCTCTTTCTCTCCACTCTCTCTCTCTCCCCACTCCTCTCTCTCCTTTCTCTCTCCTTAGTCAGGCAGATAGGTGTATCCATCCATCATAAGAATTGTGGGTTTAGACGTACAAGCATGAAATTTGGCACAGTCATAGATAATAATCTAATGAATAATTCCAGATATGGACCCACCGCGAAAACGTCCTATGGTAGCCATGGCGGCCATTTTACAAAATGGCCGTTTTGACCGCGATTATTTTTTACCGGACGACACAAATGCTTCTTTATGTTCTAATGAAATGACTCTAGATACACATATATGCCATAATTGTATTCTCCAAATGACCACAATGTGCATTTGTGTTGCCAGCAATGTCAATTAACCCACCAAGCACTGTAACGGTAACTTATATTACTAGATAGTTCCAGTTTGATCTTGTTTTGTTTATATGTCACAATTTTCTCCACCACACTGGCACAAAGCGGTACATTTCAAACTAGCTTGTTTGCACTTGCATCGTCCCTTGCAACCCTTTTTGCATTTACAACAAATCAGCTCCCTTGATGAAATGCTGGCTTCAGGAAGCATGGACCACAGGGGTTTCCAGTTGTGGGGATCGATCCATCCCCAATCCCCAGGTGAGGGCAGATCCATAACAACCTTGAGCATGTTTCCCCAGCAGTGGCCACCCGTGTACACAGCCCTCTTGATTTGTTGTACCAGGGCTCCTCTGGTAGGGGGAATAGCTTGCATGGCTCGTCCGTTCTTCGTGAAGAGTGCCTGTCGAGCTTCGTCTATGTTGACGAGATTGCTGGTGCGATCGTAGAGAAGAATGGTGAACCGCTCGAGCACTGCCACAACGTCATCAGAGATGTCTGCTGTCCCCGTGGAGAGATGAACTAACGCTGGCGTCAATTCGTCAAATACTTTCCAGGTATCCCAGGCTGTATTCTTGCCCCGTGTATTAAATGACGAGACTGTGTCACACCCTGTGTATGCATGGAACATCGGGAGGGCCTGTGACTTATCTGGTCCGAGGAATGCTGCAATTTCATGTGCTGGAATATACCTGAAGTGCTGGCCTGTCCCAAAGGCCACCCAAAGCTCCTGGATTTTGAGTTTGGTTGTTGCTGCCACAGCCAATACCACTATATCTGTATCCACCGTACGCAGAAGAATTTTCTGAAATCCATCACGGACTGCATCCGCGAGATGTATCATCATTCGTGTATCAGCCTCCTCATGGTCACATGGGGCAAGATGACTGGTGTCGCGTGCAGGAATGCACGTCACATCTGAACCATCCGTGGTGACTATCTGCTTATCTGATACAAGATGTGTGATGTGTTTTGTCAAGAAGGCAAACAGTTCTGTTTTGTTTGCATCAATTCTCAGGAACTGCTGCCAATTTCCTGGAAGAACAGTGGATCTGTCAACTCTCCTTCGAATGCCTTTCCCACGTTTGTCCCTGGCTTGAGATTTCAGGCTGTTGTCACGGTACTGGTCCCAGACTATATCCACACGACAGGCTCTTTGCAAGTGACCTTGTATGTGTGGCAAGAATACTTTTAGCGCATAATCAAAGGTTTTGGCAGCAACTGGTTTCAGAACGTTCACCAACACTGCCCCGTCAAGGATAGTGACGTCAGTATCTGGTTTTGGAGCATCACCTCTGACCTCTGCGCAACTCTCTAGACACACCAATAGATCTGATTTGGTTCCCAGTCGTAACTTCCCAAGCTGAGATAAAGACGGGGGACATGCTTGGTTTTCATGGCGGAAAAATTCTGCAAGATCACCATCTCGTGTTTGAGACGCAATGTAGAGTCTTGAGAATAAAGAGCAGTCACTCTTTAGCGAAGTTACTTGCAAACTTGTCTTGGATTTCTCTCTTGGAGACGATCGACTAAACAATGGGAGTTTATTCTTCTTTATTGGCTCGGTAAGAGGTACGGTTCGCTCCAGTAGACGGGTCTGCTACGAAGGTCTTGTACTGTTGCTTACCTATCTCCTCAGCCTGTTGAACAGTAGAAACAACAGTTGGGTCAGCAATGTCTCTTGTGTCCAGCCGCAGCAAGTCTGTACTCTCTTCTAGGAAGGGGTTTCCCATTTCCTCTATTACTTCAACCAGACGTTTGACATGTTGAGTAAAGATTACCTGTGAACTATATGTTTGCTCATGGTGGCGTGTGTCTTGATTAATCCTTATTTTCCTTCCCTCCATGGATGCTTCAAACTCGGTAGTCATTCCAACCAGTTCCGGCCCAGCCACCATCCATCTTCTAAGAGCATTTGGATTTTGAGTGAGTCCAACAGCACCACCGTCACTCTTCACAGCAGCATTATTTTGCTCATGAGCCTGGTCAATGGCCGCCATTTGTAAAATGGCCGCCACGGCTACCATAGGACGTTTTCGCGGTGGATCCATATCTGGAATTATTCATTAGACTATTATCTATGACTGTGCCAAATTTCATGCTTGTATGTATAAACCCACAATTGTTACACCTATCTGCCTGACTACCTCTCCACTCCTCTCTCTCTCTCTCCACTCCTCTCTCTCTCTCCACTCCTCTCTCTCCTCTCCACTCCTCTCTCTCTCCTCTCCACTCCTCTCCTCTCCTCTCTCTCCACTCCTCTCCTCTCTCTCTCTCTCTCCACTCCACTCCTCTCCTCTCCTCTCTCTCTCTCTCTCTCCACTCCTCTCCTCTCTCTCTCTCTCTCCACTCCTCTCCTCTCTCTGTCTGTCTCTCTCCACTCCTCTCTCTCTCCACTCCTCTCTCTCTCCACTCCTCGCTCTCTCCACTCCTCTCTCTCTCTCTCCACTCCTCTCTCTCTCCACTCCTCTCCTCTCCTCTCCTCTCTCTCTCTCTCTCTCTCCTCTCCTCTCCTCTCTCTCTCTCTCCACTCCTCTCCTCTCCTCTCCTCTCTCTCTCCACTCCTCTCCTCTCCTCTCTCTCTCTCCACTCCTCTCCTCTCTCTCTCTCCACTCCCCTCTCTCTCCACTCCTCTCTCTCTCTCTCTCCACTCCTCTCCTCTCCTCTCTCTCTCTCTCTCTCTCCACTCCTCTCTCTCTCTCTCTCCACTCCTCTCTCTCTCTCTCCACTCCACTCCTCTCCTCTCCTCTCCTCTCTCTCTCTCTCCACTCCTCTCCTCTCCTCTCCTCTCCTCTCCTCTCTCTCTCTCTCCACTCCTCTCCTCTCTCTACTCCTCTCCTGTCTCTCTCTCTCTCCACTCCTCTCCTCTCTCTCTCTCTCCACTCCTCTCTCTCTCTCTCCACTCCTCTCCTCTCTCTCTCCACTCCTCTCTCTCCTCTCTCTCCCTCTCCACTCCTCTCTCTCTCCACTCCTCTCTCTCCTCTCTCTCCCTCTCCACTCCTCTCTCTCTCCACTCCTCTCCTCTCCTCTCTCTCCCTCTCCTCTCCTCTCTCCACTCCTCTCCTCTCTCCACTCCTCTCCTCTCTCCACTCCTCTCTCTCTCCACTCCTCTCTCTCTCCACTCCTCTCTCTCTCCACTCCTCTCTCTCTCCACTCCTCTCTCTCTCCCTCTCCACTCCTCTCTCTCTCCCTCTCCACTCCTCTCTCTCTCCCTCTCCACTCCTCTCTCTCTCCCTCTCCACTCCTCTCTCTCTCCACTCCTCTCTCTCTCCACTCCTCTCTCTCTCCACTCCTCTCTCTCTCCACTCCTCTCTCTCTCCACTCCTCTCTCTCCACTCCTCTCTCTCCACTCCTCTCTCTCCTCTCCTCTCTCTCTCCACTCCTCTCTCTCTCCACTCCTCTCTCTCTCCACTCCTCTCTCTCTCTCCACTCCTCTCTCTCTCCACTCCTCTCTCTCTCTCCACTCCTCTCTCTCTCTCCACTCCTCTCTCTCTCTCCACTCCTCTCTCTCTCTCCACTCCTCTCTCTCTCTCCACTCCTCTCTCTCTCCACTCCTCTCTCTCTCCACTCCTCTCTCTCTCCACTCCTCTCTCTCTCCACTCCTCTCCTCTCTCCACTCCTCTCCTCTCTCTCTCCACTCCCCTCTCTCCACTCCTCTCCACTCCTCTCCACCTCTCTCTCCTCTCCACTCCTCTCCACTCCTCTCCTCTCCTCTCCTCTCTTCTCTTCTCTTCTCTTCTGCGAGATCGATCGGATGACTCCGTGCCGCGGTCTTGTTGATAAGAACTGTCCTTGGCAACACAACAGCAGCAACTGGGTAATACATTTTATTATTTAATAACATTAATACGAACAATTGCTCTCATTCCCCTGCAAGGTCACCAGGGATGAATGTTTCCAAAGCTCAGAACGTACGAGTATGCCAAGATCGATCGCTACGAAGCAACCCTCAATCAAGGCACGAGTTTAGAAATTGACCAGAGCTGCAGCACACAATGGCCGACTTTTATACAAGCTAGCAGGGATATTTATTGTTCACTGGCAAATGACAGCAGACAACACAGCCAATTTAAGATCTCCTCACAAGGTTGGCACACTCAGTAATGGAATACCCCTGCATGCAAAGCACCAGGGCAACAGTTTATAGTTGGGTGGAGATTTACCACAAACATAATATAACTAGTCATTTATGAGCAACATTTCAGACAATTATTAACAATAGAGTTTTTGGTAAAGAGACGAGAAACTGAATTTGTGTTGTTTTTCCGAAAATAAAAAAAATTCCAAAATGTGTATTGTACGTCATCAAGGGCTGGCAGGATGTCCAGCTTGGGTGTGAATCTCGGTCCGACTATAAACCGTCATCCTGGCATTCCACAGGCAGGGCGAGGCATCGATATGGGTGCGGTCCCTCGGATGGACGTTAAATCGAAGGACCGGTCTGCCAGCACTGGCTGTTTGTACACGTTAAAGATCCCACGACATGGATTGATTAAAACGTGTTAATCAATGAACCCCTCGGATATATGACCCACTCGTCCTGCAGAGCTGTTCCCAATTCAATAACTGTCTGGAGAGATAAATGATCATGTCAAATGTGTTTCCAGAATCGTGGAAACACTCAAATAAAATCACATTCATGTAAATATTCCCCATCTTATTGTCCGGTACATGCAGCGCGCACACACACACACACACACACACACACACACACACACACACACACACACACACACACACACACACACACACACACACACACACACACACACACACACACACACACACACACACACACACACACACACACACACACACACACACACACACACACACACAATGTACAGTGCATTCAGAAAGTATTCAGACCCCTTCACTTTTTTCACATTTTGTTATGTTGCAGCCTTATGCTGAAATCGTTTAAATTCATTTTTTCCCTCATCAATCTACACTCAATTCCCCATAATGACAAAGAGAAAACAGGATTTTAGAAAGCTTTGCAAATTTATTAAAAAGAAAAAACTGAAATATCACATTTACATAAGTATTCATACCCTTTGCTATGACACTTGAAATTTAGCTCAGGTACCTCCCATTTCTCTTGATCATCTTTGAGATGTTTCTACACCTTGATTGTAATCCACCTGTGGTGAATTCAATTGATTGGACATGATTTGGAAAGGCACACACCTGTCTATATAAGGTCTCACAGCTGACAATGCATATCAGAGCAAAAACCAAGCCATGAGGTCGAAGGAACTGCCTACAGAGCTCAGATACAGGATTGTGGCGATGCCCAGATCTGGGGAAGCCTACAAAAGTAATCTCTGCTGCATTGAAGGTTCCCAAGAGCACAGAGGCCTCCATAATTATTAAATGGAAGAAGTTTGGGACAACCAGGACTCTTCCTAGAGCTGGACGCCCGGCCAAACTGAGCAATCGGGGGAGAAGGGCCTTGGAAAGAGAGGTGACCAAGAACCCGATGGTCACTGGCTGAGCTCCAGAGATCCTGTGTGGAGATGGGAGAAACTTCCAGAAGGACAACCATCACTGCAACACTCCACCGATCTGGGCTTTTTGGCAGAGTGGCGAGACTGTAGCCTCTCCTCGGTAAAAGACACATGAAAACCTGCTTGGAGTTTGCAAAAAAGCACCTGAAGGACTCTCAGACTGTGAGAAACAAGATTCTGTGGGCTTTCATGTGTCTTTCACTGAGGAGAGGCTTCCGTCTGGCCACTCTGCCAAAAAGCGCAGATCGGTGGAGTGTTGCAGTGATGGTTGTCCTTCTGGAAGTTTCTCCCATCTCCACACAGGATCTCTGGAGCTCAGCCAGAGTGACCATC
Organism: Myxine glutinosa; assembly: GCF_964187855.1. Taxonomy (NCBI): domain Eukaryota; kingdom Metazoa; phylum Chordata; class Myxini; order Myxiniformes; family Myxinidae; genus Myxine; species Myxine glutinosa. The sequence continues at coordinate 358,491,893 of NC_136261.1, read as the reverse complement.
GGGTTCTTGGTCACCTCTCTTTCCAAGGCCCTTCTCCCCCGATTGCTCAGTTTGGCCGGGCGGCCGGCTCTAGGAAGAGTCTTGGTTGTCCCAAACTTCTTCCATTTAAGAATTATGGAGGCCACTGTGCTCTTGGGAACCTTCAATGCAGCAGAGATTACTTTTGTAGGCTTCCCCAGATCTGGGCATCGCCACAATCCTGTATCTGAGCTCTGCAGGCAGTTCCTTCAACCTCATGGCTTGGTTTTTGCTCTGATATGCATTGTCAGCTGTGAGACCTTATATAGACAGGTGTGTGCCTTTCCAAATCATGTCCAATCAATTGAATTTACCACAGGTGGACTCCAATCAAGGTGCAGAAACATCTCAAAGATGATCAAGAGAAATGGGAGGCACCTGAGCTAAATTTCAAGTGTCATAGCAAAGGGTATGAATACTTATGTAAATGTGATATTTCCGTTTTTTCTTTTTAATAAATTTGCAAAACTTTCTAAAATCCTGTTTTCTCTTTTTCATTATGGGGAATTGAGTGTAGATTGATAAGGGAAAAAATGAATTTAAACGATTTCAGCATAAGGCTGCAACATAACAAAATGTGAAAAAGTGAAGGGGTCTGAATACTTTCTGAATGCACTGTACATACATACATACATATATACATATATATATACATATATATATATATAATGTTGATGGACATCTTTGGAAACTATAGAATGGGACAGGTCAGCTGTAAACTGGGGACGTGTACAACTAATTAAGGCCCTGCGTGTCAGCAGCAGCTCCGGTGGGCAGAGGAACACCGGAAGTTTGCAACACGAGCCACATATTCCGTTGCAAAAATAATTAATTCCAATTCATTATTCATCGGTTCCCCTCACTGTGGGGTGTCGGTCACGTGTGCTGGCTCCACCACGAGCCAGGGCCCTTTCTTCCAGCCGTCATAAAGTGAGTCTCAGGTAGGACGGTCTGGTTATTCAGACACACACTCCCTGATAAGTGTTTCAGCCCAATGGGACACCTGAACCGACACACTTGGTTAGCTCCAAATAGAACATCCAGACCGATAACTGTCACTGCTAAATGTGCCGCCCAGAAACAGATAGGAATCTGGATACGACTCGGCCTCAGGTGAACAAAGAATGAATTCATACCTGCATAGTATGATTGAGGTGTATATGTGAAAAAAGCCACCGGAAGTACATCATTTCCTTCACCTTGAAAATAAAGTTGCAGGTAGTGACTTTTTTCACATACGCACATTAGCTATACAACTGCGATACCCCTCAACCTGAATCCGCCCCTCGTCCTCCTCCTACTCTACTCTTTGAGGAGTATGCCAAGGCTTGGTAGATATGTCACGTATAGTCCCATTTGAAGACCATTCTATGTTCAAAATGGCGCAGCTGGGCATTTCTCCATATCATAAATATTGTGTATCAGTTGGACGTGCCTTCTGTTTTCCAAGTAAACATGTGATGGCCCTGCATCTCAAATCCAAGCAAGGCCAGATCTGAACGTGTTATTTAGAACGTTTGAGTTCTGAAATCCATTGTGCGCAAAATCCCGGATACATACCATGAGGAATGTCGACACTATAAATGTACCAAAACATGAGGGTAGTGTCATGGCCGATATGCCCCATGGGTGATGACAATGTAATAAGAACCACACAATGAGACATAATACACAAGGCAGCTGTACAGTCTCACAGACAGGTTGCTTTTGTCTGTGCAGGTCATCCAGCACATTCTGTAGGCCCACAGAGAGTGACAATACAGCCATGTTGTCTGGCAGTACTGCATTGCACAACGTAAGGATGGACCTGGATTACCTGGTTGCTAATCGAACTAAAATGAAATTAAATCTAATTATAGAAACTGAGAATAATTGGTGCATAGAATCAACAGGAGGTTGGTCGAGGTGTGCTAACTGCTGCGGGAAGCATTGGAGAAGCTGTTGATTTGGGCGTTAACCCTTCGTCGTAGCAACAGCCATTCTACTTACCCGCTGATACAGACCAACACAAGCCTTCATGATTAAGACGAATTAGCTATGATGATTACCAGATTTGGTACCAGATTTCTATCAGCGAATGAATAACAGACTCATAAAGGGGCGCCAATTTGATTCATACAGCTGCATGAAGAAGTAAATGTATTTTATTTGCCAGATGTAGGGCATCTCTTTATATGAACTTTTCCAGAGCATTACCTGGTTCCTCCTAAGAACACAAGGGTAGTCCGGCATGCACACGAGATTTTTTGAATGTCCCTTATTTTGTATTGTTTGGCATTTTCTACAAGCTATGGAATTGTCCCTTATTAGTCCCCTACCGGTGTACACCGGAGGGGACTATAGGTTTGCACTCCGTCCCTCTGTCTGTCAGTCTGTCAGTCTGTCTGTCTGTCTGTCTGTCTGTCTGTCGGTCCGTCTGTCAGTCCATCTTTCAGTCCATCTGTCAGTCAGTCCGTCAGTCCGTCAGTCCGTCAGTCCGTCAGTCCGTCAGTCCGTCAGTCCGTCAGTCCGTCAGTCCGTCAGTCCGTCCGTCAGTCCGTCAGTCCGTCAGTCCGTCAGTCCGTCCGTCAGTCCGTCCGTCCGTCCGTCCGTCCGTCCGTCAGTCCGTCAGTCAGTCCGTCAGTCCGTCAGTCAGTCCGTCATTCCGTCAGTCCGTCAGTCCGTCAGTCCGTCAGTCCGTCACGCAAAGAACAGTTTTCCGGACTTTTTTTCTAAACTCTTAATGCTAATGATTTCAAACTTGGCAGATGATTTCCTCATGATAAGTTACAGGTCAAGTTCGAACTTCACGACGTTTCGATCATTTTTGACAAAGTTATGGCACTTTGAACTTTGGTAATTTCCCCAACAGTTTTCCGGATGACAGACTGCCGGTAGGGGACATGTATTGCAGCGCAATACTCAGAATACTTGTTTTCTATACATTGCCACATGGCACATACCATCATACATAAATGGGCCTTTTCTATGCCCCTGGCATTTTTTCCCCAAGATACATTTTAAATGAAAACACTCTTACGATGTCTCTCCGAAAAGACCGACTGGGCAACCCTCCCATCCACTTTCTGAATAATCCTCTCCAAGAAGTTCTGTCACTCAAGCTTTTGGGTCTCACGATCTGCCATGATCTTTCCTGGGAAAACCACATTTCAAATCTGGCCTCCAAAGCCAGTCGCCGACTGGGCATCCTCCGTCGTGCGAAGTCCTTCCTTGGCACACCTGAGCTCCTCACCACATACAAGGCTTTCATCCGCAGCTCAATGGAATACTGCTCTCCCCTCTGGACTGGTGCTCCTGCCTCACACCTAGCTCGGCTTCACGCTGTTGAAACCAAAGCCTTCAGAATCATTGGAATCTCCCGCGATGAAGTTAACTCCGAGGGCCTTTCACTCACTCACCGCAGGCAGGTTGGTGGTCTTTCCGTCTTCTACAGACTCCTCTCCGGCCTTGCTCCCCAAGCTCTCTCTGGGCTTTGTCCCCCAAATATTCCTGCAGGTCGCACAAGATCTGCCTGCAACCCTCTTATGGTTAAACTGCCAAAATCAAGACTCTCTGCTCACCTTCACTCCTTCATTCCTCTTTTCTCCCGCCTCTGGAACAAACTCCCTCACTCTCTTCAATCCCACTCCACCCTCCAGGTCTTTAAAACAGCTGTTCACCACCATCTCTTATCTTCCCCCATCCAAAACCTTGATCTTTTCTACCCCCGCTAATGTCACCCCAAATCCACTTTTTTGAAATACCAACTTCTTTCCTGGAAGTCCTTGGTGTCTTTGTGTTTTATACTTCTCCCCCCCCCCCCCCTTCCCACGCCTCCTCCCCCCAAGCCCTCTCCCTCCCACACATCTCCCGATATCCCTGCTCTCAAATGTTGTGTTTGTGTGCTTCCCCATCTCTCCCCATCTTGTCTACCGCTCCCCTTTTTATATATACTTTGTCTGTTTGATTTGCTTGTGCGATAAATGTTAGCTCTTTCACGAGCCTCGATTCTGTATACAAAAGAAAAAAAATAATACGAACAAAATGCATTTGTTCATTGTACAAGATGTTCATTATTTTAGACGATATAAAAGACTTGATAAAACAAGGGGGAAAAAATATTCAACACAGACAGGATTCGAACCCACAATCCCCAACTTGGAAGTCTGATGCCTTATCCATTAAGCCATTGGACCAGCACATTAGATTTGTGTAGTAATATTTTGGAGAGTTTTAAAGTGTGCATATATTTATATACATTTATTTATGTTTATATATATATATCTATCTATAATTCCAGTAATCTCTCTGTGTGTGTGTGTCTGTGTGTCTGTGTGTTTGTTTGTCTGTGACCGCTGTTTCTCGACAACCACGGGTCCGATATACTTGAAACTTGCCAGGTATATTGCTGGGGACCTGAGGATGTGCCTTTTCAAGGTTTCATATTAATCGGAGAAGTAGTTACCGAGCTATGGCGATTTAGCCGTTCGCCGTTCGCTTTGGCTTTGCGAATGGACCAAACCATTTCATGTAAATAGAGGGGGGGGGGGATTGTCACCGTACTCGCAAGCCGTTCGCTTTGGCTTTGCGAATGGACCAAACCATTTCATGTAAATAGAGGGGGGGGGGATTGTCACCGTACTCGCAAGCCGTTCGCTTTGGCTTTGCGAATGGACCAAACCATTTCATGTAAATAGAGGGGGGGGATATAATTATATATATATATATAGTACGGGCATGCCCTAGTATATTTAATTTTAAAGGAAAAACTGTAGCACTTCAGTGAAATTTGTTTTGAAAGCCATTAGCTCGACCTATTGGCTGATGTATATTCCAAGATTCAGCAAGTTTTAATGTATAGTCCCTTAAGATATGAGCACCAACACATTTTGGACGGACGGACGGACACCAAAGTGAGTTCGAGGGTTTTCTAAATAAAACTCAAGAATGCATAAAGGGACGTTGCTGAAATTTGGAACATATTACCTCAACGTACAAAGCATTTACTGCTGAAATTTGCAGCCAATTGAGTCCAGTAGAAGCCGAGAAACGTATTTCCAGTCCCCATGTTAAAGCTGCTTACAGAGAAACGATCCCTTATATAGAGGGAGGAGATCGTTGCGCCTCCCTTTGATTCCCTTTATTTGGGCAGTGTATAGGCAACAGACCGCTCCCTCGATTGCTCCAGAAAAGAGAAATAGCCTGGGTTACATACATAAAGCAAAAACATGCGCACTGTTTGTGCAGAAAATACATAGTGGTTACATAGCTCGGATAATTCCAATTGCACTGGACCATCGGCTGACACCAAAGGTCTGAAGCCTGAGGCCTATACAGTGCCTATACAGTGCATTCAGGCCAAAGAGTTCAAAGAAAGTATTCACTCCCCTGTTTTTCCACATTTTGTTGTGTTACAGCCTGAATTTAAAATGCATAAAATTGAGATTTTTGTCACTGATCGACACATAATACCCTATAATGTCAAAATAGAATTTTGTTTTTAGAATATTTTACAAAATAATTAAAAATAAAATACAGAAATCTACATCAGTACTCAACCCCCTGAATGTCAATACTTTGTAGAAGTGCCCTTGACAGCGATTACAGCTCGAGTCTTCTTGGGTATGACAATCAGCTTTGCACATGTGGATTTGGGGAATTTCTCCCATTCTTCCTTGCAGATTAGCTCAAGCTCTGTCAGGTTTGTATGGGGAGCATCGGTGAAAAGCAATCTTCAAGTCTTTCCACAGATGCTCAATGGGATTAAAGTCTGGGCTTTGAGTGGGCCACTCAAGCACTTTCACGTTGTTGTTCTGAAGTCATTCCAGTGTTGATTTGGCTGTTGGCTGGGGGTCATTGTCCTGTTGGAACATAAATCTTCGCCGCAGTCTGAGGTCTTTTGCACTCTGAAGCAGGTTCTCCTCAAGGATTTGCCTGCATTTGGCTCCAATCATTGTTCCCTCTATCCTTACAAGTCTCCCAAGCCATGCTGCTGAAAAGCATCCCCATAGCATGATGCTGCCGCCACCATGCTTCACGGTAAGGATGGTGTTAAATGGGTGATGAGTTGTGCTCGGTTCCCGCCAGACGTAGCACTTTGCATTCAGGCCAAATAATTCAATTTTCATCTCACCAGAGCACAGAATCTTTTGCCTCATGTTCTCAGTGTTTCACAAGCCTTTTTCCAAAATCCAGGCATCCTGCGCTGTCCTGTGCCTTTTTTCTCTCAAGAGTGGCTTCCATCTGGCGACTCTCCCATAAAGCCTAGATTTGTGAAATGCTGCAGAGACTGGTATCCTTCCGGCAGGTTCTCCCATCTCAGCCAAAGAACTCTGTAGTTCTGTCAGAGTGGTTGTTGGGTTCTTGGTCACCTCCCTGACCAAGGTCCCTTGTCCCCGGCTGCTCAGTTTGGTTGAAAAGCCAGTTGTAGTTCCATATTCTTTCCATTTCCTGATGATGGGTCACTGTGCTCTTGGGAACTTTCAACATTAGAATTTTGTACCCTTCCCCAGATATATGCCTCCTCTCAATTCTATCTCAGAGTTCTACTGACAGTTGCTTGGACTTAATGGTGGAGTTTCTGCTCTGATATGCACTGTCAGCTGTGGGACCTTATATAGACAGGTGTGTGCCTTTCTAAATCATGTCCAGTCAATTGAATTGGCCACAGGTAGATTCAAATCAAGTTGTGGAGACATCTCAAGGATGATCAAAGGAAATTTGATGCACCGGAACTTTATGCACCGTAATAATTTATCCGAGTTTCATAGCAAAGGGTTTCAAAATTTATTGATCCCAGACATTTCAGCTTTTCATTTTTAATTGGTTTGTAAAATAAAAATTAAAAATTAAAAAAAAATTCTACTTTGATATTATGGGGTATTTAATGGAGACCGGTGACAAAAATCTCAAATTAAATCCATGTTAGATCAAGGCTGTAACACGTAAAAATATGAAAAACGTCAAGTGGTGTGAATACTTTCTGAAGGTACTGTATGTACTGTTGCACTGAACAGAGAAGTTAAAGGAAGGGCATGGCAATTGTGAATATGACACTTCCAAAGATGTCTTCAGCCATAGCACCAAAATGGTAGACACATGTTTTCATCCAGGGATTATTGCAGGATTTTGACGTTACATCCTTATATGCAAAAAAATAAAATCCACCATTAGGCAAAAAATGCAACTTATTGAATTCCCCCAGTAATTTATGTGGAGACAACCATGTCTTGTCCGTGATTGGTTAAGAAAGGCACATGTGATTTGGCCAATCGTGGACGAGACACGAGTGCTTGGACAGAGAATTCCTGGGATATTCATAAAGTTGCATTTCTTACTTAACGGTGCATTTTCCCTACAAGAACATAGAGTGGAAAAAACAACCGTACTGTATAATGACTGGGACTATAAGTGGAAGTTCATTTGTTTCAGCAAAACCAGAAAGGAAGCAATAGAAGACAGAGACTGCAACGTGAGAGTGATAGGCCCAGAGACTCGGCTTCATCGTGGAAGATTCCAACTATTTTGAAGGCCTTCGTTTCCACCTGGCAAGCTGAGCAAGGTTTGGGGCAAGGGCACCAGCCAAGAGGGGAAAGCTGTATTCCTTCGTCCTTCAAGCTGTGATTATAGGCCTTATATGTGATTCAAGAAGGCCTTATATGTAGCTAAATGTTCAGGTGTGCCAAGGAAAGACTTCGCACGATGGAGGATACCCAGTCGGCGACTGGCTTTGGATGCCAACTTTAAAATGTGGTTTTCCCATGGAAGATCATGGCTGATAATGACACCCAGGAGTTTGAGTGACTGAACTTCCTCAAGAGGATTGTTAAGAAAGTACATTGGGGGGGGAGTTGCCAGACGGTCCTTTCGGAGAGAGATAGTGAGTGTGAGATTTGGCAGAATTGAGACATATTCCCAGTGTTTGACCAGCTTGTGGTTTTTTTTTGAAGGTCTGAAGGAGGTCATGGCAGAGGGTGGAGTTATCAGCAAATAGATAAAGGGTATTACTGGACAGTCAAAGAGATCATCGATGAAGATCAGGAATAGGACTGGGCCCGGAACGCTGCCTCGGCGGAACTCCAGCCTTGACAGCAAGAGATGAAATGATTCCATTGAGTGCCACACATTGGCTATGAGAGTAAAGGTAGTCAGCGAGCCATGTGTGGAGTTGGCCTTGGATGCCATACGCAGAGTTTGGAGAGCAAGGCGGGATGCCAGACTGTATCAAAAGCACGGGATATCTCCAGTGAGACGGCCCCGATCTCATGTCTGACATTGAGCATGTCTTGACATTGACATGGCCTTCATCCATTGTTGGGGGAGTAGAAGCAGCATGTCCAAGGTAGGGAGACCTGGCCTCAAACCAAATTGATGATCCAACATGGGTCGTTGGAGAAAAGAAGGATTTCATATCAACCGTGATGATGAATTCCATGATCTTGCTGATGATATGAGGTAAGCTGATAGGTCCAGTTTTTGCACCTTATTTATGTAATGCAGTAACTTGCCCAGCAGATGGAAGATAACCTAGTGCAAATGACAGGGTGGAAAGGGCAGAGATGATGTGCAAGAGCAGCAGTGCAGGTTTTATAGGCATGTATTAATCAAAACTGAGATTAAAAAATAAATAGACATTCAGTATGTGCACCAGAAGGCTCTCTGACTGTATAGCAGGCATTCAGCATTCTGAACAAAATGTCCGAGGAGGATGCACACACACAAATATATCCATATTACACAGGTGAGTTGACAGGATAGCGTTGACGTAGCGCATTCAGTTTTGTCCAGTCTGGGTAATGAACCGGGCTATAAAATGCCACCCTGGTGTTTCGTATACAGGGTGAGGCATGCATGTGTGCGCCGTCTGTTGGACAGACATCCAGCCAGACGATCTGTCTGCCAGCAAGTGGTTGATGGATGTTATAGATCACATGGTGTATCACAGAGAGTAGGGGAGTTACTGCCAGCACCAAGAATGAATTACAAATTCCTGTACCTTCAGTCAAATGTAAGGCCTGGCCTGCCAGCTCGTAAAAGACGGGCCAAAACCATTCCCCGGCTGATGCCACGAGAGAGTAGGAATAATGGAGGCCGTCAAAAACAGTAGCAGTAATTTCATGGGTGGGATAGGTGGGCCAGGGGGTGGTGGTTGGTGGTGCTTCTGTACCAAAAAAAAAAATCTTTCACATTCTCCTCCCCTCCCCTCCCCCCCCCCCCCCCCCCCCACCACCCATGACTTTTGTGTGTTGTTGATGTTGTTTTGTTACCCCAGTCAGTTCTGGTTGAACAGACCAGCGGCACGGAGATAGCCAATCGATGTCACAGGAGCGACCCAGAGATCCCTCACATCCAAAATATTGTGCTCTTGCCTTGTGCTCCCACCCTTTGTGTGTAAAGGAGGCTTGCGACATTAAAGGGAATTGGAGTGAAAGTTTGTCCTGTGTGCATTTCGTGTCTGGGCCCAATGGGAATCATGTCGGTCTCAATTGTAAAGTGGGGTAAGTCTCAGTCACAGACAAAAAAAAAAAAATCACAAAAAGTCCATGTTTGTATATTATTACTGCCATTATTCATTATTATTAGTAGTATTTATATTCAAATCATTATGTTTCGTGTGGAGACGTTTTCACCTGCGACATGTCGCAGGATTACGTGAGCATTGCGTTGCTGTTGTTGTTGTTGTTGTTGGGGTTCTTGTTGGGGGTTGATTTTTAAAATGTGCAACCATTGGACGAACAGCATCCAGACCACACCCACACCCGTCACTCGACTCCGCCCACCAAAGCACAAAGCCAAAATTGTATGGCCGCCATCTTCGTTTTCTGGTGGGCCTAACACATGAGACCTGAAGGCCAGTGCTGATATACTGTCCGGCCTTGTTGCGTCAGATTTCCACTGGCTTTGTTTGGGTCGAGTGTTAAAGATTTTAAGCAACGTTTAATCAACGCCATACATGCCTCCCTAAAATAAAACGTGATTTCTGAACGGCCCCATAATCGTGACTGTGTGATGAATCGGCTCATTCTGATATAACCGTATGGAGGCTGACATGACAGAGTAGTTATGTTAATATTTCAATAGTGCATTAAATGTGTGTTTCCCAATCGTGCTGTTCATCTTTTAAGAGTGCATTAAATGTGTGTTTCCCAAGCGGCCCGTTACCGGATTTTTAAAGCCAATTCAGTCGCACTTAATGGCAAAGCCCCATACCTCGAATGACCACGTACAGGTTTTTATGAACAAAAGGTTTATTACCAGAGAGAAGAGGGTGAAAGAGAGATGCACGTGTATGTACACACGTGTATGTATGCACGCGCGCACAAGCACGCAGGTGCACGCAGGTGCACGCACACACACACACACACACACACACACACACACACACACACACACACACACAAACACACACACACACACAGACAAAGACACACAAACAAACACACACACAGACAGACAGACAAAGACACACAAACAAACATATATATACACACACACACACACACACACACACACACACACACACACACACACACACACACACACACACACACACAGAGACAAACACACACAAACAAACACACACACAGACACACAAACAAACACACACACACACACAAAGACACACAAACAAACACACACACACACACACACAGGCAAAGACACACAAACACACACACACACACACAGACAAAGACACACAAACAAACACACACACACACACACACACACACACACACACACACAGACAAAGACACACAAACAAACACTCACAGACAAAGACACACAGACAAAGACAAAGGCACAGGCACAGACACAGGCACAGGCACACACGCGCGTGCACACACACACACACACACACACACACACACACACACACACACACACACACACACACACACACACACACACACACACACACACACACACACACACACACACACACACGTAGTGGGGGAGGGAGGCCATCTTACCACTAGTCACTAGAAATATGTCCTCCAAGAAGCCGGTGCCATGGCATCGAAAATGACGGGCGATTGGATGAGAGTGCAGATTATATTTCAATTTTTCATTACATTTGCAATCTGTAAATCTCGAGGTTGAATAGGTATTAAATTCTGATTCTAATTCAGATACAGGTACCATGTGTAATATTCACTGCTGACTGTTATACTGTTTGTCACAATATCCATGGCTTACTTAATGACGTCATTGATAGACTGATTTTGGAAGCCCATCAGCCTGCTAGGCCTGATCCTCCCCAGATCTGTGAGTGATAGTTCAGAAATGTCTCATTTATTACCTCCGCCACCAAAGGTGGATGGAGGTTATGTTTTCACCCCTGTCTGTCTGTTTGTTTGTCTGTCTGTCCGTTCGTTTGTGAACAAAATATCTCAAAACGTTGTGGACGGATTCGGACGAAATTTGGCAGGGATGTAGTGTATGTGACAAGGACGAAATGATTAGATTTTGGTGAAGATTCGGATTCGGATCCGGCTACTAGAATTTTTTAATTGATTCTTCACCATTGGGAGACGTGGCTAAAACGATACATAGCAGGATATCTCAAAAAGTTGTGGATGGATTTGGACGGAACTTGGTGGACCAGTTGGGTGTCTGACAAGGAAGGATCGATTGAATTTTGGTGAAGATCCGGATCCGGATCCAGCTAGTAGAATTTTTAAGTGATTCTTCACCATTGAGTGATATGGCCAAGCAGGCGGAGGTATGCTCTCTACTGAGTGCGGTTCTAGTTAAGTGTAGTCTATTAATTACATCCTAGATAGAGAGAGCTTTATCTCCCAACCAACAAATCATTTGAATTGGAGGAACGGATATGGCACGTTTAATGGAAATAAACAGGTGCATCATTCCTGAAAATATTTGTACAATGTCTTCTGCAATGCTGCACGAGATTTGGCATATTGTTTCATAGCTGTACCTGTACGACGTACGTATTATGTATACAAATAGGAATGGGCAGGTTGAGTGGGGATCAGAAAAGGAACAGAAGGAGGGAAATAAGGTGAAAAATAGGAGTGTGGGGAATGCATGACTTGAACTTAAATGTGGTGATCGTCCTGAAGTGTGAAAAGTATTCCAAGAAAACTCATTCAGACCAGAATATAAACCTGGGTTCAGTGAGATCGGCACCATTTGGAGGGAGCAGACCGATCAGCACCGCATAAAGTTGCAATGACATTAGTACTGTGCGACGTGTGCAGAGGTCCAGTACTATCAGCACTGTGTGGAGGTCCACTATGATCATCACTGTGCGGAGGTCCAGTATGATCAGTGCCGTGCTACGATGCAACACGGTCAGCATTATTGGATCAGCATCAAAATCTGCACCAATAGCAGCACAGTGCATAGTGCAGTGCCGAAGTGCAATATGACCAGCACCACACGTGTGCATTAAGATCAGTAGAGTGCATAGGCGCAGTACCATGTAAAGATCTTCCAATGTAAATCATTGCCCTAGCAGACTAGCACTGGTGAGGCAATGGCAAACCACCTGTTGTATCACTTGCCACGAGACACCTTTAACAGCACCGACCCAATATATAGGGTCCAGTACACCATGATGGTAATGTACACTCATTCTTTAGAAGCCTTCGTCCACATAAACAACAAGAAAGAGGATCCAGAGATTGCAGACCCTCGCCAGGATGTGTGTTTTCAGTGGTTTTTAAGGCTTTTGTGTTAAAAACAAATATGGCGGCCGAACCACGTGACCGATGACGTCATAATTATTTATTTTTCTCCACCAATTTATCCCTAGATGATGGTCAAGAAATTTCATCTTGATCGGATGAAGTTTTGGACTTGTCGATTTATGACGTCATAAGAGTTCATCATCATCATCAACATATTTTATTCCCCATTGAGAGATCTTTACAATGAGCCATGTCTCAATTTTTTCTATGTGGCTCTTTCCGAGATGGAGGTCCAAAAATTTTCGGTTTTTCCAAGATGGCGCCATTACCACGTGACTTATGACGTCATAATTATCATTAAAAATTATACAGGTGGGGAGTTGCACCGATGGTGGAAATTTCCTGTCAATCAGACATTGGACATTCCTATGGATCGGTTGCCGAGAAAATCATATTTATTCTGTGTGGACAAACAGACAAACAAACTGACAAACAAACTGACAAACAAACTGACAAACAAACTGACAAACAAACTGACAAACAAACTGACAAACAAACTGACAAACAAACTGACAAACAAACTGACAAACTGACAAACAAACTGACAAACAAACTGACAAACAAACTGACAAACAAACTGACAAACAAACTGACAAACAAACTGACAAACAAACTGACAAACAAACTGACAAACAAACTGACAAACAAACTGACAAACAAACTGACAAACAAACTGACAAACAAACTGACAAACAAACTGACAAACGGACCCAAATGTAATACCCTCTTCTCCTGCGAGGGTAACTACAAGGGCACTTGGTGGAGGGCATACCTCCGCCAGGCTGAACAGTTTATGTTTTGTATCACACTGATAGGCCGGATCTGGATTCGGACCTCAACCAAAATCTAATCGGCTTGTTCTTGTCTCCGAAACAACTCGTCCCCCAAGTTTAGTCATAACTCATCCACAACTTTTTGAAATATCATCCTATATATCGTTTTTTGGCCCTACCACTCAATAGTCAAGAATCACTTGTATATTGAAAAAAAAAAAATTCTCAGATCCAGATCCGGATTCGAATCTTCACAAAAATCTAATCTTTTCGTCCTTGTCACACACCCAATGTGTCTACCAACTTTCGTCTCAATCTGTTCACAACTTTTTGAGATATCATGTTCAAAAACAAAAAGACAGACAGACAGACAGACAGGGGTGACATGTCCCCAATCCACCTTCAGTGGCGGAAGTAAACAGACTGGGCTTAAGTAAAACACAAAGGAAGGCCGGATATGAACTTTTGGATTTATACCTCCATCGACTTTGCCCTTTCACATTTTGACCCATTTATTAGTGGTTTGTTGAAAATTTTATGACAAAAGCTCAAATGGTAAAAACCTTCTTGGCCTGGACACACACAGACACGCATACACATACACAGAAATGATTGCAAAACCTCGTCTCCATTGTGCGGCAGAGGGAACTGACATGGTTCATTCATTTCGTTTGCAGCCTGCAGCAGTTGGTTGCATCATTGTTGGAAGTGCAGCTGTGCCACCGATGCAGAACCCACGGTAGGTTAGAGTAGGAATTTCCAATTTGTTCAGGATGTCGGCGATAGCTCACCTACTCTTCATGAAGGGCACCGTGGGATCTTTAACGTCCACCAACTAATGCTAGCAAACTGGACCTCCTGTTTAACATCCTCTAAACTGGACCTCTTTTTTCAGAGGTGTTTGTCGACCATATTTGTTTTTCTTGGTTTTGTCGCACTTCAACCATCTCAAGGTCCATGTAGACCCCGACCCGCTGCTTATTAGCTTGCCCAATGATGCCCCATTCTCCACACTAAAAATAAAATTAAAATAAAAAGCATCTCCCGCGATGACGCTAACTCCGAGGGCCTTTCACTCACTCACTGCAGGCAGGTTGGTGGTCTTTCTGTCTTCTACCAGACTCCCCTCCGACCTAGCTCCCCCAGCTCTGTCCCCCAAATATTCCTGCAGGTCGCACAAGATCTGCCAGCAACCCTCTTATGGTTAAACTGCCGAAATCAAGACTCTCTGCTCACCTTCACTCCTTCATTCCTCTTTTCTCCTGCCTCTGGAACAAACTCCCCCACTCCCTTCAATCCCACTCCTCCCTCCAGGTCTTTAAAACAGCTGTTCACCACCATCACTTATCTTCCCCATCCAAAACCTTGATCTTTTCTACCCCCTTTAATTCACCCCAGATCCACTTTTTTGAAATTCCGACTTCTTTCCTGGAAGTCCTAGCAATGTCCATGTGTTTCATATCTCTCCCCCCCCCCCCCCCCCCTTCCCGTGCCTCCTCTCCCCAAGCCCTCTCCCTCCCGCGAATCTCCCGGTGTCCCTGTTCTCTACTGTTGTGCTTGTGTGGCTTTCCTCTCTCTCCCCATCTTGTCTCCCGCTCCCTTTGTCTTGTGTTTTGTGTCAGTTTGTCTTTTTGTGATTAATGTTAGCTCTTACACGAGCCTCGATCTTGTATACAAAAATATATATATATATATTTTTGCTTATATTAAAGCCAGAAAAAGTCGTTTTCTCCTTTCACCAATGAGCACCAGGAACATTGATTCATTATTTACACAAAAAGCAAAATTTACCCCAGCCCATACCTCTGGTGCCCCATTATGCCCCATTAATCCTGATCTCCTCGTATGACTGATTATCCCTCCTTCCCTCTAACAAATCTCCTCCCAACCTCTTCTGCCTTTTCGCGCCCACTTCTGTTCCCCATCCCCTCCATCCATCCTCTCCCTTTTTCAATTTACAATTGCTGCCACCCCCTTTCCGACCTTCCCCACCTTCCCTGCCTCACTCACCCCTCCATCGCCATATAATAAATAAATGATGCTATGCAAAATGTCTAATCATTTTCTCAACTTCCCCATGTGCTGTGTAGCATCTCAAGTGTATCGGCTAATGTTAATCAGAGGCAGCAGGTTAGTTAAACAGGAAAATCTCCTACCTGCAAGAGTAAACATTCCGAGCTCCAGCACGGGCTTATCCACGGGTGAAGATTGCTGCGGCAAAACGGGGAAAAAAAAATTCCAACATGAAAAAGCTTCAACCTGAGCTTCAAGGCTCCGACCACACCTGTTTCGTATTAGACCAACACCGGAGTGCCTTTATCGCCTTTCTTAGAGGAAAGTGCCCCGAGTTCAACTAAATACGTTTCCTCTTCGTGGCGAAACAGACAGAGCTCGCCCGGGCCTCGTCTGCGGATGTCTCAACTCAATGTGCCAAACGAAAGGTCAAACTGCAAAACAAAAAAACCATAGGCAGAGAGAAATGGTTGTATTGTTTCACTCAAATCAGTAGTGCTGGAACTCACGGAGCAGCCTGTGTGCTCCTTCAATGGATGCCGAGCACTCTCGGCTGAAACGGAACCGAACGGCTCGGCGACCAAACTCCAATTTTTGGTGGTACAAAGGCAACGCAGCATGCTCAATCTGCACCAGGGAAAGAATACACGATCCTGCTTTTCCGTTAACCAGTGGTGGTCCATTTTATGGCCGGATTCTTGATCTCTGTTGCCATGGTAACCGCACAATGGTATATGGCAAGACGATTTTACTGGACAAACCACCATTTTGAAAGATAAAGCCAACCAGAATGCATATTTAGAAAACAGCCAAACATGCAACGAGTCATCCCTTCCTGAGAAAAATAATCTACGAGTAAAAAAAAAAATCTACGAGTGAAAATAAAGAAATCTACGAGTGGAAAAAAAAAATCTACGAGTCAAAAAAAAAAAATCGACGAGTCAAAAAAAAAAATCTACGAGTCAAAAAAAAAAATCTACGAGTGAAAATAAAAAAATCTACGAGTGGAAAAAAAAAATCTACGAGTCCAAAAAAAAAATCTACGAGTCAAAAAAATAATCTACGAGTCAAAAAAATAATCTACGAGTCAATGGCAGCGGCGTTAGAAAATGGCTCTCCCTTGCCATTCATTAAAGATGGTCCGGACTGTCTGGAAAGCCTGCAGTTCCCTAAGACCACGCTCTTTCCTACCATGTTTGCCACATGCAGAGATGAAAACACTTCAGGTTCTTGACAAGAAGAATGGTATTTATAAATATGCATGAAGGAGACATTGCCACAGCAGTTAACCCACAGCATGTCATGGCTTCCAATACTCACAAGGCCTTTTCCATTTAGGTTGCTTGGAGGGCTTCGAGCGCACAGCCCGTATATAATACGCCTCGCGTTGGCAGCCATATTGGAAGCTTTCTGTCCCATTCGCAGTGCAAACTGTACATGTCATCAATTTGATAACTGGAACAAGGAAATTGGACGCCGATGTATTTAATGAACATGATGTATTTCATCATGGTGATGGAGCTGGTAAGCAGGAAGGTGAACATGAGGGATATTCTGGGGAGGATATTGTACGCGGACGACCTAGCTGTTCTAGTAGAGTGGGCGGGAGATACGGGAAGTACTGGGGGAGTGCAAGGAAGCATCGAGAAATATAGGCTGGAGATTGGTATGGAGAAGATGGAGGTGTCTAGGTTGGGAGAACAGAAAATAAATGAATAACAGGTTAGAGAGGAAGGAGATCAGACAAGGAAATAGGTTTGAGTATCTGAGTGGAACAGTGACCGGGGATGGTAAGGCCGAGGCAGAGGTGAGGAGGAGGATTCAGGTGGGGGCGAATGCATGGAGAAGTGTGGAAGAAGTAGTGGCAGACAGAAATATAAAGGAAATTCAAAGGGAAGGTGTGATGTGAAAAAGGCTGGCCTACCTGTACAATCTGGAGATGGTGGCACTGACAGAGACAACAGAGGCTGCAGCTTTGAGAGAACAACTGGGTCAGGAGGATTGCAGGAGTGAAGAGGGTGGATAGAAGGAGAATGGATGAACTGAGGGAGGAGATTGGTGTGCAGATGAGCTTGACGGGGAGATTGGGGAAATGCCGGCGGAGATGCAGATTGGTGCAGATGGATGTTTGGTGCAGATTGGGGAAGAGAATGGCAAAGAGAGCGGATAGGTTGAGGGTACAAGGTAGGAGGAAAAGAGGGAGACTGTGGTTAAGATGGGAGGAATGTGTGAGGAGGGATATCAGTAAGATGGGGTGGTTTAATGGTGGAGTTGCCTGGGAACAGAGGAGAGTGGAGGAGTATCATAGTCATGGCAGGGCAGGAGCTTGGTGCCATTGGACCTCACCCCTAATATAAAGGGAAGTAAAGGAAGAGAAGAAGAAAACTGTCTCATAAGATGGTGCAGAGGTACTGCATTCACCTTTGAGTGGTCTCATCCGGATTAGATTCTTGACCCAACTATAAACTGTCATCCTGGTGTTGCAACACAGTAAGCAGACGCTAAAGATCCCATGGTGGCCTTCGTGAAGAGTAGGCGAGTAATCGCCAGCACTCTGAACAAATTACAAATTCCTACATCAGTCGTTGAAGGCATGCCTCACCCACTCCTCCCCCTCCTTTGTCACCAAATATTTTACTCCAGGCCAGTTCAGTTCAATTGCCTTTTCAATTTTAATTTCAACCATGCTAATGTGAACCAAACATATTGATCAGTTAGCTGCGGTGATTCAGCTTAATAGAGCCTGGTAAAGTGTGGAAAAGCCACCATAATGCCTTTGTTGGTATCTTATGACTTCACCATTTCTCAACATCACTCATTGTGATGTCACTACAATAAATCAGACATGCAAGTAATGATTGAAGAAGAAGATTAAAAAGAAGAAGAAGAAGATTAATAGGATGATGAAGAAGAAGAAGCCAAAGGTGCAAAATAATTAAATAATTTATTGGAGGTGTGCCTTCAAAAACATTTATAAAAAATAAATGTGAATCTTAAAGAATATTTGAATTTCGTTTTTAACTTGCATTGACATGTCCGAGAGAGTCTTTGGGCGTCACTGTCAAGTTGTCAGCAGACAAAGGAAAAGTAAATAAAATAAAATGAAAGTTTAAAAAAAGGAATATAATAAATTTACACCGACTTTATAATTGACCAATTTTGAGAAGAATAAACTAGAGGTGCCCTCATTGGTGGAGTCGCAACACGTCTGAATGACGTCCTAAGTTTATGGCACGACAAACATCGTGAGACAAAAGTACAGAGTTAAAGGTCAGAATGGATTTATGTTCCTCCTGTCCTCTTCCACCTCAACCCTCCCCAAGTCACATTAGGCATTCATCTAGAAAACCCCACCTGCTCACTCTCCCCAAGTCGAGGCTGGTTCCCCACCTGCGTTCATTTGTCTCCTTATTCTTCCCAGAATGCGGAATGTCTCCCTTATTCTGTGGTCTTGCCCTTCTCACTTTAGTTAAAATGCACAACCCATCACCACCTAGAGTGGGGAGGGTAGCGGTGGAAGAGCTAGAGCAGAAAGGAACGGAACAAAATGCAAATGGGGGAAAACACCAACAGCAGAGTAAAAGTGAGTGAGATTAAAAGGAGAAGGACACACGCTGAATGAAACACAGCAAGGAGAGGAAGGAGGAGATCGGGATGTAACAGAAGAGGAACAAACCAACCGCCAACTAACAAAGGAAAAGAGGTCAGGGAGAGGGGTGGGGGGGGAAATCAGAATAACCTGGAAAAAGGGAGCGCTTGCGAATGGGGTCAGTTTGGGTTGAAGAGATCACGAGTATAGATGGGGGGTGACCTGAGGTGGTGGTGAACAGCTAGCTGTCTTGAAGCCCTGGAGGGAAGAATGGAACTGAACAGAACTGGGAAGGTTGGATCCAAAGGCAAGGAAAAAAGAAAAACGAAATGAGTGGAGACGAGCAGTGAGCCTGGATTTTTGGAGTTTAACACGAAGAGGGTTACTGGCAGACCGTGAGCACCGCCTGCAGAAACCTGGGAGGGACAGAGATAAGATGGCAGAGGGTACAAGACCAAAAAAGAATGCCGTCGAAAAGAGAGAGGCCAGCAACCTGTCTGCGATGTGAAATTAACAGGCCTAGACACTCGGCTTCATCAAGGGAGATCCCAATGATTTTGAGGACCTCGCTTGCCATGGCATCAAGAAGGGCAAGGTGTGAGGCAGGAGCGCCAGCTCAAAAGGGAGAGCAGTAGTCCATTAAGCTGCGAATGGTAACCAGGAACATTGGCCTCGGGAGGAATCAGGCCATATTCTTCTATACTTCGACACTTCCTCTCTGGGCCAATGTTCCTGGTTACCTCCGCCACCGAAGGTGGCTGGAGGTCATGTTTTCTGTTTTCACCACTGTCTGTGAACAGGATATGTCAAAAAATTGTTACACGGTTATGTCACATGGGTATGTGATAAGGACAAATCGAGTTGATTTTGGTTCAGGTCCAGATCCAGATCCAGATCTGGCCTATCAGAGGAATACAACACAAACTGTTCGACCTGGTGGAGGTATGCACTCTATCCAGTGCCGTTCTAGTTGTTCGTGTTATCCTCCTTTCCTCCTGGTGTATGTCCATGCCCCCCCCCCCCCCCAATGCCTTCCACCCACCTCATACACTGTTAATTTGTGAACCTGCTGCCCTTTGTCGTTCAGCTCCTCCATGAGCTTAGACCTTTGCATGAAGAACGCAAATTGATACTTTTCATAAGGAATGTGTGGGCACAACTAAGGATGCAGCCAAGATGCCATAATCACACGCAGACCTGCGTTCTCCTCCAATATCATTGAAGACAACCGCGGCCCGTAAGGAAAGGATTCAACCTGGACCTCTCCCCCCAACAAATAGTTTTTGCGCTTGAATTTGCACGGTGCAGCTGTATCTGGCTGTGGATGCCTCTGCTGAGCCAGCAAGCTTTCTGCAGCCCCACAAGACTCAAAAAAGCAACAGACATGGCACGTGGCTTCGAGAAAAGAAATCAGAAACAGATATATAATTGAAGGAAAAGAAATACGAGAGAAAAAAAAGTCAAATAAATGTCTCGAGTGGAAAGGCATATCAACATCCAGGAGTTTCTGCCAATTTTACAGCATTCAGGCCGCCATACAGTATTTGTGGGTCTCCGTTCAGGGAGTGTGTGTGATGGTTAAGAGTGTATTTAAAATATTTTTCAGGAAGCATATCAGCACACAGATATCTCCCTTCCCATTGATCTGTTTTCGGGTTCCGTTAACTAGGGAACATTCAACCAACAGCCATTCGAAAACTACCGTTCTGGCACAGCTTTGACAGGGGTGCAGCATGGGTGAGAGCAAGCCATACTCCGTAAAGTGTTTGAAGCTGACCGTCCCATCTGTAATCAGGTGGACGTACGATATCCCACCTATCCTTTGAAATAGATTTGGCATTCATCCTTCGGTCCAAAACTCCGCCAATTACCTACGCCACCGAAGGTGAATGGAGGTTATGTTTTCACCCCTGTCTGTTTGCCTGTGTACAGGATATCTCAAAAAGTTGTCGACGGATTCGGACGAAATTTGCTGGACAGCTTGGGTATGTGACAAGGATGAAATGATTAGACTTTGGTGAAGATCCGGATCCGGATCTGGATCTGAGAATTACTTGAATGATTTTTCACCAGAGAGATAGGGTCAAAAACGATAGATAGCACGATATCTCAAACAGTTGTGGATGGATTCGGCCGAAATTTTGTGGACACGTTGGGTGTGTCACAAGGACAAAGTACTAAGTTTTGGTGAAGATCCGAATCCATATCCAGATCAGACAATTTTTTTTTGGGGGGGGGGAATTCTTCACCTTCGAGAGGCCAAGAACGATATTTCGCTGATATCTCAAAAAGTTGGGGATCACTTATGACAAAACCTGGTGGATGAGTTCGATAGGTGACAAGAACAAGCCGATTCGATCTTGGTTCAGGTCCGAATCCAGATCCGACATGGTAGTGAGATACAAATCGTAAAGTATCAAGCCTGGCAGAGGTATGCTCTCTACCGAGTGCCGTTCCAGTTGATGAAATGGGACAGGACAGTTAATTATCACATTATTTCAGCATTACATAAGGAAATTCAACGCAGGATGCCATTAGGCCCATTAAGGCTGTGCAGCGGTTGCCAACCTATGGTTGGTCATAGTCTGTGCTCTATCCGCTTTACATGCTCAGCGTCAAGCAAGGGAGCAGCGCGCACCATTCTTTAAGTCTTTGGTGTAAACTCAGCCAGGGTTCGAACCGTTGACCTCCCAGACTCAGAGCGGACACAACCATTACGCTACGTTAAAAGTAGGGGACGAAAATAACAGAGAACATGAGCGACTGAGCAACATGAGCGAAATGGAAAAGCCAAACATAGCAAATGTGTGTCGCCCCACGCCAATCTCGTGTGCCCAATGCAGCACATTTGGGGCCTTCCCTGTCGTGCCAACGGGGAAGATCCACGCTGTGATTTAGGGCATTCTGCACGAGCAGCCCAGCATCTGTTAGCGCAGAATAGTCCCCATGGTACCCAAAACCCCCCCACCCCCTCACCCACCGACTACTTTGTCAAACATAGTAGAGGGAAACACCGCTCATTGCATGATCCCTGAAAAGGTAAAAATCAGCATTAAAATCCTTCTTACATCCTTCGTTGCCACAAACATCCTTGGGTGTTTTGCACGCTGCTCATCTGAATGTGAATTAAATTTGACCCTGAAGATTCCCACCGCACCGAGTGCACGGCAACGACCTGTTGGGCATACCGCTCCGACGGGCGATGGAAATGTCCCGGCTTCACCCTCACCTGTGTACGCCCAGGTCTGTCCTCCGGAAGAAGACCGCGATCGGTTTCTTTCTCTGTTGTTCCTCCCCCTTGGCCATGTCCATGCGCAACCTGAAACAGACAAACACAAACAAATCAGGAATAGTGCTGGACCCAAGGCAGGAATACACTGCGTCGAAGCACGCACGTCATTTTGAAAAATAGAGATGTCATACTAACTCAGGACTTTAATCACAATGCATAGTCTCCCAGTGGCCTAACATCTCCCAGTCTCCCAGTGGCCTAACATCTCCCAGTCTCCCAGTGGCCGAACATCTCCCAGTCTCCCAGTGGCCGAACATCTCCCAGTCTCCCAGTGGCCGAACATCTCCCAGTCTCCCAGTGGCCGAACATCTCCCAGTCTCCCAGTGGCCTAACATCTCCCAGTCTCCCAGTGGCCTAACATCTCCCAGTCTCCCAGTGGCCTAACATCTCCCAGTCTCCCAGTGGCCTAACATCTCCCAGTCTCCCAGTGGCCTAACATCTCCCAGTCTCCCAGTGGCCTAACATCTCCCAGCCTCCCAGTGGCCTAACATCTCCCAGTCTCCCAGTGGCCTAACATCTCCCAGTCTCCCAGTGGCCTAACATCTCAGTCTCCCAGTGGCCTAACATCTCCCAGTCTCCCAGTGGCCTAACATCTCCCAGTCTCCCAGTGGCCTAACATCTCCCAGTGGCCTAACATCTCCCAGTCTCCCAGTGGCCTAACATCTCCCAGTCGCCCAGTGGCCTAACCACAGAGTGGCCGTTTACTCCAACATGTGTCACCTCCTTTTGACAAGTTGGAGGTGGGATTCTCCATCACGCGTTTGCATCGATTCGTCAGATTTTGTGATCACCACAGTTGTTGGTGGACAGTTATGGAGTTGGCGATGGCTTAGATTGCATCGAGTCGTCAGATTTTGTGATCACCACAGTTGTCGGTGGACAGTTATGGAGGGAGTTGGCGATGGCTTGGATTGCATCGAGTCGTCAGATTTTGTGATCACCACAGTTGTCGGTGGACAGTTGTGGAGGGAGTTGGCGATGGCTTGGATTGCATTGAGTTGTCAGATTTTATGATCACCACAGTTGTCGGTGGACAGTTAAGGAGGGAGTTGGCGATGACTTGGATTGCATCGAGACGTCAGATTTTGTGATCACCACAGTTGTCGGTGGATAGTTATGGAAGGAGTTGGCGATGGCTTGGTTGCATCGAGTCGTCAGATTTTGTGATCACCATAGTTGTCTGTGGACAGTTATGGAGGGAGTTGGCGATGGCTTGGATTGCATCGAGTTGTCAGATTTTGTGATCACCATAGTTGTCCATGGACAGTTATGGAGGGAGTTGGCGATGGCTTGGATTGTCGACATTGTCCTGATGGAGGGTCCGCTCCTATAACCGATTATCGTTCTTCGGCTGAACTCCATCGACGTCCTCCTTTCAGGCACGATGCTCGGAAAAAGAACTAAGAAGCAACAAGACCGTTCCCTGCCGACTTGAACACGAAGCTGGTTGATGTTCATCGTTTGAAGCGAATCTGATCCCCGCAGTGTGAGCAATTGTCAGGAAGACGAAAGAAGTCTCCCATGTCTTTTAATGAGAGAGCGAGAAACGCATACGGTTGTCCAATTGTCCAGGAGGCAAAGCTGGCACGGAAGCACGTCCTTCATAGCTTCAATTATCCTTTACAACTGCAGGGTTGGCAGGGTTGGCAGGGTTGGCAGGGTAGCTCAACGGTAGTGTGGTCCTCCTTGAGCCGTCTGGCTCTGGGTTCAATTTCTGGTGAGGAATTGGATCCAAAACAGTCTGGAGCAACGCCAGCACGCACCACGGAGTACGCCTTAATTCCGAGGAGATGTTAAGCTGGCCGTCCTGCCTGCAGTGAACGTGGTGTTTTTTTTCTAAGGCGTAGGCCTCCGAGGTGGAACACCGCATCCACCAAAAAAACAAAACCAAAAATGTCAGAAGATAAATTATGGTCGTCCTGTGACTGGAGCCACAAACTCAATCATGGCACTGGTCAACGCGGGCAACCAGTCTGGACACAACTGGTTCAATTAACAATTTAAATGGTTCAATTCCAGCAAGACCATTCGGGTTACCCTGTTGATGTTCCCGTCGGAACCCCTGCGGCCACAGACCCCATAATGCTCAGAAGCCGAGTTCAAATCTTGTCAATTCAATTTTTTTTTTTAATGAGCGACCCAAGGTACTACTTACTGCTACTGCTATGACAGTATGACGACTACTATAACTACTACTACGGCTACTGCTATGACAGCTATGACCCACGTACTAACTATTACAACTACTACATCATCTACTACTACTACGCCTACTACTACGACAGGATGACGACTACTATTACCACTACCACTATTACTACTACTACTACTACTACTAGTACTACATTACTACGGCTACTGCTATGACAGTATGACGACTACTATCACACGACTCCTACTCATACTCATACTACGACTACTGCTATGACAGTATGACGCCTACTATTGCGACTACACTACTACGACTACTATTACTGCTATGACAGTATGACAAAATACTTCCACTACTGCTACTACGACTACTACTACTACAACTATTTTTCCCACTACTACGACTCCTACCCCTACTGCTATTACGACTACTGCTACTGCTATGACAGTATGACGACTACTATTACTACTACTACTACTACTACTACTACAACTACTTCTCCCACTACTGCTACAACTACGACTCCTACCCCTACTACGACTCCTACTTCTACTACGACTATGACTCCTACCCCTACTGCGACTACGACTCCTACCCCTCCTGCTACTACGACTAAAACTCCTACCGCTACTGCTACTACAACTACGACTCCTACCCCTACTGCTACTACAATTACGACTCCTACCCCTACTGCTACTGCGACTACGACTCCTACCCCTCCTGCTACTACAACTACGACTCCTACCCCTACCCCTACTGCTACTATGACTCCTACCCCTACTGCTACTACAACTACGACTCCGACCCCTACTGCTACTACAATTATGACTCTTACCCCTACTGCTACTACAACTACGACTCCTACCCCTACAGCTACTACAACTACGTCTCCTACCCTTACTGCTACTACAACTACTACTGCCCTGACAGTATGACAACTATGACACGTGCTTGGTTACCGTCTACGTTTTATGACGAGGACATTAGGAGATAGGTATTATGGGAATTGAACCGGGGTTACACACACCACGAGCTCGGGATTCAGATGGGAACACCAAGAGGGCAACATACATAACTTGATGTACACCGATGTCTGCAAATGTCTGTGTCCTCCATGTGATGCAAGTGTGAGATCTCCACCGCGAGCTGAAATGAAGATTATACGCTCTTCCAGCTCTTCCATGAGCCTCGACTCTGCATACAAAAAAGGAATCCATCAGTATCAGCATCACTCGGGGCGGTTTGACTAATCACACCCAAGCGGTGCAAATGTGTGCACCTGGAGGGGGTGGGGGGGGGGGCACGGGGGAGCGCGCCCAGGCACGTACGCGTTCGCGCTCGGCCCCTGTCCGTAACGAGTCGATCGACAACGAGTACGTGCGCACGTTGAGCCCGGCTCATCCGTCGGTCCGTCAGTTGGTATATCCAGGCGTCCGTCCATCCGTGCATATCCAACAGTGACCTCCGTCCGTCTATTGGTCTATCGAGGCGTCCGTCCGTCCGTGTCCAATTTGCACACTTGTTTTCCCTGCCGCACGCGTTCCTGGTCCGCGCAGCCTGTCCGTCCCGTCTTGATTCTCCTGGGACGGAGGTGCACGGCAAGGCGCACATCACCGGAACACGGCTCGTACAGACGCGGCGCGCGGAGGTGAGCACGGCACGCACCCTGCACGCAACACACCGCGAGGCGAGCTACGACCCGCGTACCTGCGAGCAGACAGGTTCCGAGAGCCAGCCATAGAGCCGCGCGCGGCATCTCCGAGGTTCGACGGACGTGGTTCAGGTGATCAGGTCGCGCGGCTCAAGATCGTAAATAAAAAAGAGCAAAGGAACGGGCGCGAGACGGGCGGTGAGATGAGGGGCGGGTGGATCCAGCCCCGCCCCCGCACCGCGAGACTCATTTTCCCCATCCCTTCTCAACACGCTGCAGATCCCTCCCTTCCTCCGCCCAGACCTACGTACGTGCCTCCGCGCGCCCAGGCTCCGCCCCCTCCCCTACGTACGTGCCTCCGCGCGCCCAGGCTCCGCCCACTGCCTCGCGTTCGTTCCGAGCGCTTCAGGTGATGAACAGGTTCGAGCGCATTTTCAAAACGAACGTCGATGAAGCGCATTCTCATGATGTCATAGTATCAAACAGGTGAGCGATTGCAGGTGTAGATTCATGTGCTGAGTTCGCAACAATCGAGAGCATCGAAGCCATGAGACGTTAAGAGAGGCACGCAAGGATAGAACCCGCCAGATGACGTCTACAAACTACGTACATGTCTGTACGAAAGTATCACAACTACAAGACTACAACACAATGGGCCAAGAACGGCGTAATGTACGCGAAGCGTTCAAAAACTTATCGGAACCAGATACTGTACAATAAATTATCCAAGAAACCCAAAGGTGTTTTTATTCTTCAACAAGACACTGTACATTAAATATAAATAATTATTAATGGAAATACAATTTTTAATAATCATATACACTTATTATTTAGCGAATAATTGTAATTCCGAGAAATTTTTGAACACCCAAACCCAAGGCATGTTTTGCAGTGACACAGGTGATCTGCGTCATGGCTTAGGCCTTGGTTGTGAGGTTTTCCTAATGGGATGATGGATCCATGCTTATAATGAGGGATACAATGTTTCTAATATGGTTATGGGGTTATGATTATGGGAGTTATGGGGGACGTGGGTGTGATTTATGATTTATGAGTGGGACGATAGTTCCACATGGAAAACTCTAGGCGGTCAAAAGTCATCGCTTACACACGGGTGACCAAAATCTGCGCAATGGCCTTCCCTTTTCGAAAACACCGTGAAACGTTCGAATTGAGACAATGGAGAGCCAAGTGGGGGATGAGGGGAGCACATTTCCCATCATTCTAGGTCAAACTACTACTACTACTACTACTACTACTACTACTACTACTTCTACTACTAACACTACTATTACTACTACCACCTACTACTACTACAACTACTTCTATTACTACTACTACCTACTACTACTACAACTACTTATATTCTACTACCGCCTACTACTACTACTACCACCACTAACAACTACTACTACTACACTACTACTACAACTACTACTACTACATCATCGTCAACTACAACTACTATTACTTACTACGACTACTACTACTACTGCAATGACAGTATGACGACTACTATTACTACTACTGCTATGACAGTATGACTACTACTATTACTACTAATACTACTACTAAATCAACTACAACTACCACTACTAACAACTACTACTACACCTACTACTACAACTACAACTGATATGACAGGATGACGACTACTATTACTACTACTACTACTACTACTACTACTACACTGATACGACTACTGCTACTGATATGACAGTATGACGACTACTATTACTGCTACGACTACTACACCTGCTATGACAGTATAACTACTACTACTACTACTACTACTACTACTACTACTACTACACTGATACGACTACTGCTACTGATATGACAGTATGACGACTACTATTACCATTACCACTACTAGTACTACAAGTACTATTAGTACTACATTACTACAACTACTGCTATGACAGTATGACGACTACTATTACTACTACTACTACACTACTACGACTACTATTACTGCTATGACAGTATGACAACTACTACTACAACTACCTCTCCCCACTGCTGCTACTACGACTCCTACCACTACTGATACTATGACTTGTACCACTACTGATACTATGACTTGTACCACTACTGATACTACGACTCCGACCACTACTGATACTATGACTCCTACCACTACTGATACTACGACTCCTACCACTACTGATACTACGATTCCTACCACCACTGATACTATGACTCCTACCCCTACTGATACTACGACTCCTACCACTACTGATACTATGACTCCTACCATTACTGATACTACGACTCCGACCACTACTGATACTATGACTCCTACCCCTACTCATACTACGACTGCTACCTCTACTGATACTACGACTCCTACCACTACTGCTACTACGACTCCTACCACTACTGCTACTACGACTCCTACCACTACTGATGCTACGACTCCTACCCCTACTGCTACTACGACTCCTACCACTACTGATACTACGACTACTACCCCTACTGCTACTACGGCTCCTACCACGACTGATACTACGACTCCTACCCCTACTGCTACTACGACTCCGACCACTACTGATACTACGACTCCTGCCCCTACTGCTACTACGACTACTACCACTACTGATACTACGACTCCTACCTCTACTGCTACTACGACTCCTACCACTACTGATACTACGACTCCTACACCTACTGCAACTACGACTCCTACCACTACTGATACTACGACTCCGACCACTACTGATACTACGACTCCTACCCCTACTGCTACTACGACTCCTACCACTACTGATACTACGACTCCTACCCCTACTGCTACTACGACTCCTACCACTACTGATACTACGACTCCTACCACTACTGATACTACGACTTCTACCCCTACTGATACTATGACTCCTACCACTACTGATACTACGACTCCTACCACTACTGATACTACGACTCCTACCACTACTGATACTACGACTTCTACCCCTACTGATACTACGACTCCTACCCCTACTGATACTACGACTCCTACAACTACTGATACTACGACTCCTACCCATACTGATACTACGACTCCTACCCCTACTACGACTCCTACCACTACTGATACTACGACTCCTACCCCTACTGATACTACGACTCCTACCCCTACTGATACTACGACTCCTACCCCTACTACGACTCCTACCACTACTGATACTATGACTCCTACCACTACTGATACTACGACTCCTACCCCTACTGCTACTACGACTCCTACCACTACTGATACTACGACTCCTACCACTACTGATACTACGACTCCTACCCCTACTGCTACTACGACTCCTACCACTACTGATACTACGACTCCTACCACTATTGATACTACGACTCCTACCCCTACTGATACTACGACTCCTACCACTACTGATACTATGACTCCTACCACTACTGATACTACGACTCCTACCACTACTGATACTACGACTCCTACCCCTACTGATACTACGACTCCTACCCCTACTGATACTACGACTCCTACCACTACTGATACTACGACTCCTACCCCTACTGATACTACGACTCCTACCACTACTGATACTACGACTCCTACCCCTACTGATACTACGACTCCTACCCCTACTACGACTCCTACCACTACTGATACTACGACTCCTACCACTACTGATACTACGACTCCTACCCCTACTGATACTACGACTCCTACCCCTACTACGACTCCTACCCCTACTGATACTACGACTCCTACCACTACTGATACTACGACTCCTACCACTACTGATACTACGACTCCTACCACTACTGATACTACGACTCCTACCACCACTGATACTACGACTCCTACCCCTACTGATACTACGACTCCGACAACTACTGATACTACGACTCCTACCCCTACTGATACTACGACTCCTACCCCTACTGCGACTCCTACCACTACTGATACCACGACTCCTACCCCTACTGATACTACGACTCCTACCCCTACTGATACTACGACTCCTACCCCTACTACGACTCCTACCACTACTGATACTACGACTCCTACCACTACTGATACTACGACTCCTACCCCTACTGCTACTACGACTCCTACCACTACTGATACTACGACTCCTACCACTACTGATACTACGACTCCTACCCCTACTGCTACTACGACTCCTACCACTACTGATACTACGACTCCTACCACTACTGATACTACGACTCCTACCCCTACTGATACTACGACTCCTACCACTACTGATACTACGACTCCTACCACTACTGATACTACGACTCCTACCCCTACTGATACTACGACTCCTACCCCTACTGATACTACGACTCCTACCACTACTGATACTACGACTCCTACCCCTACTGATACTACGACTCCTACCCCTACTACGACTCCTACCACGACTGATACTACCACTCATACCCCTACTGCTACTACGACTCCTACCACTACTGATACTACGACTCCTACCACTACTGATACTACGACTCCTACCACTACTGATACTACGACTCCTACCACTACTGATACTACGACTCCTACCCCTACTGATACTACGACTCCTACCCCTACTACGACTCCTACCACTACTGATACTACCACTCCTACCACTACTGCTACTACGACTCCTACCACTACTGATACTACGACTCCTACCCCTACTGATACTACGACTCCTACTCCTACTACGACTCCTACCACTACTGATACTACCACTCCTACCCCTACTGCTACTACGACTCCTACCACTACTGATACTACGACTCCTACCACTACTGATACTACGACTCCTACCCCTACTGATACTACGACTCCTACCACTACTGATACTACGACTCCTACCACTACTGATACTACGACTCCTACCACTACTGATACTACGACTCCTACCCCTACTGATACTACGACTCCTACAACTACTGATACTACGACTCCTACCCCTACTGATACTACGACTCCTACCCCTACTACGACTCCTACCACGACTGATACTACGACTCCTACCCCTACTGATACTACGACTCCTACCCCTACTGATACTACGACTCCTACCCCTACTACGACTCCTACCACTACTGATACTACGACTCCTACCACTACTGATACTACGACTCCTACCCCTACTGCTACTACGACTCCTACCACTACTGATACTACGACTCCTACCACTACTGATACTACGACTCCTACCCCTACTGCTACTACGACTCCTACCACTACTGATACTACGACTCCTACCACTACTGATACTACGACTCCTACCCCTACTGATACTACGACTCCTACCACTACTGATACTACGACTCCTACCACTACTGATACTACGACTTCTACCACTACTGATACTACGACTCCTACCCCTACTGATACTACGACTCCTACCCCTACTGATACTACGACTCCTACCACTACTGATACTACGACTCCTACCCCTACTACGACTCCTACCCCTACTACGACTCCTACCACTACTGATACTACCACTCCTACCCCTACTGCTACTACGACTCCTACCACTACTGATACTACGACTCCTACCACTACTGATACTACGACTCCTACCACTACTGATACTACCACTCCTACCACTACTGCTACTACGACTCCTACCACTACTGATACTACGACTCCTACCCCTACTGATACTACGACTCCTACCACTACTGATACTACCACTCCTACCCCTACTGCTACTACGACTCCTACCACTACTGATACTACGACTCCTACCACTACTGATACTACGACTCCTACCCCTACTGCTACTACGACTCCTACCACTACTGATACTACGACTCCTACCACTACTGATACTACCACTCCTACCCCTACTGCTACTACGACTCCTACCACTACTGATACTACGACTCCTACCACTACTGATACTACCACTCCTACCCCTACTGCTACTACGACTCCTACCACTACTGATACTACCACTCCTACCCCTACTGCTACTACGACTCCTACCACTACTGATACTACCACTCCTACCCCTACTGCTACTACGACTCCTACCACTACTGATACTACGACTCCTACCACTACGACTCCTACCACTACTGATACTACGGCTACTGCTACAACTGCCCCAATTATTCTCAGCTTTTGTGGATGGCTGGGAAACATTTTTGGCCAGACTCTCATGAGCCGGTAGGCCAAGCCTGACGTTCAAATGAACCTGAGTTTGTAATTATTTATTCCAGGGTGCCGGCGATAACTCCCTTGCTTTTTTCTCGAATGAGACAGCGTAGTCTTTTCCTAACGTGCACCAGCTAATCCTGGGCGATAGGACACCCCGCTTAAGGTCCTTCCGAGGGATGGTGCACGCGCTGACGAATCACCCCCACGTGACCATTTGTAGCTGGGTCACGCCCCTTTTCCATTACGTATGAAATGTGATTCTGTGCTTGTTATTCACAAACAGGAAGGTTTAGCACTCTTATTAAATAATAATTAGCTTAACCGGCGTCAGATTTTGACCAATTGATTCCATCTCATCCCAGGGGGCGTGGTCTCAGTTCAGGTACTCAGGGGGCGTGGTCTCAGTTCAGGTACTCAGGGGGCGTGGTCTCAGTTCAGGTAAATAATACCGACGGGCTTCATTTATGAGTAATTGCAGTTGATGCGCCTCGTGATTGTGATTCCACGTGGGTGGGGGGCTTCGGGGGGGCTATCGGGGCATCCATCTCTCGGATTGAAAGGAGAGGGATGCTGAAACCAGCAGAAAACAAGGAGCGCGAACACCCCCCGCCGCGAACAGCCATTGGAAGGGGGACAGACGACGGCGATGAACGGCCTTCATTGAAATGCCAACGCGTGTAGAAGCGCGTAAATAACGGCGACGGCTCCGAGTCCCCCGGGTGCGGGGTCGACGTGATGACGACACCGGCACCTCGGTTTGTCCGTTACGTGGTTCGGGGTTCGAGGACGACACAGACACCGTAACGAGCCGAACGAATCATCATCAATTTGACTTTTACCGTTTGCGTTAAGTACGGATTCAAAAATCCTTTGTTTCCGTTATATTAGCCGGAGGGGAAAGGCAGGACCGGGGGAGGTGGTTGAACACCGTCCAAGAAAGTGCCAACCTGCCCAGGGGGGTCTTTACCCTCCGGCGAGTAATGCACTTGGCCATACATGCAATCTAGTAATGGTGAGCAGGCTGGGAACACTGCACTGCTGTAGCCATGGTTACCGGGCTACAGACTACTGTCTCTCGTCTCCTTAAACCAACCAAGCGAGGACAGCATGGGACGCAGGTCTCGGGGATAATATTATAGTAAATATTAATACAAATTAATAATTATGAGGAAAGCCGTAAATAAAGCACCACGGATCGATAACACAAATATAGAATCGTATAAATCATATCATCATCATCATCATCATCATCATTATCATCATCATCATCATCATCATCATCACCGATGTCAACGTCAACGTAAACGACATTGGCAACGTCAACGTCATCATCATCGACATCATCAACTTCAACGTCAACAACATCGACATCGTCAACTTCAACGTCAACGACGTCAACGTCAACGTCAACGTCAACAACATCGGCATCATCAACGTCATCAACATCGACATCGACATCGACATCATGATCAACATCATCATCATCATCATCATCATCATCATGATCAACATCATCATCATTGACAGCGTCAACGTCAACAACATCGACATCGTCAACTTCAACGTCAACAAGATCGACATCGTCAACTTCAACAACATCGACATCATCAACTTCAACGTCAACAACATCGACATCATCAACTTCAACGTCAACGACATCGACCTCATCAACTTCAACGTCAACAACATCGACATCATCAACTTCAACGTCAACTCCATCAACAACATCAACTTCAATGTCAACAACATCGACAACATCAACTTCAACAACATCGACAACATCAACTTCAACGTCAACAACATCGACAACGTCAACAACATCGACAACATCAACGTCAACGACATCGACATCGTCAACGTCAACATCGACATCGTCAACGTCAACGTCAACGTCATCATGATCAACATCATCATCAAGATCAACATCATCATCATGATCATCATCATCGACATCCACGTCAACGTCAACGCCAATGTCAACATCAACGTAAAGGACATCGACATCAATATCGTCAATGTCAACAACATCGACATCGACATCAACATCATCAACTTCAATGTCAACATCGACATCAACATCGTCAACGTCAACAACATCGACATCAACATCGTCAACGTCAACAATATCGACATCGACATCGTCAACGTCAACAATATCGACATGGTCAACGTCAACAATATCAACATCGACATCGTCAACTTCGACATCGTCAACTTCAACATCAACAACATCGACATCAACATCGACATCTACATCGATATCAACATCGTCAACATCAACAATATCGACATCGACATCGGCATCGGCATCATCAACGTCAACAATATCGACATCGTCAACGTAAACGTCATGATCAATATCATCATCATCAAGATCAACATCATCATCTGCATCAACGTCAACAACATTATCATCAACATCGACATCGTCGTCATTGTCATCGACATCATCATCGGCATCCTCATCATCATCTGCGTCAACGTCGACATCATCGACATCAAAATCGTCAACAACATTATCATCAACATCGACATCGTCGTCATCGTCATCGACATCATCATCGGCATCCTCATCATCATCGTAATCAATGACATCATCATCATCATCATCGATGTCAACATAATCATCATCATCATCATCATTTGCTGGGGGTGCAGTTATGCCGTTGATGTAGTTTTTTCCTGTAGATTAGAGCAGGATTCTGTAATTTGTTCAGGATGACACCGTTTTTAATGTTCTCCCCTTTGTAATCTGTCTTTTATTTGCTTTTAGGTGTTCTGAAGGCCGTCGTGCACAGGTTTAGACGGAAAGACGCCGAGACCACCATCACAGTCACCAGTATATACAGTATGTACATTGTACACTGTACAGTGCCTATAGAAAGTCTACACCCCCTTTCAAATTTTTTACCTTTTGTTACCTTATAGCCTGGAATTAAATTGCATTAGATCGGACTTTTTCCACCTTTATTCACACATCGTAATCCACAAGTTCCAATTGAAAAACTAATTCTACAAATTTCAGAAAATTAATTAAAAATACAAAACTAAAATATCTGGGTTGGATAAGTGTCCACCCCCTTACAATAGCAATTGTAAATTAGCTCAGGTGTAAGCAATCACCTTCAAAATCACACACCAAGTTAATTGGCCTCCACCTGTGTTAAATTGTAGTGATTCTGATTATTTCAGAATAAAATCAGCTGTTCCTGTAGGTTTCCTCTGTTGGGAAGTGCATTTCACCTCAATGGCTCAACCATGAACACCAAGGAGCTTTCAAAATACCTCCAGGATAAAGTTTTGGAAAGGCACAGATCATGGAATGGGTATAAAAATATTTCAAAGGCCTTGAATGTCCCTTGAAGCACAGTCAAGACAATCATTAAGAAGTGGAAGGCGTATTGTACCACCAAGACCCTGCCTAGATCAGGCCGTCCCTCCAAACTGGATGACCAAGCAAGGAGAAAACTGATCAGAGAAGCCACCAAGAGGCCAATGGCAACTTTGAAAGAGCTACAGGCCTTTATGGCAAAGACTGGTCACTGTGTGCATGTGACAACAATATCCCAAGGACTCCATAAGTCTGGCCTCTTGGTGGCCTTGGTGCACGGTAGGGTGGCAAGAAGGAAGCCATTACTCAAAAAATCTCACTTTGAGTCACATTTGAGGTATACAAAAAAACCACTCCGGAGATTCTGAAGCCATGTCGCAAAACGTTTTGTTGTCGGACAAAACCAAGATGGAACGTTTTGGCCTCAATGCAAAACGTTACGTTTGGTGCAAACCAAACACAGCACATCACCCAAAGAACACCAGCCCTACTTTGAAGCATGGTGGTGGCAGCATCATGTTATGGGGATGTTTCTCATCAGCAGGGACAGGGGCACTCGGCAGGATAGAAGGGAAAATGGATGGAGCAAAATACAGAAAATCCTCGAGGGAAACTTTCTGCCCTCTGCAAGAAAGCTGAAATTGGGACGGAAGTTCACCTTTCAATCTGACAACGACCCCGAAGCACACAACCAAAGCTACACTGGAGTAGCTAAGGAACAAAAAGATAAATGTCCTTGAGTGGCCCAGTCAGAGCCCTGACCTAAATGCAATCAAAAATCTGTGACATGACTACTTAAAGATTGCTGTCCATCAACGCTCCCCACACAACTTGACTGAGCTTGAAAAGTTTTGTACATAAGAATGGGCAAACATTGCCCAATCAAGGTGTGCAAAGTTGGTAGAGACCTATCCCAACAGACTCACAGGTGTAATTGCTGCAAAAGGTGCTTCCACCAAGTATTAACTCATGGGAGTGGACACTTATCCAACCAAGATATTCTCGTTTTGTATTTTTAATTAATTTTCTGAAATTTGTAGAATTAGATTTTCACTTGGAAGTTGTCGGTTACGATGTGCAAATAAAGGTGAAAAAAGTCTGATTGAATACATTTTAATTCCAGGCTATAAGGCAACAAAAGGTGGAAAATTTGAAAGGGGGTGTAGACTTTCTATAGGCACTGTGTATGCATACTTTCGGTGTGTCTTGTTTCAAGAACATTTTGAACACGCCTTAATTATAACTGTTTTCACTAGTTAACAGCAAAAATTGTATGAACATTAACCAGCTTAGAGGCATAATGGTGGAAGGTGACAATAAATGAAGAGTACGAATGAATGAATGAACTCCAACAGCTCGTTCACTCCGACAGTAATGTCCCTTTGAAACATGAATGAAAGATTACTGGCACAGCGAGTTGAACTTCAAAAGAAACAGGCGGACACAAATGAAACCCAAAGCAAAGGCTAACTCAAAGCAGATCAAATCAAAGCCTTAAAGCTGTCCCAACCCCGTGCATGTGCAAGCAATATTGCACTTATAAACTCCCAACCCATGGAGATGGATCGAATAGGACAAGCCCACGGCATATCCCACAGAACTTCCCACAGATATGACGTCATTTTAAAAATAAACATTTCCTGAAATTGCATCGTAAATCCCTCGAAAATCGGCAAAGAGCTCCGTCCCTGAACGATCCACAGGGTTCTGAAATCGATTTAAAGGGAAATGGACAGGTAAGGTAGGTGCATCGTTGATGTCGAAGATTCATACCTGATCCTTAGTCCCAAGATCTTCAATTATACCAAGTTAGAGCTGCGACGATGCAACAGGTGGCCATAAAACAGGTGGCCATAGCAAGTATGTCTGTAGTAGTTGTTGTACAATAGCACACCAGGTGTTCAATGTCCAAGACCAGAAATCCTCACCATTGTTTGGGCTCTTTAAGACTATAAGTTATTTTTACCTGCGAAGTGTAGCAGATCTACAATAGCTCCGCATGGTTGTTGTTGTTGTTGTTGTTGTTGTGCTTCTGTTGGGGGCCGATTTTTGATGGACAGCTACCTGACTCCACCCACATTTGTCGCTTGACTCCACCCACCATTGCCTCCATCTTGGTTTTCTAGTGGGCCTTTAAGACTTTAAGACTGTCGGCCTATCTTACTATAATTCACCAAATGTCTGTCTGTCTGTCCGTTCCCAGGTACCGCAAAAACGGCTCAACCGATCGCAACGAAATTTGGGGTAGTAATCCTCCGACCCCCTGGAGTAAAATAGGCTATATTGTTTTTCCAATTTCAGCTTTGGTCTCCAGCATTTTCAGGTTTGGACTCCCACCTAACGTTATTGTCTCGAGTACCACAAAAACGGCTGCACCGATCGCAACGATACACCTCCATGCCCGTGGGATTCCCACGGGTGACCCCACTAGTGCTGATAATACACTGACCGGGTTTGTTGTGTAAGAATTCCATTGGCCTTGTTTGAGTCGAGTGTTATTCACAATGAGGGACCCCCAAAGAAATCTAATCAATGTCAAATAAAATTACCAGTGATGTTTAATCAAGCTCGTCAGCACGCATGGTGTGCACCTCCATAAAAATAGCATTACGTAATTTTGAACGACCCCATATTGGGGTTAAACAATCTGTAACCGTGTGATGAATCGGGCTCGTTCTGATATAACCGTGGCAGAGGCTGCCATGGATGAGAGGTGTCGAGTTAATTATTTAATTGCACATTAAATGTGTGTTTCCCAATCGTACTGTTCATCTGTAAATGCTCGTTTCCCAATCGGCCCGTTGCCATACGTCTGGTTTTCCCTGGACATGTCCTCCTTTTCTGTCCTTAATTGTCCGTCCAGCCAGGTTTTTTTTAATATCGAAAAATGTCCAGGATTTTCCCTTTTTTTTGCTTTTGCATTTTTGCAAATAGACAAATTTTAAGATTTGGGATACTTTTTTACCTTATTGAAATTGTTCAACCATCTTTGTACATTTTCTTAACGGTGATAAAATGCAGTTGTGTAATGTTTGGATCAGGACAGTTTGGTACAAGGCTGTACTACTCCGTCATGGTGTAATGGACGTGTTCGAACATCACATGTCCACTTCATGTCCAACCTCGTAGCGAGAGAGTCCAGTGGCATGCTCAGTCAGTGTCTTTTCTGAGTCCGTGTTAGGGTTAGGGTTAGGGCACGTACCCGTATAATGCAACATGAGTTGGTAGATACCGATACAGATACAACCCAATCTCTTCTTTTTTTTGTCCTCCGTGTCCTCTTTTTTGAAATTCAAATATGGTAGCCCTACGGCCTTGCTGGATTTTGTCGCAGGTTGTGACCACAGTGCGGTCAATCACGTTCTTCTACAGACTTTGTGTTGTCCCAGAACCATCACTTATACAAGCAGAAAACCTTTGAGTCAGTTATTTCCCCAAATGATAGGAAATATCAGGTGTAAGGAAAGCCTGAGCAAAGCAAAACGCTCAGCAAATGTCCGTTACTCGGAAAATGTGCGGCAAAGGTAGTTACTCTCATACATGTGGCATGAAAAAACCGTGTTGGAACCAACGCCAGGGGCAGAATTTTTCCTTTGGTTTAATGTTGCGGAAACCACGAAATAAGACGACACAACATAGTGCAAAATTATTTAGTGTGATGAAACACGAGTAATGTTAATTGCGGATGAGTTAGCCTCTGCAACACTGCCCATTGTTTCGTGGAGATTGTAGGAAGCGGCCATGCCGAGGGTGTATTTATAAATTATAGTGGAACCGAGGAGCTTTTAAAACATGCCAACTTGTTTAGACATACGATTAGCCATATTGCTTTGTGAAAATTTCTAAAAACAAATATAAAGTCCACTTTGACATTATGGGGTACTACAGTATGTGTAGATCAGTGACAAAAATTTAAATTTAAGCCATTTTAAATTCAATCTGTATCACAACAAAATGTAAAAATTCAAGGGGTGTGAACAATGGCGTAGTTAGGGTTGGTGGTGCCTGAGACGAAGGGTCCATTCTAGCGCAGTCACTGGCATAGTCAGGAATTTATATGGGGGGCCTATGAAGGAGCTCGAAGCTTCCTCAGCAGGCTCAGCAGCAGAGGTGAGCTCTCATACTCTTTCCAAAGAACACCGTTGTATCTTTAACGTCCACGGTCTGAATCTGGTAGACATAGCGCCCAGGTTAGCGTGCATCCGAGGGACGGACACACACATTGCTGAATCACCCAAGCGTCCGTTGTATGCTTCTTTGCACAATCCGTGAAACATCAGGATGACAGTTTATAGCTGGGTCGGGATTCGAACCCAGGTGAGACGGCTTAGAGGCGACATCTGCGTACCTCGAGGCCATCCTGCCAGCCCAACACACTCGCTGAGACCTCTCACCATGTTTACCCTTTTGTCCAGACCCTTTGAGTGCCAGCGCCTTCTTCACTTTTCTTCCCTCACACGTCTGTCCTCACCATACGTCGTACATCATGGTGTATCTTATGTGTACACATGGGCCAGGCTTAAGGAAACTCTACCTGTGAAAGAGAGAAAAAAATAAGAATTATCCTCGGATGGCCGCACACATTATAAGGAGGGTGAAATTATATTAAAGTGTCGATTCCAGCACTGATCTCTATACGAACTGGATAGGAAGAGAAGCTCATTTTTTTGAACGCAGTTGTCCACCATCTTTGCTCTCCCATGTGTAATGAATGGGACTGTTAGTACCATGAGTTCCCATGAGTTTCAAAGTAACGAATGTGAATGCCACTCACTGATGAAATGTGATTCCTCTTCTCCTTTGATCATGACCGTTGCGGTTTTTACAACCGTAAGCAGCACACGATGTAATTTCATAAATATTATAACAATGATTTTTTCAACCAGGGAATGCATTAAAATTAATTAGGAAAGAAGAAAAAACAAGTGGGAAGGTGGAATTTTATTTACTGCTCAAATTACTGCTCTAACCTAAAGGTGGGCACTGCATCAGTGCAGCACAGCTCTGCCCACAGCATATGTGATGCATACGAAAGAAGATCGATATAAAAACATCTGATAAAGTAATCAATCAATGATTGGATATTTGATTATAAAATATCAATTACTCAATTTCTGTTGTCGCACTTTGTATTGAGAGGTAAAATCGCGAAGTGCTTTGCAAGGAAGAAGTAAGTACCTTAAAGTAAAAATAAAAATAAAAAGCAACTTTAAAAAATACAGCTTTTGGAAGACAGACAGTTCCACAGTTGATGAGCAAATATGAAGAGTACTCCATTGGAAAAGTCTTCATCATCATGTACCATTCACTCACACGGAACAACTCACTGCCTTCTTTACATCATTCACTCGCACAGAACAACTCACTGCCTTCTTTACACCGTTCACTCACACAGAACAACTCACTGCCTTCTTTGCACCATTCACTCACACAGAACAACTCACTGCCTTCTTTACACCATTAACTCACATGGAACAACTCACTGCCTTCTTTACACTGTTCACTCACACAGAACAACTCACTGCCTTCTTTACACCGTTCACTCACACAGAACAACTCACTGCCTTCTTTACACCATTCACTCACACAGAACAACTCACTGCCTTATTTACACTGTTCACTCACACAGAACAACTCACTGCCTTCTTTACACCATTAACTCACATGGAACAACTCATGGCCTTATTTACACCGTTCACTCACACAGAACAACTCACTGCCTTCTTTATACCGTTCACTCACACAGAACAACTCACTGCCTTCTTTACGCCATTCACTCACACAGAACAAGTCACTGCCTTTTTTTACACCATTAACTCACATGGAACAACTCATGGCCCTCTTTGCACTGTTCACTCACTCGGAATATCACACCGCTCACACAATAATCAATCGCACGGTTCACTCCACGATTTTCCTTGATCGCTCCCTCTTACCACACTATTTTAGGAAGAACAGAACAATACCAAGTTTGGACCATATCCAGACAGCTACAGTATTTTCATTTGTAAAATGAGAAACTGCATAAAAAAAATTCATTCACTCTATTTTTTGGGGCCTGTAAAAATATGGAACCAGGAGCAAATGCCCCATTTGCCTCCGTTATAATCTGCCATTGGGTGTAAGGTGTGATTAGATCAGAAATGTACTCAAGAGCCACTTTATGTTTTTGGCTTTAAAGATTATCAGCAATATCTAAAAACCTATATGTTTGCTACTGGCGTACCGGGAGTTAGTGAAGTGTTTGGAGA
Source organism: Myxine glutinosa (assembly GCF_964187855.1). Classification (NCBI taxonomy): domain Eukaryota; kingdom Metazoa; phylum Chordata; class Myxini; order Myxiniformes; family Myxinidae; genus Myxine; species Myxine glutinosa. Next base: position 358,450,010 of record NC_136261.1, on the reverse strand, counting down.
ATTATGGTGATGTGATGGTTTACGAGTCTGCTCAATATGAGCATGGCAGCCATACTCTGAATGAGTTGTACGGGGCTTGAGAGAAGCAGGTGACACTGTGAATATTTGAGATGCAATCATTGAAGCATGACATTGTCAGAGCAGGAACCAGAGTTTCAGTAATCCTCCAATTTAGACTTGAGTGGATTTGGGCAATATTGTGAAGATGGAAGAAAATAGCTTTACAGATTGTGTTAAGGTGTGGAATATAGGAAAGAGTTGGGTCCTCAGTGACATTTACATTTGAAACTGTCATGTGATGATCTCCAAATTTACATTTCTGGGGTTGAGGCAATTTTAAGGATGGATGAGGGGCCAAGAACAAGCATGTCCATCTTGGAAGCATTGCGTTTCAGAAAGCTCATGGACATCCACATTTGAATTTCAGAAAAACAGGGATTCAGAATTGTATATGAATAATGGAAATACGTGGTATCCATCCTGCATGGTGCTAATTAGACATAGTGGGTTTTATTGAGCTGGACCGTATTAAAGACGATGCTGTGCCAAAATGGCAAGCGAGACGCAAAGTAGCAAAGGTGAGCCAGATGCTGTTTTTATCTCTACTGTAAATGATGATAGGCTGTCAAATGGCTAGTCCCTCCCAGGAAGCAGCTAGCTGAGAAAATAATCCAACAAGGTAGCCTTTTAGGTGCACCCACAATCTAATATACAGTGCCTATAGAAAGGCTACACCCTCTTTCAAAATTTCCGCTTTTTGTTGCCTTATAGCCTGGAATTTAATCTTACTATAATTCACCAAATGTCCGTCCGTCCGTTCGAAGGTACCGCAAAAACGGCTCAACCGATCGCAACGATATTTTGGGTGGGTATTCTTGGGACCCGTGGGAGTAAAATAGGCTATATTGTTTTTCCAATTTTTCTAATTTTCCATTTTTTCCAAACACGATGGAATAATATTTACCGATATGAACAGTGATGTGGCTTTTGTTGAAATACTAAAAATACTGTTTATTCTACGTACCAGGAGAGAGTAGATCGACTCCTGACGAACTCTTCCTATAAACGTGCGGCTCCGAAGTAACACTGCAGCGTGTGCAAAGCGACTGAGAAAGAAGTGTAGCAGCCGCTTCCGTGTTACAGATTCAGTGCACACTGTTCACACATAAACGTGCAACTGAGAAAGACGTGTAGCGGGCCGCTTCCGTTTTGCAGAATTCAATGTTATTTCAAAATGGGCGCCATGTACTGTTTAGATTTTGATGATTTGCGTGTGATATGATTCAACGGATGTTTATATGAATCGTTTAAAATAAAAAACAGCCTCCAATTTCTGATATTTTGACTTTTCATTTGGGCCTCCCAATTGAAGCCCCACCCGTAGGGCGGGTACCGTTGCTAGTTATATTAAATCAGACTTTTTCCACCTTTATTTACACATCGTAACCCACAACTTCGAAGTGAAAAACAAATTCTGCAAATTTCAGAAGATTCATTAAAAATACAAAACTAGAACAGCTTGGTTGGATAATTGTCCACCCCCCCTGAGATAATACTTGATGGAAGCACCTTTTACAGCAATTACAGCTGTGAGTCTGTTGAGATAGGTCTCTACCAACGTTGTACACCTTGATTTGGCAATGTTTTTTGATTAGGTTTAGGTCAGGGCTCTGACTGGGCCACTCAAGGACATTTATCTTGTTGTTCCTTAGCCACTCCAGTGTAGCTTTGGCTGTCATTGTCGCCAGTGTAACAGTGTCTTCGAGTCGTTGTCATGCTGAAAGATGAACTTCCCTCACAATTTCAGCTTTCCTGCAGAGAATAGCAGGTTTTACTTTTGGATTTTTCTGTATTTTCCTCCATCCATTTTCCCTTCTATCCTGCCGAGTGCCCCAGTCCCTGCTGATGAGAAACATCCCCATAACATGATGCTGCCACCACCATGCTTCACAGTAGGGGTGGTGTTCTTTGGGTGATGTGCTGTGTTTGGTTTGCACCAAACATAACGTTTTGCATTTAGGCCGAAGCGTTCCATCTTGGTTTCGTCAGACCACAAAACTTTTTGCCACATGGCTTCAGAATCTCCGGAGTGGTTTTTTGCATATCTCAAACGGGACTCAAGGTGGGCTTTTTTGGAGTAATGCCTTCTTCTTGCCACCCTACCATACAGGCCAGACTTGTGGATTGCTTGGGATATTGTTGTCACATGCACACAGTGACCAGTCTTTGCCATAAAGGCCTGTAGCTCTTTCAAAGTTGTCATTGGCCTCTTGGTGGCCTCTGATCAGTCTCCTCCTTGATTGGTCATCCAGTTTGGAGGGAAGTCCTAATCTAGGTAGGGTCTTGGTGATACCATACACCTTCGACTTATTAATGATTATCTTGACTGTGCTCCAGGGGATATTGAAGGCCTTTGAATATTTTTATTCCCATCCCCTGATCTGTGCCTTTCGACAACTTTATTCCGGAGAATAGAAATCCGGGAAATAGAAATGCACTGAAATCAGTGAAATGGATATCCATATCAATAGTCAGATGAACAATCTTAATAGTAGTGATAGTTCATAAATGTCTCATTTATTATCTCCGCCACCAAAGGTGGATGGAGGTTATGTTTTCACACCTGTCTGTCTGTTTGTCTGTCCGTTTGTGAACAAATTATCTCAAAAAATTGTGGACGGATTAGGACGAAATTTGGCAGAGATGTAGCGTATGTGACAAGGACGAAATAATTAGATTTTGATGAAGATCCGGATTCGGCTACTATAATTTTAAAAGTGATTCCTCACTATTGGGAGATAGAGCCAAAAACGATACATAGCAGTATATCTCAAAAAGTTGGAGACGGATTTGGATGAAACTTGTTGGACAGGTTGTGTGTGTGACCAGGAAGAATCGATTCAATTTTGGTGAAGAATGTTTATACATTATATAAATTCTGTATTGTGATTTACTGGTCCACTCTGAGATACAAAACGTAAACTGTTCACCAGGCAGAGGTATGCTCTCTTATGTGTGCCATTCTAGTTAAATAAATGTTTGTTTTTTTTAATCCCCATGAGTACGTTTATGCAGTGATGTGCAAAGGTATTCATCCCTACCATTAATAACGCCATATTTACAGTGCCTTCAGAAAGTATTCACACCCCTTGACGTTTTGACGTTTTGTTGTGTTACAGCCTGAATTTAAAATGAATTATATTGAGATTTTTTTGTCAATGATCTAAACATAATTCCCCATAATGCTAAATTGGAGGGTTTTTTATGGATTTTTCTTACAAATTAATTTAAAAATTAAATACATAAATATATTGAGTCAATAAGTATTCAACCCCTATTGAGTACAGGTGCATCCAATTTCCTTTTATAATCCTTGAGATGTCTCTACAACGTGATTGGAGTCCACCTGTGGCCAACTCAATTAAATGGACATAATTTAGAAAGAAACACACCTTTCTATATGAGGTTCCATTGTTGACAGTGCACAACAGATCAGAAACTCCACCATGAAGTCCATGGAACTGTCTGTAAAACTCAGAAATAGAAATGTGAGGAGGCATAGGTCTCAGGAAGGGTATAAAACAATTTCTAGTGTTGAAAGTTCCCAAAAGCACAGTGAACTCCACCATTAGGAAATGAAAAGAATATGGAACTTTTCCCCGACTCTTCCTCGAGCTGGCCATCCAACCAAACAGAACAACCGGGCAAGAAGGACTTTGGTCAGGGAGGTGACCAGATCCCAAAGACCACTCTGACAGAACTATGGAGTTCTTTGGTTGAGATGGGAGAACTTGCTAGAAGGCCAAACGTTTCTGCAGCACTTCACAAATCTAGGTTTTATTGGAGAGAGGCCAGATGGAAGCCACTCCTGAGAAAAAGTCACATGATAGCACAACTGAAGTTTGCAAAAAGGCATGTGAAAGACTGAGGGCATGAGGCAAAAATATTCTGTGCTCTGGTGAGATGAAAACTGAACACTTTGGCCTGAATGCAAAGTGCTACATCTGGTGGAAACCAAGCACAGCCCATCACCCATCCAACACAATCCCTACCGTGAAGCATGGTGGTGGCAGCATCATGCGATGGGGATGCTTTTCAGCGGCATGGACTGGGAGACTTGTAAGGATAGAGGGAACAATGAATGGAGCCAAAAACAGGAAACAGGAAAAGACCTTAGACTTCGGTGAGGATTTACATTTCAACAGGACAATGACCCCAAACATCCAGCCAAAGAAACACTGGAATTGCTTCAGAACACGAAAGTGAAAGACCTCGAGTGGCCCAGCCAAAGCCCAGACATTGAGAATATGTGGAAAGACTTGAAGATTGCTGTTCACCGACGCTCTCCATCCAACTTGACATAGCTTGAGCAAATCTGCAAGGAAGAATGGGAGAAACTCCCCAAATCCAGATGTGCAAAGCAGATACAGACATACCCAAAATGACTCAAAGCTTTAATCACTGCGAAATGTGCTTCGATGAAGTATTGACTCAGGGCGTTGAATGCTTATGTAAATTCGATATTCTTGTATTTCGTTTTTAAATATTTCGTAAAAATTTCTAAAAAAAATAATTCCACTTTGACATTATGGGGGTATTATGGGTAGATCAGTGACAAAAAAAATCTCAGTTTCATCCATTTTAAATTCCGGCTGTAACACAACAAAATGTGAAAAAAGTCAAGGGGTGTGAATACTTTCCGAAGGCACAGTACATTCCATGCCCTTTTAACATGCGGTTTACAAGAAAAATTTCCACCTTCTGAAGTAGGAAAGACAGTATCCTGGAACAGTTGAGTACGAGAGGGTAGGGTAGGTGTACTGCCATGGGCGCGGAAAGTGGGGAGTGCTGAGGGTGCTGCAGCACCCCCTGCTTTTTCTGTATTGTTTAACTGCAATGGCAATTAAAATATATATATTGTTGCGGATCTGTCTCCGGCCTTCTCCCCTTATAAAGGGGGGATTAATCCCCATGTCTTTACTGACCTGGCGCGACCCGAGACCTATTACGTCCCTTCCGGACAGCGCAAAATAGGGTTTCGGGACCAAATTCTCACTCGTACCTAAGTACACGCGCTGCCCTGTAAGCGAGGAAACAAGCCTCGCACGAACCACGTGTGATGGTAATACGCCGAGCGGTTTGCGTACACGTGATCCGCGCAGTTTTAATAATGGAACCCAGATTCAAGCGGTTTTACTCGTGCCACGCTTAGTCAATGGAGAAATCACAAAGACGATCGAATTTAGAAGAAAAGGAAGAACAAATAGATTTAATGAGTATTGCACGTATTTACAGTTCAGGACGAAGAGACACAGGGAAATCCTTATACTGTCTTATTCTTAATACCCAAGGACAACGGGACCATCTGACACACTCACACGGGGATTGCAGATGGGCAGGATGATGTTCAGGCCAAACGCACCGGCTTGTTCGTCCAGGAATGGCCCCACCTGACTCTCCTCGGTCACAGCACGTCCCGCGATGATGGAGGTAGGCAAAGACAAGGCCACGCCGCGTGTCTCTCAAGCAAGGGTGATATATCGGGGCGAACGGCAGGGACGGCTTTTATGGAAAAGGGCGGTTACGCAGCTTCGTTCACTCGCTTGGCTGAACCGTGCAAGTTGGTTATAAATGCCCTGGCTGCGCCCACGTATCTCCAGCGATAGTCAAGTTCATACGGTGCGAGTGACGCAGATCCTCTTCAAGTCCTCTTTGCCGCACGTCCCCCTCTGCGAGTCCTTCTGCAAGTCCTTCGCGCTACTGGTGCAAGTCCTTCGCGCTACTGGTGCAAGTCCTTCGCGCTACTGGTGCAAGTCCTCCACAACGCGCTTATCCTCTCCAAGTCCTGTTGAGGGCTTTGCGCATCGGGTCATATAGCCCCGCCCCACGAGCCTTCTGGAACTCACCAGATTCTTCTCAGCATGCCCTCTGACGCAACACCGACGCCACCACCCTCGAGCTCTCATTGGCGGCTTATGCTTACCGTCCCCACTGCTGCTGCGCCGACCTCAACCCTCCTCCACCTTCCGAGGCCCACCTCGTGTGAACCCGCGCCCAACACAACCAGGGCTTTTTAGCCGCAATGGATCAAGGCTAGTGACGTGGAATGGTTTGTAGAAGTAGGGCCTATCCTCCTGTCTTTACACAACGCAGGATTAACACTGGAAGGGGTCTACTCTCACATATACTAAGACATAACTATACTACAAATGAGGCTACATGTTGCACGTGTGACTATCTATGGGGGGAAACCTTTAACCTTTATTAAGCTCACTTTACACATCTCAAAGCCGTAGCACTGCCCCCATCCCTCATAAGACTTGTCCCCGAGTCGAACCTACCCAAGTGGGAACGACCGGGTTTGAGCAAGACTTGGGACTACCTTTTAATTATGTGTGACACTTAGATGTGGTTCCCCCTAACATTTACTCTAACCTGTGTATGTGACAGTTTTACAACACTAAATATGTCCCACCTACTGCGTTGTGTAACGAACTAACAGACTCGCACCCACAACTAACCGAATTGCGGAATTAATTCTCAAACTAAACATAAAGCCGGTGGGTAGCATCTTATTTACAATCACAAATCTAATTATTTACATCTCTATAACCCAGGACCTATTCTTTGTGGAAAGAAGATTGGAGGGGAGAAAAAGCACAGCAATGCACCAAGACACATAACACAGTTCAAAAAGATCACAGTTCACCATTTGCTGCTGGGTCACATCTTCTTCTTGCTTCATCTTCTGTGTGCAATAAAAACTTAAAGTTCTTCTTTCCTGGCACACCAAGAATAAAATGTACAAGAACCCGTGTTCGTTTTTATTAATTCCTGGCCAGGCAGGGCCAACCTTATGTGGTCCGCTGCGTGACATTGACGCCACTCGAAATACGTGGTTCGAAGATGCAGGGTAAGTAGGCAGCAAAGTTTAAGGCCACAGAACGTGTGGTCCATGTGTAATGTGGTGCAGCAGAGTGTCTGTGGCAGCAACTGTGTACATGTGCAGCAAAGTTATAATAAAGAATACGGCAGCAAAGTACCACGCAGTTCATCTGCACATGTGTAGCAAAATGCAGCAGGGGCGCTGCACAGGAGTAGCAAGGTGCAGCTGCACAGTTCGCTGCTGCTGCACAACTCCTCCTCCAAAGTGGGTCCATGGGTGGGGAGGAAGACAAAGCAAAGTCAGCAAAGGAAAGGGCGCAAAGGTACACATCAATCAAGGCAATGCAGCATGAGGGGCATGGTAGAGTGAGCAGAGCAAGCTCGTCCCTAATCGTTCGTACCCCCCAACGTCAGCTTACACTACCCTTGCCCTTCCCTGTATTTACAAATTACAAATCCATCTCTACGTCCTGTCTCCCATATCCCCCTCTAAGCCAAATTCGTCTTCCAATCCCTCCCAGGAAGGAAGAGATGGAACCAACACACAATGTCACTTTCACGTCATGATGCGTCTTACTCACTCAAATCGTTCACATAGTCCCGGTGTGGAGGTTTGTCACCTTGGTGAATGAATGTGGATGGCGTGAAGGGATTCCTCAAATCCTAACTACACTAGTTACATTAACTCAGTTAAACTACCCAGGGTCATACCCTGCCAATCGGCATCTTTAAACTATGCGGTTCTAAAAACCTGATTCCCATTGACCACTCTGCGGTGCCCTCCGAATTTGGGTCTCACTCTCCAATTTTTCATACTGTGCCTTTGCACAATTTCGGGGCTGGGTCGTGTGGCTCCAATAGCAGGTCTACCTACCTGCGCACCTCCGCCACTGAAGTCGCCACCCGAGTTTACCTTGCTCCTTGCGACTACCTAAATTGGGGAAGGCCCCTCCTGGCTCTCTCACCCCCTGATGCCCTCTCTGGCATTGGGCTACCCGGGTCCTTCTCCTGGATCCTCGGGCCCCGTTGAACACTACTCACGACCCTAACTGGCTCCCATAGCCTACCTGCTGCCTCACCTGGCCGACAAACTACCAGTGGCGGAGTGCTCCAATAACCATACGCACATACAAAGCCCACACGCCCAGCCATTCCACAGACTCATGCACCCATCCAAGCACTTATTTGCCACTACCTGCACCACAGGTGTCAATATCCAACAATTTATCTAAGCCCTCTACCTGACTTTAAACTACCCACCCCAGGTATTCGTGAAGGGGTCCTTCCTCCCCCATTCACTCCTTCGCACCATGCATTCCACACCTTTTATCTCCCACCAAGCATTCCACACCAAATATTCTCATGCACACCAAGTACTCTTGCACACCTCTTGTGCTCACACACCTGTTCCCACTTGCACACCATGCAAGTCAATTCACTTCAACACAACTCCATTCGTCCTCAATACACCACTTCTGGTTATTCTCACCCAATTCCTCATTTGCTCAAGCTCATCCACACACAGTGATTCTCATTCAATTCCTCATTTGCTCAAGCTCATCCACACACAGTGATTCTCATTCAATTCCTCATTTGTCCAAGCTCATCCACACACAGTGATTCTCATTCAATTCCTCATTTGCTCAAACTCATCCACACACACACAGCATCATCTAACTAGCTGCTTTTCCCCTAAAACTCGTGCTTCCCCGTTTTCCCTTACACGAGGCACACCCTCGTCATTATCATCCAACTAATCTCTCTACGTCCCCTCTAGTGTACCATGTCCCTACTTAAATCTTGTCATCTACTGTCATTTCTAAATCCCTAACAATTAACCTAGCCCACCCTCGGCTAGTTTACACTGCCACCCCATAATCTACTGCTCATGTGCCCCAAATGTGAGGAATGGTAGAATTACCATCCCTCCACACCGGGCACCATTCCCCAACACTATCACCCCCAGTCCTCTGAACTATGAGCCCCCGTCATTGGAGGTACTGGGTCCTGCCTCGGCCTCTAAAGCCGAGGCGATCCAAGAGGGCGCCTGCTCACTGGTGTAGTGTCTTATCTGGTCGGCATGGACGATCGAAGGGAGGGCTCGTGGCCCCATTTTGATCTTAATGACCACGTCACAAATTTGCGCCAGGACGACCCCCGGGCCTTGCCAGGGCGAGGTGAGTTTGGGACACCTGCCCTTCCGCCTCCGGGGATTGAAGAACCAAATCTTCATCCCCGGAGAATACTGACTCCCCTGGCTCCGGTGGTCATACCTGCGCCTCATCTTGGCACCCGCCAGCTGAAGCTGGCGGCGTGCGAAAGCATGGTCCCTCTCCATGCCTTCCTCTAGGTGACGTGCGTAGCCCTCCCCCGGCAGTCTATCAGAGGTCTCTGGCACGGGACCGTATAGCAGGTCGGCGGGAGCCCGCAACTCCCGCCCGTACATAAGCAACGCCCGACTGCATGCGGTGGCCCCGTGCTGGCTGCTTAGGTAGGCCATTAACAAATACGGGAGATGTTCGTCCCAGTCGTCCTGACGGGTAAACAACGCCAATTGTTGAACCAGGGTTCGGTTGAACCTTTCCACCATCCCGTCAGATGAGGTCTCAAGGGCGTTGTTCTTGTCTTTCTAATTGACAGGAGCTAGCACACATCTTTTAATAATTGACGTTCAAAATTTCGACCCTGGTCGGTGTGCAGCTCCTCCGGAATCCCATGCCTACATACAAATCCTTCCACGAAGGCCTGTGCGACCACCCCGGCTTCTTGGTTGGGGAGGGCATAGGCCTCCGGCCACTTGGTGAAATAGTCCATTACAACTAGGATGTACTTATTACCTTGGTGAGTGCGGGGTAGTGGTCCTAGAATATCCATGGCCACCCGCTCAAGGGGGGCCCCCACCTGGTGTAATTGAAGGGGGGCCCTCATCCTCCGTGCTGGTCCCTTTTTAGCAGTACAGGTGTCGCATCTCCGACACCAGTCCTGTATATTACGCCCCATATTCACCCAACAGAACCTCCGGCGGACCTGAGATGTAGTCTTTGTCCTGCCCAAATGGCCGCTGGGACGGGTACTATGCACCTGCTGTAATATGGTGTTTTAAAATTTGTTTGGAACTACCACCAGCCAGGAAGTTCTCTCAGAGGGAATCTCTACCCATTAGTCCCGATTGTGATGGGTGTCCACTCTCACATTGTGATGGGTGTCCGCTCTCACATTGTGGTGGGTGGCCGCTCTCAGAAATTTCTCACTTTCCCGATTGTGATGGGAGTCCGCTCTCACATTGTGGTGGGTGACCCCTCTCACAAATGGGATCGGCCAATCCCTACTATTTTCTAGGGACTCCCCCCGGGACCGGCTCGGCTGGACGTTCTCGCCCCTCACTGCCGCGACTTCATTAACTGGGGTGCAGCCGGCTATCTTCGTGCCCCGTCCTATAGTGCGTGCTTCTGTGCTAACATTAATTACTCGGATGGCCACCACCGGCCCATCCGTTTTTACGAGGGTGCGGCCCACGTCTAAACCCAGGACGGACTGCGCTGCCACCGGTTCGACTAGGCCGCAGGACTTCTGCCATGTTGGGCGAGCTAGCCATTGGGCCGGCACTATGGCCTCGGCCCTTGGGGGAATGGTCACGGCCTCAGAAGCCTCCAGCTCCGTCCTCTCGGCCGTGCTCACCCCGTCCAATGGCAGCTCATCTATTCCCACTTGCAGGGTCCCCCAGCACAAATCGATTTTACAACCGCTGGCAGTCAACAAATCCAACCCGATTAGGCATGGGTCGCACCCTCCGCCACCCAAACTTCTATCTCCCTCTTTACCGACCCCAACTTGAGGGTCACAAAACCACGCCCCATGATCGGGGCGTTACCCCGGTAGCCAACTGCAAATGATAATTTTCCAGACGCTGGATTTTATCCTAGCCGTCTGCACTCGAATTAAGGATCACAGGGCTGATGATCGTGGCGCTAGCTCATGTGTCCACTACGGTGTCTACCCCCACGCCGGCAATTTTGCACCGAATTGTCAAACTACCTGTACCAATTTGGCCACAATAGATGACCTGTCGCGTCAATGAGGGCTCTTCTCCATCCCCTACTGCCGAACACGGCCCTGCATGCTCGGCACATATTAGTTTCCCGGCCCCTGGCGGGGGGGTGTCTGGGGTCGGCTAGCCTGACCCATTTGAGGTGGAGTTGATGGTCCCGGCTGCCGGGGTCCATCCCAGCGTGGGGCTTGACACTCCGGCGCATGGTGACCCACCCGGTTACAATTAAAGCACCTCACCTGGTAAGGTGCTTGCCTCCGTAATTCCAAATTGCCCCCCCTATAGTTCCAAATTGGGGCACTTGATCGTGGCCTACCGTGTGCCACCTCCGGAGCCACCTGCCATGGTCCAGATCCCGCTAGGCGCTGGTCCACCAGCCTTCGGACCATGTTTTCCAGGTCAGGGCCCCTTTCGGGGGCGGACCCTCTCAGGGGCCCGCCACCAACCACGGGCCCGACCTGTCTCACCGCCACTGCGTTACGCTCGCTCCCCCGGGCCAGGGGCCTCGCTGCCTCCCAACGGGCCACAGCGTCGGCCGCCTGGCTCAGGGTCCGCGGGCGCCACATGGCGAGCTGTTGCCGAAGCTCGGGGTCCGGGAAGGCCTGGATGAAATGGTCCAGCACCAAGCTTTCCTGGGAGGGCGCGGCCATGTCTGCGTGTGCTATCCCCACTGCGCGGCGAATATCATAGACTAGCTCCCCGATGGTCTCCTGGGGCTTTCTTTTTCGCACCGCGAGCTGAGCTTTAACAAGCTCGCTCTGCTGTTCAATGCCGAAACGATTAATTAGGGCTGCACGGAGGTCCGGCAAGGTGATAGCACCCAGTGGTAAGGCAGTCAGGCCCTCCGCCACCACACCACGCAGTGCTGCCACAAGGTGTACCCCACCTTCATCCGGATTCCAACCATTACCCCTACACACATGGTCGAATTGCGCCAGGTACGCCCTCAAATCGCTCTTGCCGTCATACGGCACGAGCGGAACCTTATGGCCGCCCGACGGCCGGACCCCATGCGCCACTCCCTGCGGGGTTAACGCGGGGCCAAACCGTTCGGGCCTCCATAATACACTACCTCCTGGGGGCTCGCGTGCGTCCCCTGGCCCTCTAAAGACTACCCCGGTCGGTGTCGATGCCTAGGCTGCCTCGTCGCAACCCGCTACCCATTCCATACTCGCACACCCCGGCTCACAAACACCTCTCGCACTCCCCATTGATGGACATCCCTGCGCACACTCTCTCTCCACACAATCTGGAACAGTCGCACACCTTACATTCGGCCTTTCACGAACGCCCGGGTCTATTCCAAACCCCAAGCTCTTCGAACGTCCCCTCGCACCATATACATTTCTGCCAATATCGCCACTCACCTCGGTGCTTCTTCTTCCTCGCTTCTCCTCCGCCACCTGCAAACTCTTTATTTGGTTAGCAAGCATGTCATCACGATGTGAACACAGACCTTGCACATATTCCATCACCTCCTCCTTTATTTCTTTTTTAGTCTCCTTCCGTCTCTTCTTAATTTCACTCACCCCTTCTTCTACTTCCTCCAACTTTTGTTTTACCCCTTCTATTTCCCGGTGCGCCCCCGCAATTTCTTCTTCTAAAGCCACCCTGGTCGTCTCTCTATGGGTCCTAACCTCTCGTTCCCTTGTCCCCAACGTCTCTACCACGTCATCAATCCTCTTCGTCAGCCCTTTGTGTACCGCTTGACACTCCTTTGTCGCTATCACTTCTGGTCTTATTTCCTTTTGTGCTGCTTTCAGCCCTCCAATTACGTCGGTGTTCTTACCCACTTGCTCCCTTAATTCCTGCTATCCTACTGTCAGGTTCTCTACTTCCCACGTCAATTCCTCTATATCCCCATGTAACCTAGCCGCACTCTTCCTCAACTCCTTCTCCACGCGCTCCTCGCACTGCTTTACCTCGTCGCGTACCAATGCGACCCCTTTGCGCAACCCGCACCTTATGTCCTCCCCCATTTCTTTTATTTCTTTCTTTGATGCCACCATAAATTTTTCCAATTGATTATTTTGGGCCTCCATTGTTTCTTTTAATTCGCCCTTGTTACACCTTGCTTCGTCCCTCATTTCTTTCAATCGACAGCCCATTTTGTTTTCCAACCCCTCCATGTCACCCCTTACTTCATCGCTCTGGGTGTCCATCTTCGCCATTATCTGCACCATAAATAATCGCATGTACTCTGGCATCGCGGGCTCAGCTCTCGCCGCCATGTGCGAGGCGCCGCCATTTTCTACCCCTATGACCGGCCCCTCATCGATGTCCTCCTCTTCTCCCAATTCTTCCCGTGGGTCCTGGGTTATTGATTCTTCCTCTCCTACCTCATCTATCTCCTCTTCTACCCCCACCGGCATCCGACCGCTTTGGCTAGCCATGGCACGAATTAAAATTTTTGGATTTAAAAAATAAATAAATTTCGGTCGCTCGTAATTTTGGGCCAATTTTGTCCAAAAAAATTTGGTTGGGTTCCAAATCCCACTCGCCGACACCAAATGTTGCGGATCTGTCGCCGGCCTTTTGATTTGTTTAATTTGGAACAAGTCAAGGGGTGTGAAAAAAGTCAAAAAACTGCTTTTGGGGATTTTGCATTTTTTGCATTTTGTTGCGACACCAACTGCAACACGCAGTTGGGGGAAAAAAGTCAAGGGGTGTGAATACTTTCCGAAGGCACAGTACATTCCATGCCCTTTTAATATGCGGTTTACAAGAAAAATTTCCACCTTCTGAAGTAGGAAAGACAGTATCCTGGAACAGTTGAGTACGAGAGGGTAGGGTAGGTGTACTGCCATGGGCGCGGAAAGTGGGGAGTGCTGAGGGTGCTGCAGCACCCCCTGCTTTTTCTGTATTGTTTAACTGCAATGGCAATTAAAATATATATTATATATATTATTAAAATATTTTTTATACTGGGATATTTTGGGTTTAGTGTAAGACTATGAGCAGAGCAGAGAGGGTGGAGATTTTATTTTTTATGTTTGATTTACTTATTTTCAAAATGTGTATTAACCAATCAGATTTGTCTTTGCCGATTGCGATTGACGCACCCACAGAGGGACGTAATTTCGGTTACACACGCAACACGCATGCCTATGGCCCACTTTTGGAGACACTACGTACAGTCACTCCAGCAGGATCCTCCAGCAGGATCCAGGTGTTCGTGGTGAGATATGGGCAAAAATAGCAGGCTTCACAAGCAAGCTATAAAGGGGAGAATTGTCTTTGGGTTTCTCTGTTGTGAGACAGTCTTTGGGCCTTGCGAGGCCGTTAGTCAGGTTCACTATGTTTTTTCGTTCAAATTTTTTTGAGATTAGCAAAACTATACATTTTTGAAATATTCAGAGCATGAGGAATCCAAAAATTAATGTTGGCATTTGTGTAGACACCTTTGCGAAAATGATACTCAGGACAGTGATGAAGATCTGTAAAAGCATATTCCTGAACAGTCTAGACCTAGTAGATCCTGTGTGTACAAGGCTGCTTTCTTGCTTTATAAAGCCATACCTATAACTTCAAAGGACTTGCAATATCATGTATTATGTAATACAGTTATATCACAAATATAAAGACAATGGTTTTCAATTACCTTTGTTTGTTGCTTTTTTATAATCCTGAGCACTATTTTGAGGCCTTTATTGGATTCCTTGACCCAGAAAACATAGGATTAGCATATTTAGTGAAGTCTCTAGGTTGACTAGAAGCCGAGATAGCGCAAAATATGTATTATATGGCGGCCATTTTGAAAATCCAAAATGGCGGCCATGCAGGTGTCTGTGCAAATGCCAACATTGATTTTCGGATTCTACATGCTCTGATGATTCCAAAAATGTACAGTTTTGCTAATCTCCAAAAATTTTGAACGAAATTATGTTTGTTAACATAGTGAACCTGACTACTTGGCAAGAAGTCTGCAGAGTGCACAAGCAAGCGTTTCTGGTGCGCTTGAGTGCATACATGCAGTCACGTGAAAAAGTAAGTACACCCCATGTAAAGTTTTGACTTTTTCAACATATTTGAACATACAGCTATTGTTACCGCGATAACTTGAGAACGGTTGAAGGGATCTTAGTCAAACTTGGTGCACGTGTGCATAATGAGGTAGAGATGAACTGGTTTTGGTGTCACGAGGTCAAAGGTCAGAGGTGATGTTAGGAAAAAATCCTGTTACCACGATAACTTGTGAACCAGTGATGGCATCCTGACCAAAGTTGGTACAACTATGTACGAGTACCGACTGCAAAGCCACAATGAGCCGGCGAAGCCAAAGCCTCTTGCCACTATTTTACCCATCACTATGACATCAGTAGGTTAGGTAGTTGGTAGTAGGTAGGTGTAGTAGGTACCATACCTAGTTCAAAATGACACCATTTGCATTCGGGATGAGATGAAAATTTATAAAATTTCCTTCTTGATTAATTCGGTGAATTCCGTCTCAACTTCGGATATTTCCGGCCATGAAAAACTCTCCCCTACGGCCGCGAGATTTCTAAAAAATAATTCTTCGTCAATTTTAGAATATTTGACGCCGTTTTCAGCCTCCGAAACGCGGTAATAAGCTTTTTTGAAATATTTTTTCAAATACTCGAATCTCATTGGTTCCGGTGTTTGGTGACGATTTTCGTTGAAGATAAACAGGGCCCTTGCGGGCCCGGGGAACGAGGTTGGTCTTAAAGTATTTTAATTACAAATTTATAGGTGCATAAGATTGTGAATCAAAAAAAGACGGGTGAAACAAACTCCTATTGAACTTTTTCGCAATTTTTTTATGCATACTTCTGCATCCGCAAGATGGCGGCCTCCATGGAGCGATTTGGTTTTTGAAATATTTTTTCAAATGCTCGAATCTCATTGGTTCCGGTGTTTGGTGATGATTTTCATTGATGATAACCAGGGCCCGTGCGGGCCCGGGGAACGAGGTTGGTCTTAAAGTATTTTAATTACAAATTAGAGGTGCATAAGATTGTGAATCAAAAAAAGACGGGTGAAACAAACTCCTATTGAACTTTAGCGCAATTTTTTATGCATACTTCCGCATCCGCAAGATGGCGGCTTCCATTGAGCGATTTGGTGCGTCAAAGCTTGAAATTCTCAAAGGATCCAGCAAAATCTGGCTTTTCAACATAATACGTACGCGTTCATTCACAACACCGGCTTCGCCGGCTACTAGTACCCGACTGCAAAGCCGCAATGAGCCGGCGAAGCCAAAGCCTCTTGCCACTATTTTACCCATCACTATGGCATCAGTAGGTTAGGTAGTTGGTAGTAGGTAGGTGTAGTAGGTACCATACCTAGTTCAAAATGACACCATTTGCATTCTGGATGAGATTAAAATTTATAAAATTTCCTTTTTGATTAATTCGGTGAATTCCGTCTCAACTTCGGATATTTCCGGCCGTGAAAAACTATCCCCTACGGCCGCGAGATTTCTAAAAAATAATTCTTCGTCAATTTTAGAATATTTGACACCGTTTTCAGCGTCCGAAATGTGGTAAAAAGCTTTTTTGAAATATTTTTTCAAATGCTCGAATCTCATTGGTTCCGGTAATTGGTGACGATTTTCGTTGAAGATAACCAGGGCCTGTGTGGGCCCGGGGAACGAGATTGGTCTTAAAGTATTTTAATTACAAATTAGAGGTGCATAAGATTGTGAATCAAACAAAGACTGGTGAAACAAACGCCTATTGAACTTTTTCCCAATGTTTTTATGCATACTTCCGCATCTGGAATATGGCGGCCTCCATTGAGTGATTTGGTTTTTGAAATATTTTTTCAAATGCTCGAATCTCATTGGTTCCCGTGTTTGGTGACGATTTTCGTTGAAGATAACCAGGTCCGTGCGGGCCGAGGTTGGTCTTAAAGTATTTTAATTACAAATTAGAGGTGCATAAGATTGTGCATCAAACAAAGACGGGTGAAACAAACTCCTATTGAACTTTTTTCAATTTGTTATGCACACTTCCGCATCCGCAAGATGGCGGCCTCCATTGAGCGATTTGGTGCGTCAAAGCTTCGAAATTCTCAAGCCAAGGGATCCAGCAAAATCTGGCTTTTCAACATAATACGTACGCGTTCATTGACAACACCGGCTTCGCCGGCTATAATGATGTAAACGTTAAATGATTTGATTTTGGGGTCAAGAGGTCAAAGATCAGAGGTCATGTTATGTAACAATTATTTAATTACCGCAATAACTTAAGAACGGCTGAAGGGATTTGAATCAAACTTGTACAGGTATTATAATGATGTAAACATGAACTAATAACATTTTGGGGTCAAGAGGTTAAAGGTCAGTTTAAGTAAAAAAATATGTTGCTGTTTTAACTTGTGAACCAGTAATGGGATTTTGACCAAACTTGGTATAAATATATATTATGATACAGAGATGAACTGATTATATTTTGGCATCAACGGTGAGGAGTAAGGTGATTTTGGTGAGGTCGGAGGTCATAATAAATGTGATAATGTCAGGTAAAAATGTTAGACTGAGAACACGTGAATGGATTTAAATCAAACTTGATAAAAGGATGTATAATGATGTAAGTGGAGGCGGAGGGTGAAGGCATATCGTTGGACGTCGTGACATCGAAGTGTCGTTCTATTTTTATTTTTTTTAACTTTCAGTTGTAATTGAGATTTCAATCTGTGTTAATGAGTGTTACCTTTTTGTCAACTGCTGTCTCTGTGCGCTATCATTGCATCGGTGCTGCCGTAGCAGTTTCATGGCAAGAATTGTGCTGGAGAGCTTGCCATTGCCTTCCCAGCAATGATCAGTTTAAGAATTGGGAATTTGTTCATGGAGCCTGCGGTAACTCACCAGCTCTACATTGAAAGGCACCGTGGGATCTTTAAGGTCCACCAGTGGCAACCGCTGCTGGCAGATGGGTCCCCAACTTAACGGGTTGGAGAATATAACCCCAGACCCGACAGCCCAGAGGCAGGCAAGTGCATGACCTCTGCACCATGCTGTCAAAGTTTAGATTGTGTTTCTGGAGCATACAATTGGTACGGTGGTAGTCCAGTGGACAATGGACTGGCGTCCCAGAGGTCCCGACTCAGACTCTAAAAGCAACAGTAAACCAAGCTAGCCTCAAGCGAACTACTATGTCTCTATCAACATGCCAGCAATACCACAGTTGGATTGTTAATAACTTTTGGGAAGAGTGTAAATTGCTGCCTTGCTTGTTCTGGCAGACGTGACTCCAGTCTGCACATTCTGCATCCTGGTAACTTTGGATCTACCTATAAAATGATGCATTGCCTAAATTTCAGATGTTGAAAGTACAAATATCAACACTATATTTCAGATGTTGCAGGGAAGTGTAGTTTTTTTTCTTTTCATATAGTATAAGGCATGTGACATCATTGCAATCATCTATTGTGTCAAAGGGTGCCAGCTTTTGTGGGTTCCCAAGCAACTTGCAACTGAGCAAGAAGGCATTTGTGTGCCATTTGCTTTGGAACGTTCGAAACGCTCCCGTCTGGAGGATATCTTGCGGCATTATTCCTCGAGGAAGAGATGTGCTTCTCCCGCTATTTCCTATAGAAATGGAAGCATCCTAGTGTGACTGAGGAACCTGCCAAATCTCATGAATCTTACAAATTTGAAGGAAAAAGAAGCAACCGTGTGCTCGAAACCATGCAGATCGTTCATTGATCGGTTTCCTTTGCTGTCGTCCAACCAGGAATGCAAATTTGCCTCCAATGATTGTGGGAAAATGGTCTTCTGGTTGTTGCTGCCCCGATCTTGCATCGGACGATTTCCACATGGACGAGCAAGCGCTTGGAACACATCAGTGAATATATCAGGGGATAATACATTTTATGAAAGGGAGCAACTGAACTTTTATGAAAGGAGAAGATCAATCTCCAGGGAAGCCTACTCCACTCAAAGGCTTCCTTAATGAGGTTGTCCTGGATAAATGTCCCCATAATTACTACAGCAGTGATGTCGGAAAACAATAAACCTGCACACGGAGTTGTTGCGTCGGATCTCCTAGCCAGCACATCATGTGCTTCAATGGAGATAAAACCTTGAGTCGATTCACAATTTCCAACACGTACTCGCATTCAAGCCCTTACGTCCTGGGAACGCGTCTCCCTTCCATCCTCTCGAGCGTAGGCATTGCTGAATGATGATCGCAGACAAAAATGGAGAAAACAAGATTTGGTATGAAAAGCAGTTAACATGTCAACTTTTGCATTTTGCAGGAGCATTTACACTCAAGGAACTTTGGTACAACAGGTTGCTACTGGGCCCATAATGTCTGCGCTGCACCAACCCGAGTATCCATCACCTCATCCAGGCACAAGCTATCTCCAATTCCTTCCAATATTCTCATGCACATTTATCTCCAATGCATCTTGGAAGTTTTCAGGAAATTTCACCTGACTTTAATTTTTGGTTAAGAGATGTCTATTTCTACAGTGTTGAGACAAATAAAGCCAGTCACAAAGTCAGAATCCATAATAGACGTCCATGTAATGGAACCTAAATAATTTGCACACTTTTCTGTTTTTTGAGTGGTTAAATGAAAAGGATTGAGTGGAGAAACTGGAGAATTTTTTCACTTTAAGTGGAAGAGAATGGAACAGTATCGAACTGGCTTCTCGCCACTTCAAAATCGGAGAGGCCACAGATCAGGCTGAGGTCCTTGATGGGAGCAGGAAACGAACCACGGTGTCCTTCCAGAGCTCGGATCGCTATGCATTCATGTGGAGTTCCTTATCCCTGAAAAAGAAGAAAAAAGAAGCTTTTTCATTGTGACAACATCTGATTAATGACCCGGCTATTAGCGTGGCACCATGGCAAATCGAAGCCTTTGTGACAACGGACAACTCTGGAAAGACACTGCACGTCCAGCCAGTGTGCAAGAGTGCCAAAGAAAGTACAAATGCAGCTTTTCTCCAGCCACCTCCATGGGAGTTTTTTTTTTTTTTTTTGTATACAAGATCGAGGCTCGTGAAGGAGCGAACATTTATCACACAGAAAGACAAACCGACAAACCGACACATAAAACAAAAAGCATCGGGAGCGGTAGACAAGATGGGGAGAGAGGGGGAAGGACACAAACACAACATTTGAGAGCAGGAACCGAGAGACATGGAGACATCGAGAGATCTGTGGGAGGGAGAGGGCTTTGGGGGGAGGCATGGGAAAGGGGGTGGGAGAGGCATAAAACATATGGACACTGCCAGGACTACCAGGAAAGAAGTTGGAATTACAAACAAGGTGGATCTGGGGTGAATTAGTGGGGGTAGAAAAGATCAAGGTTTTGGATGGGGGAAGATAAGAGATGGTGGTGAACAGCTGTTTTAAAGACCTGGAGGGAGGAGTGGGATTGAAGGGAGTGTGGGAGTTTGTTCCAGAGGCGGGAGAAAAGAGGAATGAAGGAGTGAAGGTGAGCAGAGAGCAGAGATTTTGGCAGTTTAACCATCAGAGGCTTGCTGGCAGATCTTGTGCGACCTGTAGGAATATTTGGGGGACAGAGCACAGAGAGAGCTGGGGGAGCAAGGCCGGAGAGGAGTCGGTAGAAGACAGAAAGACCACCTACCTGCCTGCGGTGAGTGAGTGAAAGGCCCTCAGAGATAGCTTCATCGCGGGAGATGCCAATGATTCTGAAAGCTTTGGTTTCAACAGCGTGAAGCCGAGCTAGGTGTGAGGGAGGAGCACCAGCCCATAGGGGAGAACAGTATTCCATTGAGCTGCGGATGAAAGCCTTGTATGTGGTGAGGAGCTCAGGTGTGCCTAGGAAGGACTTCGCACGACGGAGGATGCCCAGTCGGCGACTGGCTTTGCAGGCCAGCTTGGAAATGTGGTTTTCCCAAGAAAGATCATGGCAGATAGTGAGACCCAAAAGCTTGAGCGACAGAACTTCTTGGAGAGGATTGTTGAGAAAGTAGATGGGAGGGTTGTCCAGTCGATCTTTTCGGAGAGACATAGTAAGAGTGTGAGATTTGTCAGGATTGAAAGACATGTTCCACTTGTTTGACCAGTCTGTGATTTTGTCCAGGTCTTCAGAGAGTGAGGAGGCTGCAGACTGCCGATCTGAGGGAAGAGGAATGGAGCGGCAGAGAGTGGAGTCATCAGCAAAGAGATAGAGAGGATTTTCCAGAGAGTCGGAGAGATCATTGATAAAGACCAGAAAAAGCACAGGGCCCAACACACTGCCTTGGGGAACTCCAGCCTGAACAGGAAGGGGAGATGAGAGAAATCCATTCAGGGCCACACGTTGACTACGACCATAGAGGAAGTCCGCAAGCCATGCATGGAGATTTCCATGGATACCATAGGAGTATAGTTTGGTGAGCAGAGCTGGGTGCCAGACCGTATCGAAGGCACGTGATATGTCGAGGGAGACAGCTCTGATTTCCTGTTTGGCATTGAGGACCTCCATCCATTGTTGAGACAGGAGAAGCAGCATGTCCAGAGTAGAGTGACCTGGTCTGAATCCAAATTGATGATCAGAGATCAAGCCATTGGAGAAGAGGAAAGATTTCATATCCGAAGCAATGATGGATTCCATGACTTTGCTGATAATTGGGAGCAGGCTGATTGGTCTGTAGTTAAAAGGATCTGTTTTTGCACCTTTTTTGTGTAAAGCGGTAATGTTTGCTGATTTCCAGGATGCTGGCAGATGACCTTGAGCAAAAGATAGGGTGAAAAGAACAGAGAGAGGGTGAGATAGAGCGGCAGAGCAGGATTTTAGGATCCGTGGGCTGATTTTGAGTAGCATCGATGGATATTCAGTATTTATTTAAGTTGCAGATTGAATGGTTTCATGAACAACTTTTTCAGCATGGTCCTGCGTCATGGAAAGCAGTTGATCGATGTAAAATTCATGGTGGTGCAGCTCTATTTATTTTTCATATGAGATCTGGTGGTGCAGTTGTTTTACAGAATGTCGAAAATTATTTTAATTTTGATATAAAAGCCCAATGAAAAGCAGAGTTGTTCTACTTTGACATGTTATGAGGAGTGTCCGCATTTCTACGAATGGAATGCCCGCAGTAGTCCAACAGACACCAACGTTATTGTTCTTTCAATACACAGGTACATATACCGGTACAGGTAATTAGTCGGAGAAATGTATAAATCCTTTATTTTTTACACACACACACACACACAAAAAAAAAATATATATATATATGTTGGAACCCATCTGTGGATCGGTCCCATCGGCCGATGGGTCTGACCCATCTGTGGATGCACGAGAAATGACAATGCAGACCCATCGGCCGATGGGTCTGCGCCATCTGCGGATGTGTTGTTCACCTTGAAGGAATGTGTATGCATCATAATTCATCTCTGTTAAATTCTGTTCAACGTATTGTATCCGTATTCCGTAAATTGTATCCGTAATTGTATCCGTAAATTCTGTTTAACGTATTGTATTGTTTGTGTTAAAAATCATCTCTGTTAAATTCCTACCACATGTAATTCCAATGACTGTGTACCTGATTGAAGAGCACCATTCTGTCAACACATTCCTTCAAGGTGAACAACACATCCGCAGATGGCGCAGACCCATCGGCTGATGGGTCTGCATTGTCATTTCTCGTGCATCCACAGATGGGTCAGACCCATCGGCCGATGGGACCGATCCACAGATGGGTTCCAACATATATACAGACTTGGCATTTAATATGGAATTTTTTTTTCTTCTTGACTTGGGTTTACTTTCTTAACTCAGTATATCAATCTGGTGAGTTTCTTTTACACTTTGGTGATTTATTTGTTAAAAGAACCATGTCACTGATTGTCTGTCGCAGCAAGAAGTCAACAACAGGATTATATCACAGGTGGCGTGGCAAAATGTACGGACAGGTGCATTTGATGATTGGCTTCACAGTCGGGTATACAAGGGTTGTTGCGTTCTGTATTAGTGGAAAACAACTGCTGCACATCTCCAAAAGTTATTGCCACTTCCTCTGGAGATGGTCCGTCAACTCGACAATGCTGTTTGTCATGGAGTGGTGGCTTTACGAAATTACGGCATGAAACAGCATGCTATTGCTCGGCAGTATGGCATCACTCAAGGTCAGATGCCAAAGATCCTGAAACTAAATGCTCAGAGGGGTGTCCTTACTCCAATACCGAGGCCAGGACATCCCCGCAGAACCACAAAGAGGGATGATCGGCAGCTGCACCGGTTAGTCCGCAATGGCCGTACCAAGTTAGCTAATCGGCTTAGGGCTGAGTGGCAGCAACTGACAAATGTGCCTGTATCCAGAAGGCTAGTCAACCAATGACTGGTTCAAGCAGGCTATCGTGCCAGGCGTCCCCTGAGAAAGCCACGACTGACCAGACAACACCACCAGCGCCGATTGCAGTGGGCCAGTGAGCACCGTCAATGGCAGCCAGGACACTGGAATCACGAAATCTTCAGTGACGAGTCTGGATTTCTGGTCTATCGTCAAGAGGGCCGCGTCCGAGTGCGCAGACAAGTGCATGAAGCCAACAACAAAGATTGTATAGTGCCAAGAGTCCAAGCTGGAGGTGGTGGGGTGACCGTTTGGGCTGCTTTTCATGCAGGGGACAAAACTGACCTGGTTGTTCTGAATGGAAACCTGAACCAGTTCAAGTACAGGGCCATTCTGGAAGAAACATTGCTTCCATTTGCTCATGCAGCCTTTCGAGGAAACTTTGTCTTCCAAGATGACAATGCACGGCCTCATCGTGCTCGCATGATCCAACACTTTCTTGCTGACCGTGGTGTAGAGCATATGGAGTGGCCTGCCATGTCCCCGGATATGAATCCGATAGAGAACTTGTGGGCAGAATTAACGCGTCAAATCGACCACTTGGACCAGCAGCCGACCTCTGTGCGTGAATTGCAGCAGGCTATTGTCACTGCATGGCAAGCGATTCCTGTCCAAACCTTGGCAAATCTCGTGAACAGCATGCCTCAACATGTACGTGCTCTCGTGGGGGTTACACGAAGTACTGAACTGTAATTTTACTGTCCGTAATCCCAGTCGTAATTTAACTTTTGTTTTTGTTTGAAAAATTTTTTGGCTAATGTGCAAAATAAAGAGATACTTCTGGAAAACGTACAGAAGTTTAACACAGTACTGTCCATGAATTGAGTTCGATATCAGTTTACATCACTTTCAAGGATCAATTTATTTGTTTCAAAATGTCAAATTTTTTTGTTTGTTTCTGTTAAAGGTCACATTAACAAAATCTAGAATAATTTCAACATAATTCCAATGAACTTTTGGTTCTAAGACATCTTGAAAAGTAAGTTCACCCCCACCACAAAAAAAAATTCCATATTAAATGCCAAGTCTGTATATATATTGTTACTGATCGCGGTTTAGGTGTTATGATGGGCCGAGCGGATGGTCCAACCGCGACCGTTACAGGATCCCCAATTGGCCCGATTCCACCCTACGTTGACCAGATCGCACCGCAGCTATTCAATAGGGAAAAGACAAAGGCGACACGGATGTGAAGAAGAAGAAGAAGAAGACAAAAAGGTTGGAAATACTACTAAATTTATTCCTACTATTTACATGCTCAAAGTAACCAAGGAGAAGGAAAGATAATAAAATAATATACAGAAGAATCAGAGACACAGTGCAATTATTAACTTATACAAGCTTAATTAACCCAGGACAGAACAAACAGAACAAACTCACGTACACAAGAAGGATGGAATGGAATGAATGCTGGAAGGAGGAATGGGAAGGTTCAGCTGGGCAGATGGTTCGGGCTTGATCCCGCACGGGACGTCGGCTGGACCTCGACGGCCACCGATGCCACCGCTATCTGGTCCCCGCGGGGTAACGGGTTGAAGCTGCCTGGTGGAGTCAACGCTGCTTGTGGAGCCAAAGCTGCTTCTCTGGCTCAGCTCAGGGCGCGTCTGCCGTCTCTGGCGCAACTGCTGGTAATTGCCCTTGAACCTTCTCGCTCTTGGCCCTGGTGTCTCCTCACCACCGACAACTCAACGCAACCAACGCAACCACTGACCACTCAACACCACCACTTCTCACCACCGACTTCTTACCGCAACCAACGCAACCACTGACTGACCCTCCACTCACGACCAACTCACGACTCCCTCTCGCTCAACTCACTTGCTTCTTGCGTGCGCGCCTTTTATAGCGCCTCCGGCGATTAAGCCGCCGGCCTTCAGGACACGCCCATCGGGGTGCTCACCTCGGCCCTGGTTGGTCGCGCGACCCTCTGGCTCCGCCCTTGATGACGACGGGCGGGCACGCCTTTCTTCCCTGATTCGAGCACATGTTCAATGGTGGTTTTGGAGGGGATGTAATATTGGCAATCGAGGCTTGGCAATCACGAGAGGGGATGTAAAAGGAATGGAGATTTTGGGGATGGGAATGAAAGGGGATCTATTCTCTTTCACTGGTGCAATGGAGTACTTCAATTAATGGGAGACACAGCCTTACCCTAAAACACAGAATAAGAGATAACTATCAAACAGGGGTATTCTATTATTTGGCTGACGTGTATGCTTATGGACTAATTATGGGATGCCCTTTCACCTTTACACAGCTCCGGAGGCAGGGGGGCGCAGAATAACCAATAATAACAATTCACACAATAAAAAAAAATATACAGTTCTCATATCCGCAACAATAATATATATATATATATATATATATATATATATATATATATATATATATATATATATATACTGTATATATATATATATATATAATTATATATATATATATATATATATATATATATATATATATATATATATATATATATATATATATATACTGTATATATATATATATATATATATATATATATATCTATATATATATATATATATATATATATATATATATATGTATATATATATATATATATATATACACACACATATACATATATACTATACACATATACATAAATACATGTATACACATACATATATATACACATTATATACACATTATATACATATACACATATACACATTATAGATATATATATATATATATATATATATATATATATATATATGTGTATATATATATATATATATATATATATATATATATATATATATATATATATATATATATATATATATATATATATATATTTCCTTTTTTGTTCTTGTTCTTTCGTTTGTTCTTCGACCACGTGTTTCACCCCCATTTCCCAGATAGTTTTCACGGCTTAGTTTTAAAATGTTTAAACTTTCTCCTGAAGTGCTGTATTCTGTCGTATATTAGAACACATTTTTCTTCTTCTTCTTAAAAGGTTGCTTTCGACTTGCTCACGAAATCTCTTCATATTCAAATAAAAATTATATCTCCTACAATTCTTCCTTCCTACATTCCCTAAACTCACCTGCATTCCACCCCTCCTCCACGTTTTCAAATGGATCTCTGACTCGAAAATCACAAGAAACTCATTTTGCAATAAATGTTCGTTTTCCATGAATCGTCCAACACTTTCTAAAATCCAAACTCACCCTCCCCTCATAATCTCCCCATCATCCATCCTGTTCAAATCTCCCCCCTTTCCCCTTACCTCCAAAACTCCCCCTCACCCCTCCCTCCTAAACTCCCCCTCACCTCTCCCTTCCTAAACTCCCCCCTCACCCCTCCCCTCATAAACTCCCCCTCACTCCTCCCTTCCTAAACTCCCCCCTTGCCCTCCTCTCAGAATCTCCCTCCTCACCCCTCCCCTCCTAATCTCCCCCATCACCCATCCTGTTCAAATCTCCCCCCTTGCCCTTCCCTCCTAAACTCCCCCCTCACCCCGCCCCTCCTAAACTCCCCCCTTGCTCCTCACCTCCAAAACTCCACTTGCCCTTCCCCTCCTAACCCCCCCCCCCTCAGCCCTCCCCTCCCAGACTCCGCCTCACCCCACCCCTCCTAAATTCCCCCTCACCCCTCCCCTTCAAAACTCCCCCTCCCCCATCCCCTCCAAATCTCCCCACCCTCCTTTTTTCTCCAATTCTCCCCTCTCTTCCCTCCTCCTCAAAGCGTCCTCCCTGCTTCGTCTCCCTTCCAACTCTCACCTCCATCTCCTCCAACCTTCTTCCTCACACTGCCCCCCTCAAATAACACCTCACTGTGCCTCGCCCAATCCACCATCAAACCTTTTGTCCGCCCTATCCTTCCCTTTCTCCGAGCTATTCTGAATCTCTGACACACTATCAACAGCTCTCCCTCCCTCCTCATCCTCTTCCATATCTTACCCTACCCCTCTCCTCCCCTGTCCTGTATCCGACGCTCCCCCATCCTCTTCATTAACGGTATGGACCTCAAATATCCGGGGCCTTCACTCAAACTGATCTCTCCATTCAGGTTGCTTCTGACAAACCAGACTTGATCTGCTTAACAGAAACTTTCCTCTTCATGATGTCTCTGATTCCTTAATATCTCTCCCGGGTTACTCCCTCCTCCGGTATGATAGACCTGAGCCTCGTCCTGGAGGTGGGGGTGCTATCTTTACCAAAACTCTCTTCCTTGCTCTCCCTGCACTGCCCTCTCTCCAGCTCCCATCCAGGAGTAACTCTGGCGAGGCATCCCTTCGCTCCCACCTTTTGTTCATATGCCGACTGGCCAACTACTCGAGGGCCTTCCATTCACTCACCACAGGCAGGTAGGTGATCTTTCTGTCTTCTACCGACTCCTATCTGGCCTAGCTCCCCCAGCTCTATCTGTGCTCTGTTCCCCAAATATTCCTCATCCCTCAGATCGGCAGTTTGCAGCCTCCTCACTCTCTGCAGACCTGGACAAAAAGCACAGACTGGTCAAACAAGTAGAACATGTCTTTCAAGCTGACAAACCTCACACTCTTACTACGTCTCTCCGAAAAGACCGACTGGACAACCCTCCCATCCACTTTCTGAACAATCCTCTCCAAGAAGTTCTGTCACTCAAGCTTTTGGGTCTCACTATCTGCCATGATCTTTCCTGGGAAAACCACATTTCAAATCTGGCCTCCAAAGCCAGTCGCCGACTGGGCATCCTCCGTCGTGCGAAGTCCTTCCTTGGCACACCTGACATCCTCACCACATACAAGGCTTCCATCCGCAGCTCAACGGAATACTGTTCTCCCCTCTGGGCCGGTGCTCCTGCCTCACACCTAGCTCGCCTTCACGCTGTTGAAACCAAAGCTTTCAGAATCATTGGAATCTCCCGCGAAGAAGCTAACTCAGAGGGCCTTTCAATTACTCACCGCAGGCAGGTAGGTGGTCTTTCTGTCCTCCACCGACTCCTCTCCGGCCTTGCTCCCCCAGCTCTGTCTGTGCTCTGTCCCCCAAATATTCCTTCAGGTCACACAAGATCTGCCAGCAACCCTCTTCTGGTGAAATTGCCAAAATCAAGACTCTCTGCTCACCTTCACTCCTTCAGTCCTGCTTTCTCCTGCCTCTGCAACAAACTCCCTCACTCCCTTCAATCCCACTCCCCCCTCCAGGTCTTTAAAACAGCTGTTCACCACCATCTTTTGTCTTCCCCCATCCAAAACCTTCATCTTTTCTACCCCCGTTAATTCACCCCAGATCCATTCACCCCAGATTCACCCCAGATCCAGACCGTCATGGTCTCCAATTCCACTGCTTCGCCGATGACATCCAGCTTTTCATCTCCACCAAGTCCATCTCCACCGCCACCCACTCTATCCTGACAAACTGCATCACTGAAATAAAATCCTGGCTTCAAATCAACTTCCTCAAACTTAACTAGGATAAATCTGAAATAATCATCATTGGCCCAAAAACGCTCACCAAATCCACCCATAACTTTGCACTCAACATCGACGGTTTCCCAGTATCCACCTCACCTCACATCCGGAATCTTGGCATCATCTTTGACCAAAACCTCTCTTTCGACAAATACACTAAACAGATCACAAAGACAGCCTTCTTTCACCTGAAAAAAATCGCCTGTCTCCGTCCATCCCTCTCCTCCACGGCTGCAGAAACACTCATCCACGCCTTCATCACCTCCCGTCTGGACTACTGCAACAGCCTCCTCTATGGTTCACCCTCAATAATCACCAATAAACTCCAATACATTCAGAACTCCGCTGCCCGTCTACTCACCCATTCCCGGACCCGTGACCACATCACCCCCGTCCTTTACAAGCTTCACTGGCTCCCCATCCCCCAGAGAATCCAGTACAAAATCCTCCTCTTGACCTACAAAGCCCTCCATAACCTGGCCCCATCCTACCTGACTGACCTCCTCTCCAGACACACTCCCACCCGCAACCTCCGCTCTGCTGGTACCAACCTCCTGACCCCCCCATGCGGACCAAATTCAGATCCTGGGGGGACAGGGCCTTCTCCATCGCTGTTCCCACCCTCTGGAACTTACTACCTCACACCATCAGAGACTCCTCCTTACTCACCACATTCAAAACATCACTCAAGACCCACCTGTTCAACACTGCATTCAACATTTAACCCCTGACTATCTCTTCTCCTCCTCCTTCCTTTTGCTTTGATTAATTATTTACCGATTGATTTTTGTCTTTTTGCGCTTGTTTTTTGTACTCTGTCAAAGCGCCTTTGGGCTTCTTGAAAAGCGCTATATAAAATAAATGTATTATTATTATTATTATTATATACATACATACATATAACAATATATATATATTGTTACAGACGCGGTTTTGGATGTTAGTTTACCGAGCGGTTTGGTATGACCGCGTCTGCACAGTTTACCCGATTCCACTCGAACGTTGGCCAAATCGCGCTATGCTAAATCAATTAAGGAAAGGACACAACGGCTGGGTTAGATGACACGACACCAGGGGTACAGTTCTCAAGACCTCCGGAGGAGGTTATAATATTTGTATGCAGAGCGTTGAGATTACAAGGACAAGAGGTACAGCATAGGAAGGTAGGCACTTAGACACACTTATCTTATTCCCGACAGACCACAGATAAACGGGACAAGACTGACTCACACAGGGATTGATGGCAAGGAAGGGCAGGTAGTCGCTGGACAGCACAAGGTGCACCTTGGCTCAGGGACAGGATAGCGCGGTCCAAAAGATGCAGGGAGGTATCGTCGCGCTGGAGGTGGCGTCTGGTTCTCTTCAAGCTGGGGGCGCATCTGACGTCACCTCCGGTAAGTGGCTGCCTATATCCAGCGGGGAGTGACACGCCCTCGGCTCGTTAGCTCCGCCCCAGATGGAATCGGTCCGCCGCTTCCATTGGGTGCGGGGGTTACCGGGCTCCACCCTTGACGAGGAGCTGACAGGGAGCCCCTATTTGGTAACCCCGTCGAGCACATGGGCAATGGCGGCTAACCAAGCCGGAGTGAGGACGCACACTCCCCGCGCGCTGTTGTTGTAGTTGTTGTTGTTGTTGTAGTTTCATGAGGAAGATGGGAGGAGGTATGGGGAGGTCCTAAACTCACTACTGGTGCCATACAATCACATTCTGGTGCAACGAAGAGTCAGAATTAATGGAAACGAGTCCTTAACTGACATAGACTAAGAATAACTAGCAAGATGTCCTATAGTTGTCTACGTGAGATGCGGTGAACCTGGGCACGACATTTAATGGGGGAAAAAGGGGAAGGTCGGTTCTACAGAGTGTTGTTTACAGACAATGGGACTAGGGAATGGGGGATTGGGGATAGTTGGGGAGTATTGGGGAAATAGGGGAATATTTACAAGCGGATATGGATGGAGGCCAAATCCCATATCCGCAACATTGCACCCTTCTCTACCTCGGGGCGTCCCGACCCGATAAATCTTTACCTACTTTAGTGTGGCACTCAGATGTAGTTCCCTCTACTATTAACTCTACCCTGAGTGCGACAGTTTTACAGATGTTCACAAATGAGTAAATATGTCCCCCTGCGACGTTGCACCCTTCTCCTCACAGAAACACACCCACAGGATAACCGAATCGCGGAAAGAATCCTCAAACTAAACATACAGCCGGTAGGGAGCATTATTTACACAAGACTACGCTGATATTTACACTACGATCCAGGACCTGTTTTTGGAGGAACACATGCAGATGTTATGCATAGAGAGAGCACGCATGCCAGCATCGATACACCAACCCACGAGTGCTCTGTGGCCTTACCGCCTTTAATAATGTGCAGAGCACCCCATCCAAGCACCACAAGCACCACCCCATAACACAGTCAGCACCATCCGGTGCACCAATAAAGCGTTCATAAATCACCGGTGGTGTCGCAGCCGGCCGATGTTCTGCCGCTGGTCTTGCCTTGGAGCCCACTTGGTGTTCTGGCTTCCTTCAAAAAAAATAAAGAAAGGCGCCAACCGCGTCCATTTCTTTATTGTGGCCGTCAGGGGGCCAACTATTAGTGGTTCACCTGTCTGGCATAGGTGCCACGTTGACCCATAGGTCCATCAACAGGTGGTGCTTGGCCGCAAAAGAACTGCGGTCCATGGTGGGTGGCCACAAACATTGCGGTCCATATGGTGTATCGATCCCGGCAGCAAGCAGCGAAAGTGCAGGCCCACAACTGCGGAGCCAGCACCTCTCTCTCCTCTCTCTCTGCCCCAAAGCCAGATCCTCGGAGGTGGGAGACAAAAGAAAAAGACAAGTGAGTAAGGTGGTAAGGGCGCAAAAGTGCACGCAATACAAGGTAATGCACACTAGGGGCACATGGGAACCAGGTGAGACAGGTACGTTCCTACCGTATGCCCCCCCCCCCCACCAGGTAACCTATATTGCCCCTCCCTTACCCCTTACTGTACCCACAAAACACAACACTACCCATAAACATCTACTTTACAAATCAACAACCGTCCCTACTGTCTTCCCCGTTCCTCCCATAAACCAAATTCGTCTTCTCTCCCTCCTAACCAATCAAATTTGCTATTTCCAACTCTCATCAAAATTTGCCATCACCAATTCATCATCAGTCCCTCCTAAGGAGGGAGAGATGGAATCACCTCAATGTCTCATCCACGTCGTGATGCGTCTCACCAATCCACACAGCAATTCTCATTTCCTGCACACAGAACAAAGAAACACAGGTGTGGAGTCATCATCACCACAGGTAAGTGGCTGCGTATGGTGCGACAGGTTCATCAATCCTAACTATTTCCTAAATGACTTTAACAACTTTACATTACCCGGGGTCTTTCTCCTGCCAAATCATTGGCCCTCTTACACTATGGGTTCTAAAAACCAATTCCCATTGACCAACTGTGGTGCTTTTCAATTTGGGGTCTCACTCCCCCGATTCATCTCTCGGTGCCCTCGCACAATTTCTGGGCTGCGACATGTAGCTCTCCTAGCCGGTCTACCCACCTGCACACCTCCACCACTGCAGTTGCCTCCGAGCTTACCTGCTCCTCACCCTAACCTATCTACCTGGGGAAGGCCCTCTGGCGCTCTCCCCACTCGGTGCCCTCTCTGGCACTGGGCTACCCGGGTCCGTCCTCCGGATCCTCGGGCCCCACTGACACTAACGGCTCCCAGAGCCCACCTGCGGCCTCACCTGGCCGACATCCTCACAGTGGTGGAGTGCCCAACCAACTACACACACTAACAGGCTACACGCCCAGCCATTTCCACAACACTAATGCACCCATCCACAATACCATTCTGCAACCGCACCACAAATGCCAATATCCAACCACAATTTACCTATACCCTCTACCTAACACTTACACTACCCGCCCCGGGTACTCGTGAAAGGGGTCCACTCTTCCCCCATCCACACCTTCGCACCATGCACACCACTCCGTACCACTTACTCCAACTCTCTCCACACCACCTTTACTTGCACACCTGTGCTCTCACACCTGGTGCCACCTGCACCCTTCTCTCCCCAAGCGCACTCGCGCTGATCCACACACTCACTACTCATACACTGCTCCACACACCTGTCCAGTTGCACACCTGTGCTCTCACACCTGGTGCCACCTGCACCCTTCTCTCCCCAAGCGCATTCGCGCTGATCCACACACTCACTACTCATACACTGCTCCACACTGCTCCACACACCTGTCCAGTTCTCACACAGCATCATCTCATCTAACTACTCCCCTCTGAAACTTGCACTTCCCAGTCGTCCCTTTAAACTATTGCGCTCCCTCGTCATTATCATCCACACTAATCTACCTGCGTCCCCACTACAGGTATCAGTCACTAACTAACCTTAACGTCACCTAATGTCATCTCTTCTAGGGCCCTATCAATATAACCTAACCCACCTGGGCTAGTTTTCACTGCCATACACCCCATAAGCTATTGCGCATTTGCCCCACATGGGAAGGGTGGCAGGGATGCCACCCTTACCCACTGGGCCCATCGCTCACTACCAATTTTGCACATCAAATTTCAACAAATCAAAAATTTGCCAATCACTACTCATCATCTGCCAATCATTACTGCCAATCCCTTGCCAATCATCAAATTTTGTTTTTTTCTAATTTCGGGGCCAAAACACTAACCTCACCACACAGTCTACTTACTAATGCCTCTCGGTGCGCCAATTCACTTCTAAAGCTCGGCTTCGTACAGCCAAGCCATGAATGCGGGTTGTTCTGTGCCAGCGGCTGGATGCGTCCGGCATTCGGTGCAGGGACGGGGGCTTACCCGGCCCGAGACCCCACGCACCATCTCGGCACGGAGCCATCCCATGGCCCGATCTCGACCTGCCGGTATGCCTCAACAAAAAGTGGTCGCCATGACGACCCTTCCTATCGGGCTGCCCGCTCCGCCTACTGGAGCCCGGACGCGGCCGTTCCACGCGAGGCCCGGCACGCACCGAGGGCCCGATTCGGCTAAAAGTCGCTCTAACCTCTAACCCGGTTACCTTCGATGCCTCACCTGCATGCTTACACCCCGCAGCCCGTTCCTTGCTCACACATCCAGCCGTTTCCATGCTCCTCGTACCTTTCCTTACACACCCAGGTACACTCATTCCACTCACCGACTTGGTCACACACCTGACCACTGAACACCTTGGCACACATTCGTCGCTCGCACACCTCACCAACACACCTCTTCGCGCCCCCTCCTCGGTCACCTCCTCTGTGACAATCACAGGTGTGCTCTCACTCGCACACCCAACCACGTGCCTCACTACCAATTCAAGTGTGCATTCCCACACACGCTCTACCATTCCAGGTGTGCTTCCTTTCTCACCTGTCACAACCAACTCACGCTCCGTGTCACTCTTACTACTCTCACCTCCACTCTTGACAACGCACTCACCCTTTCTCCCGACAGCGCACTCTTTCCTCATGCACCTGTCCGTTACACACCTTTCTCGCGCACACTCTTGCGCACACTCTTCCGTCACACCCTCTGTAACACTTACCACACCGCGCTTCCATGTGCTCCCTCGCACACGCGCTACGACCGACTCACTCTCGCCAGCACCCTCACTCCTTGGCACGCACTTTTTCCTCACACACCCCAGAGTCGGACTTTCTCGCACACCTCCTTTTTCGCACACCAGACCTGTCGCACACTTCACCAACGGCCTCTCACGAACACCCGGGTCCATCTCGACCCCCAAGCTTATTAAATCACCTGGCGCATCATACGCACGACCATATTGGTCACCACTTACACCGGGTCCTCTTCCTCTTCGCTTCTCCTCCATCACCTGCGAATCCCTCATCCGGTTAATGAGCACATCATCACGATCCAAACACAGACTTTGGACCAATTCTTTTATTTCCTCTTTTATCTCTTTCTTATCCCCTCTCCGTCGCTTCTTAATTTCGCTCACCCCTTCTTCCACTTCTTCTAATTTCTGCTTCACCTCTTTTATTTCCCGGTACGTCTCCTCAAGCTCGTCCTCCAAGGCTACCTTGACCGTTTCCATGTGCGTCCTCACCTGCCGGTCCTTCGTCTCCATTACCTCTGTCACCTCGTCCAACCTCGTTGTCAATCCCTCACGTACCATCTGACATTCCCTCTTCGTCGCTACCAAGTCATTTTTTAGGTCATTTTGTGTCGTTTTTAACCCTCCTATTACCGCTGTGTTCTTCTTTACCTGGTCCGTTAGTGCTTTTTGTCCCTCTGTCAGTTGTTCTACTTCCTGCGTCAGGTCCTCTATGCCCCCTTGCAATTTTATAGTCCCCTTTCTCACCTCCTTCTCCATGTGCTCCTTACAGTGCCTCACCTCCTCGCGCACTCCTCCGACCTCCTCACTCACTCCTCTTCTGATCTCTTCTCCCATCACTTGCATCTCCTGCCCAGATGCCACCCTCATCTGCTCCATTTCCTCCCTGTGAGCATCCAGTTTGGTTTCTACCCCCATTCTGACCCCCTCTATCTGCTGCCCCATTTGTTTAACTTCCCTTTCCGCTTGGTCCCTCATGTCCCTCAATTTGCCTTCCATCCTGTTTTCTAACCCCTCTAACCCCTTTTGCATCCCTTCCATTTGATTCTCTTGAGCGGCCATTCTGTTTTCTACCCCCATTAACCCATTTCTCACCTCTTTTATCCCGTTGTCTAACCCCTCAAAATTATTGTCTAACTTCCCAAATTTCTTGTCTAACTCCTCAAAATTATTGTCTAACTTCCCAAATTTCTTGTCTAACTCCTCAAAATTATTGTCTAACTTCCCAAATTTCTTGTCTAATCCCTTAAAATTATTGTCTAACCCCTCACCGGTACCCCTCGCTTCGTCCCTCATTGCCCCCATTTGGCCCTCTAATCGCTCACTATCAGCCCTCAATCCCACAATTTGGTTTCCCAATTGCTGACTATTAGCCCTCATCTCGTCCTTCATTTCTTCACCCGACTTAACCATAAAGGCCTTTATTTGTTCCATAAATAGGCCCCAATCCATCGGCGGCGCTACCACGGTCGCGGGCGCGGTCGCCGTGGCCATGTGCGAGGCGCCATTTTGCGCGCCCGCAACCCCGTGCGCGACGACGCTATTTTGCGAATCTGCTACCCTCACTGCTTCGCTCTCCTCTTGTCCCTCATTTTGGTCCTGGATCGACCCTGCCTCACTCTCTTCTACCGGAACCCAGCCGTCTTGGTCTGCCATAGCGCGACTTTCAAAATTCGGGTTTTTATTTTTTTTGTAAAACACAATTAAATTTCGCTGTTATAATTTCGAGCGCGTGAAACGCGCTCCGGATCGAATCCCACTTCCCGACACCAAATGTTACCCTAATGGTACAATTGGTGTTCCAAAATTTGGGCCTAACAAATTTAGTCCCAGGTCCGAATCCAACTCCTCGACACCAAATGTTACAGACGCGGTTTTGGATGTTAGTTTACCGAGCGGTTTGGTATGACCGCGTCTGCACAGTTTACCCGATTATACTCGAACGTTGGCCGAGTCGCGCTACGCTAGATCAATGAAGGAAAGGACACAACGGCTGGGTTAAATGACATGACAACAGGGGTACAGTTCTCAAGACCTCCGGAGGAGGTTATAATATTTGTATGCAGAGCGTTGAGATTACAAGGACAAGAGGTACAGCATAGGAAGGTAGGCACTTAGACACACTTATCTTATTCCCGACAGACCACAGATAAACGGGACAAGACTGACTCACACAGGGATTGATGGCAAGGAAGGGCAGGTAGTCGCTGGACAGCACAAGGTGCACCTTGGCTCAGGGACAGGATAGCGCGGTCCAAAAGATGCAGGGAGGTATCGTCGCGCTGGAGGTGGCGTCTGGTTCTCTTCAAGCTGGGGGCGCATCTGACGTCACCTCCGGTAAGTGGCTGCCTATATCCAGCGGGGAGTGACACGCCCTCGGCTCGTTAGCTCCGCCCCAGATGGAATCGGTCCGCCGCTTCCATTGGGTGTGGGGGTTACCGGGCTCCACCCTTGACGAGGAGCTGACAGGGAGCCCCTATTTGGTAACCCCGTCGAGCACATGGGCAATGGCGGCTAACCAAGCCGGAGTGAGGACGCACACTCCCCGCGCGCTGTTGTTGAAGTTGTTGTTGTTGTTGTAGTTTCATGAGGAAGATGGGAGGAGGTATGGGGAGGTCCTAAACTCACTACTGGTGCCATACAATCACATTCTGGTGCAACGAAGAGTCAGAATTAATGGAAACGAGTCCTTAACTGACATAGACTAAGAATAACTAGCAAGATGTCCTATAGTTGTCTACGTGAGATGCGGTGAACCTGGGCACGACATTTAATGGGGGAAAAAGGGGAAGGTCGGTTCTACAGAGTGTTGTTTACAGACAATGGGACGAGGGAATGGGGGATTGGGGATAGTTGGGGAGTATTGGGGAAATAGGGGAATATTTACAAGCGGATATGAATGGAGGCCAAATCCCATATCCGCAACAATATATATGTACATACATACATATATACATACATACATACATAGTACATACATACATACATATATATTGTAGGAGCTGCGGATGACGAGAAGACGAGGCCATTTCTTAGGTGTTCAAAGCTCGTTTATTCCAACAGAACTCCTCTCGCGAAAGGAACTCATACAGCTTTTATAGCGCCAAAACCCTCTTCGGAGGGCGTGGCTTCAACAACCGCGCACACGTCACGCCCACACAATCAAAAGCTACACTGGCCCATGCCCGTGGATTATGTCCCAATAAGGTAACCGCCACAATATGTATATGTATGTGTATATGTATATATATATATATATATATATATATATATATATATATATATACAGTATATATATATATATATAAATATATATATATACATATATATATATATATATATATATATATATATATATATATATATATTGTTACAGACGCGGTTTTAGATGTTAGTTTACCGAGCGGTTTGGTATTACCACGTCCGAACAGTTACTCCCCGATTAGAACCCGATCCCGCCCGATTCCACTCGAACGTTGGCCAAATCGCGCTATGCTAAATCAATGAAGGAAAGGACACAACGGCTGGGATTAATGCAACGACACAAGGGGTACAGTTCTCAAGACCTCCGGAGGAGGATATAATTGGTGATGCAGAAACGGGTAGATTACACGGTAAGAGGTAAAGCACAGAAAAGATGGGCACTTAGACACAGTCTTATCTTATCCCCGACAGACCACAGACAAACGGGACAAGACTGACTTAAACAGGGATTGATGGCAAGGAAGGACAGGCAGTCGATAGCACAAGGTGCACCTTGGCTCAGGGGCAGAATCAAAACGGTCCGGTCCAGAGATGCGGGGAGGTATTGTCGCGCTCGGAGGTGGCGTCTTCTCTCTCCAAGCTGAGGGCGCATCTGACGTCACCTCCCTCTTCCTGCGCATGCTCAGCGGGGAGTGACACGCCCTCGGCTCGTTAGCTCCGCCCCAGATGGAATCGGTCCGCCGCTTCTATTGGGTGCGGGGGGTTACCGGGCTCCGCCCTTGACGAGGAGCTGACAGCGAGCCCCTGCGTGGTAACCCCGTCGGAGCACATGTTCAATGGCGGCTAACCAAGCCGGAGTGAGGATGCACACTCCCCGCGCCGCCGCCGCTGTTGTTGTTGTTGTTGTTGTACCATGAGGGAGAGCTGCGGGGAGGTATTGGGAGGTCCTAAACTTTCTAACGGTGCCATACAATCACATTCTGGTGCAACGAAGAGTCAGAATTAATGGAAACGAGTCCTTAACTGACATAGACTAAGAATAACTAGCAAGATGTCCTATAGTTGTCTACGTGAGATGCGGTGGACCTGGATGCGACATTCAATGGGGGAAATAGGGGAAGGTCGGGTCTACAGAGTGTTGTTTACAGAAAATGGGACTAGGGAATGGGGGATTGGGGATAGTTGGGAAGTATTGGGGAAATAGGGGAATATTTACAAGCGGATATGGATGGAGGCCAATCTCATATCCGCAACATTGCACCCTTCTCTACCTCGGGGCGTCCCGACCCGATAAATTTTTACTTACTTTAGTGTGGCACTCAGATGTAGTTCCCTCTACTATTAACTCAACCCTGAGTGCGACAGTTTTACAGATGTTCACAAATGAGTAAATATGTCCCCCTGTGACGTTGCACCCTTCTCCTCACAGAAACACACCCACAGGATAACCGAATCGCGGAAAGAATCCTCAAACTAAACATACAGCCGGTAGAGAGCATTATTTACACAAGACTGATATTTACACTACGATCCAGGACCTGTTCTTTGAGGAACACATGCAGATGTTATGCATAGAGAGAGAGCACGCATGCCAGCATCGATACACCAACCCACGAGTGCCCTGTGGCCCTACGGCCTTTAATAATGTGCAGAGCACCCCATCCAAGCACCAAAAGCACCACCCCATACATACAGTCAGCACCATC
Organism: Myxine glutinosa; assembly: GCF_964187855.1. NCBI lineage: Eukaryota > Metazoa > Chordata > Myxini > Myxiniformes > Myxinidae > Myxine > Myxine glutinosa. Next base: position 358,410,848 of record NC_136261.1, on the reverse strand, counting down.
CGGTGCACCAATAAAGTGTTCAATAATCACCGGTGGTGTCGCAGCCGGCCGATGTTCTGCCGCTGGTCTTGCCTTCTTGGAGCACTTGGCCTTCTGGCTTCTTTCAAAAATAAAGAAAGGCGCCAACCGCGTCCATTTCTAAATTGTGGTCCATATGGTGTATCGATCCAGGCAGCAAGCAGCGAAAGTTCAGGCCCACAACTGCGGAGCCAGCACCTCTCTCTCCTCTCTCTCTGCCCCAAAGCCAGATCATCGGAGGTGGGAGACAAAAATAAGACAATTGAGTAAGGTGGTAAGGGCGCAAAAGTGCACGCAATACAAGGTAATGCACACTGGGGGCACATGGGAACCAGGTGAGACAGGTACGTTCCTACCGTACGCCCCCCCCCCCCCACCAGGTAACCTACATTGCCCCTCCCTTACCCCTTACTGTATCCACAAAACACAACACTACCCATAAACATCTACTTTACACATCAACAAACGTCCCTACTGTCTTCCCCGTTCCTCCCATAAACCAAATTCGTCTTCTCTCCCTCCTAACCAATCAAATTTGCCATTTCCAACTCTCATCAAAATTTGCCATCTCCAACTCAACATCAAAATTTGCCATCACCAATTCATCATCAGTCCCTCCTAAGGAGGGAGAGATGGAATCACCCCAATGTCTCATCCACGTCGTGATGCGTCTCACAAATCCAAACAGCAATTCTCACTTCCTGCAACACAAAACAAAGGAACACAGGTGTGGAGTCATCATCACCACAGGTAAGTGGCTGCGTATGGTGCGACAGGTTCATCAATCCTAACTATTTCCTAAATGACTTTAACAACTTTACATTACCCGGGGTCTTTCCCTGCCAATCCATTGGCCAACTTACACTATGGGTTCTAAAAACCAATTCCCATTGACCAAACTGTGGTGCTTCTCAATTTGGGGTCTCACTCCCCCGATTCATCTCCCGGTGCCCTCGCACAATTTCTGGGCTGTGACGTGTAGCTCTCCCAGCAGGTCTACCCACCTGCACACCTCCACCACTGTAGTTGCCACCCGAGCTTACCTGCTCCTCACCCTAACCTAACGAACTGGGGAAGGCCCTCTCGCACTCTCACCCCCTCAGTGCCCTCTCTGGCACGGACTGCCCGATCCACACCCGGGATCCTCAGGCACCCACTGACACTAACGGCTCCCAGAGCCCACCTGCGGCCTCACCTGGCCGACATCCTCACAGTGGTGGAGTGCCCAAACCAACTACACACACTAACAGGCTACACGCCCAGCCATTTCCACAACACTAATGCACCCATCCACAATACCATTCTGCAACCGCACCACAAATGCCAATATCCAACCACAATTTACCTATACCTTCTAACTATTCTTTAAACTACCCTCCCCGGGTACTCGTGAAAAGGGGTCCACTCTTCCCCCATCCACACCTTCGCACCATGCACACCACTCCGTACCACTTACTCCAACTCTCCCCACACCACTCATTCCGATACTCCATGTATTCCACACACCTGCACTTGCACACCTGTGCTCTCATACTTGGTGCCGCCTGCACCCTTCTCTCCCCAAGCGCATTCGCGCTGATCCACAACACTCACTACTCATACACTGCTCCACACTGCTCCACACACCTGTCCAGTTGCACACCTGTGCAATCACACCTGTTCAATTCTCAACCACACGGCATCATCTCATCTAACTACTCCCCTCTGAAACTTGCGCTTCCCAATCGCCCCTTTAAACTATTGCGCTCCCTCGTCATTATAATCCACACTAATCTACCTGCGTCCCCACTACAGGTATCAGTCACTAACTAATCTTAACGTTACCTAATGTCATCTTCTAGGTCCCTACACAGAATATCCTAACCCACCCGGGCTAGTTTTCACTGCCATACACCCCATAAACTATAGCGCATTTGCCCCCCACTTTCTGTGAGGGATGGTGGATTGGCCATCCCATCACATGGGGCATCTCCCACTACCAATTTTGCACATCAAATTTCAACAAATCAAAAATTTGCCAATCACTACCCATCAGCTGCCAATCATTACTGCCAATCCTTTGCCAATCATCAAATTTTGTTTTTCTCTAATTTTGGGTCCAAAACACTAACCTCATCATTACAGTCTACTTACTAATGCCTCTCGGTGCGCCAATTCACTTCTAAAGCTCGGCTTCGTACAGCCAAGCCAGGAATGCGGGTTGTTTGGTGCCAGCGGCTGGATACGTCCCGCATTCGGTGCAGGGAAGGAGGTTTACCCGGGCCGAGGTCCCACGCACCATCTCGGCACGGAGCCATCCAATGTCCCGATCTCGACCTGCCGGCACGTCACAATAGAAAGTGGTCGCCATGACGACCCTTCCTATCGGGCTGCCCGCTCCGCCTAGTGGAGCCCGGACGCGGCCGTTCCAAGCGAGGCACAGCGTGGATCGCGTATGGCGGTTCTTTCGAAACCGCCGTGGTTCGGATCCCCGCTGGTCCTCGCGGCACGCGAAGCTGCCCGACGCGCACCGAGGGCCCGATTCGGCTATAAGTCGTTCTAACCTCTAACCCGGTTACCGTCGATGCTTCACCTGCATGCTTACATGCATACGCCACCCCTTTCTTGCTCATACCTCCAGCTGTTCCCATGCTCCTCGTACCTTTCCTTACACACCCAGGTACACTCATTCCACTCACAGACTTGGTCACACACCTGACCACCGAACACTTTGGCACACATTCGTCGCTCGCACACCTCACCAACACACCTCTTCGCGCCCCCTCCTCGGTCACCTCCTCTGTGACAATCACAGGTGTGCCCTCACTCGCACACCCAACCACGTGCCTCACGACCAATTCCAGCGTGCATTCCCACACACGCTCTACCTTTCCAGGTGTGCATCCTTCCATGCCAGGTGTACATCCTCGCTCACCTGTCACAACCAACTCACGCTCCATGTCACTCTCACTACTCTCACCTCTACTCTCGGTCGCGCACTCACCCTTACTCTCGACAGCGCACTCTTTCCCCATGCACCTGTCCGTTACACACCTTTCTCGCGCACACTCTCCCGTTACACTCTCTGTAACACTCACCACAGGTGTACACTCTTCCTTACTTTTGACAACGCACTCTTTCCCCATGCACCTGTCCGTCACACATCTTTCTCGCACACCCTCTCCCGTTACATCCTCTGTAACACTCACCACAGGCGTGCATTCTCCCTTTACAACGCTCCGTAACACTCATCACTACGCGCTTCCATGTGCTCCCTCGCACACGCGCTACGACCGACTCACTCTCGCCAGCACCCTTACTCCTTGGCACGCACTTTTTCCTCACACACCCCAGAGTCGGACTTTCTCGCACACCTCCTTTTTCGCACACCAGACCTGTCGCACACTTCACCAACGGCCTCTCACGAACACCCGGGTCCATCTCGACCCCCAAGCTTATTAAATCACCTGGCGCATCATACGCACGACCATATTGGTCACCACTTACACCGGGTCCTCTTCCTCTTCGCTTCTCCTCTATCACCTGCGAATCCCTCATCCGGTTAATGAGCACATCATCACGATCCGAACACAGACTTTGGACCAATTCTTTTATCTCCTCTTTGATCTCTTTCTTATCCCCTCTCCGTCGCTTCTTAATTTCGCTCACCCCTTCTTCCACTTCTTCTAATTTCTGCTTCACCTCTTTTATTTCCCGGTACGTCTCCTCAAGTTCGTCCTCTAAGGCTACCTTGACCGTTTCCATGTGCGTCCTCACCTGCCGGTCCTTCGTCTCCATTACCTCTGTCACCTCGTCCAACCTCGTTGTCAGTCCCTCACGTACCATCTGACATTCCCTCTTCGTCGCTATCAAGTCGTCTTTTAGTTCTTTCTGTGTCGCTTTTAACCCTCCTAGTACCGCAGTGTTCCTTTGTACCTGCTCCACTAACTCAGTCTGTCCCACCGTCAGCTGTTCCACCTCCTGCGTCAGGTCCTCTATGCCCCCTTGCAATTTTACAGTCCCCTTTCTCACCTCCTTCTCCATGCGCTCCTTACAGTGCCTCACCTCCTCGCGCACTCCTCCGACCTCCTCACTCACCCCTCTTCTGATCTCTTCTCCCATCACTTGCATCTCCTGCCCAGATGCCACCCTCATCTGCTCCATTTCCTCCCTGTGAGCATCCAATTTAGTTTCTACCCCCATTCTGACCCCCTCTATCTGCTGCCCCATTTTTTTAACTTCCCTTTCCGCTTGGTCCCTCATGTCCCTCAATTTGCCTTCCATACTGTTTTCTAACCCCTCTAACCCCTTTTGCATCCCTTCCATTTGATTCTCTTGAGCGGCCATTCTGTTTTCTACCCCCATTAACCCCTCCTGTATTTCCCCTAATCTATTGTCTAATCCCTCTATTCTACTCCCTAACCCTCCGATCTGGGCCCCCATGTCCTCCCTCAATTTCTCGCTATTGGACCCCATTTGGCCCTCCAATCGCTCACCCTGAGCATCCATCCGGTTCCCCATTACCCCCATTTGGCCCTCCAATCGCTCACCCTGTGCATCCATCCGGTTCCCCATTACCCCCATTTGCTCACTCTGAGCCCTCATTTGCTCACTCTGCAGGTTGAGGGATGCCTGCATTTGTACCATAAATTGCTCCATGAGGGCCTGCATTTGGGTCATCCCTCCCACTTGTGCAGTGGGTGCGGCCGCCGCAGCCATGTGCGAGGCGCCATTTTGCGCGCCTGCACCCTCGTGCGCGAGGACGCCATTTTGCGACCCTGCCACCCTCACTGCTTCGCTCTCCTCATGTCCCTCAATTTGGTCCTGGATCGACCCTGCCTCACTCTCCTCTACCGGAACCCAGCCGTCTTGATCTGCCATAGCGCGACTTTCAAAATTCGGGTTTTTATTTTTGTAAAACAAAATCAAATTTCGCCGTTAATAATTTCGAGCGCGTGAAGCGCGCTTCGGGTCCGATCTCACTTCTCGACACCAATTGTTACAGACGTGGTTTTAGATGTTAGTTTACCGAGCGGTTTGGTATTACCGCGTCCGAACAGTTACTCCCCGATTAGAACCCGATCCCGCCCGATTCCACTCGAACGTTGGCCAAATCGCGCTATGCTAAATCAATGAAGGAAAGGACACAACGGCTGGGATTAATGCAACGACACAAGGGGTACAGTTCTCAAGACCTCCGGAGAAGGATATAATTGGTGATGCAGAAACGGGTAGATTACACGGTAAGAGGTAAAGCACAGAAAAGATGGGCACTTAGACACAGTCTTATCTTATCCCCGACAGACCACAGACAAACGGGACAAGACTGACTTACACAGGGATTGATGGCAAGGAAGGACAGGCAGTCGATAGCACAAGGTGCACCTTGGCTCAGGGGCAGAATCAACACGGTCCGGTCCAGAGATGCGGGGAGGTATTGTCGCTCTCGGAGGTGGCGTCTTCTCTCTCCAAGCTGAGGGCGCATCTGACGTCACCTCCCTCTTCCTGCGCATGCTCAGCGGGGAGTGACACGCCCTCGGCTCGTTAGCTCCGCCCCAGATGGAATCGGTCCGCCGCTTCTATTGGGTGCGGGGGGTTACCGAGCTCCGCCCTTGACGAGGAGCTGACAGCGAGCCCCTGCGTGGTAACCCCGTCGGAGCACATGTTCAATGGCGGCTAACCAAGCCGGAGTGAGGACGCACACTCCTCGCGCTGCCGCCGCTGTTGTTGTTGTTGTTGTTGTACCATGAGGGAGAGCTGCGGGGAGGTATTGGGAGGTCCTAAACTTTCTAACGGTGCCATACAATCACATTCTGGTGCAACGAAGAGTCAGAATTAATGGAAACGAGTCCTTAACTGACATAGACTAAGAATAACTAGCAAGATGTCCTATAGTTGTCTACGTGAGATGCGGTGGACCTGGATGCGACATTCAATGGGGGAAATAGGGGAAGGTCGGGTCTACAGAGTGTTGTTTACAGAAAATGGGACTAGGGAATGGGGGATTGGGGATAGTTGGGAAGTATTGGGGAAATAGGGGAATATTTACAAGCGGATATGGATGGAGGCCAATCTCATATCCGCAACAATATATATATATATATATATATATATAATATATATATATATATATATATATATATATATATATATATATATATATATATATATATATATATATATGCAGATGGAACTCCCTAACTTGAGGAGGAAGCAAGGCACAGATTGAGTCTCACCCCAGCAATTGCTACACAACCTGTTAGCAACAACTGTTGCCTGCCACGCAAACACATTGTCTCTGCCCTGCTCATCAACAGCTAGGAGGTTTGCAGTCAGGAATATAAAATTTAACCAAAGAAGCACAGTAACCTTTTGACATGACGCACATGACGGTATAATTTATGCCCATGACGACAGCGTCATGGCATAGGGTTAGGGTTAGTGTGCTTCTTTGGTTAAACATATTGTTGCAGTTTTGAGTTTTGTACAGTCAGTATAATAAAGGTTAAATTTCCCCCTCATAGTTAGTCACACAAGCAACATGTAGCCTCGTGATAGTGTAGTTATCTCTTAGTATTTGTGAGCTTAGTCCTTTTCCTATGTTAGTTCTGCGTTGAGTAGAGTAAGAAGAATAGGTCCTACTTCTACTGACTATCCCGCCTCCCTAGCCTCATGCCTCTTTGTGCTGACTTTGGTTCATTTTGGGCGAATTCACACGAGGCAGGCCTAGGAGGGTCGGGGCGGGGCGAATGAGGGCGGCAGAGGAGGTGACGGTAAGCGCGAGCCGCCAATCAGGGCTCAGAGGGTGGGGCAGCAGCACTGCGTCACAGGGCGTGGTTAGAAGGTTCGAGAGGGTTCGAGAAGGTTCAGGGCGTATCAATATAAGCCGTTGCACAAAGCCCCGAGTCGAGTTGAGATCAGGAGTTGAGTTCCAGCAGTGCGGTGAGTTACAGAAGAGGTGAGAAGTTGAAGGAGCGCGGTGAGCCGAAGAGGACTTTGAGAGATACGTGATCGGTGGAAGACGCGCATGAACAAGGATACGCGCTAATATAAAGTGACGCTCAGTTGAGCTTGAAGCCGAGCCGCGTACAGTGCATCGAGTTACGTGAGTGATAACGGTTGTGTAACCGCCAGCCGCGCTGAGAGATGCGTATTTTCCTTCTTACCTCGTCGGCTGCCTTTTGTTCGGGAGACGCGCTATGAGGATCCTTCCACCGCCTGCGTGCCTTCTTCGTGGGACGTGCTGGGACCATTGAGAGCCGGACGGGGCCGTTCCTGGACAACCACGTCGAAGCGGTTGGCCGAAACATCAACCTGCCTGCAATCCCCTGTGTAAGTGTGACGGGTCCTAGTCTGGGAGTTAAGAATAAGACTGACGAAGTGCTGCTCTGTGTCTCTGCGTACCGATCCTTGTACATACATGTGGGAATAATAATTAAACCGGTGTTCTTCCTTTTCCATTCGATCGTTTCCTGTGATTTCCTGATTGACCAAACGTGGTACGAATAGAACCGCTCGAATCGGGGTCCAATAATTAACGGTGACTGCACGGGCCACGTGGTACTCAATCCGCTCGTTGTACCCCAAATTACACGTGGCTCGTGTGAGGCTTACTTCCCCGCTTCCGAGCGGCGCAGGGAGTTAGGTACGAGCGAGACTTGGTCCTGAAACCCGAACTTGCGTTTGCCCGGAAGAGGCGTTTCAAGTCTCTCGGTTCCGCCAAGCCCAGAAAGAACAAGGGGCTTAATCCCCCCTTGGTAAGGGTAAGAAGGGCGGCGGAGAACCGTATTTATATATATATATATATATATATATATATATATATACAGTCACGTGAAAAAGTAAGTACACCCCATGTAAAGTTTTGACTTTTTCAACATATTTCAACATACAGCTATTTGATCTTCATTTCAACAATATTGATAGAAAAAGGTGATATAATACAACAAATATCATGAAACATTTACATTTTGTAGTTCATTGTATAATTTAAATAAACATAAATGCAAATTTCACATGTGGAAAAAGTAAGTACACCCTTGGCTCTAATAGGTGGTATTGCCCCGTTGGCAGAAACAACCTCAAGTAGGCGTTTCTTATAACTGTCTACCAGTCTCTGACATTGACTGGGAGAAATTTTTGCCCACTCCTCCATGCAGAATTCTTTCAGCTGTGCGATGTTTGAGGGGTTTCTTGCATGCACAGCTCGTTTCAAATCCCCCCACAACATCTCGATGGGATATAGATCCGGGCTTTGACTTGGCCATTCCAGAACCCTCCATTTCTTTCTTTTCAGCCATTCCTTGGTGGATTTACTGGTACGTTTAGGGTCATTGTCATGTTGCAAGGTTCACCTTCGGTTGAGCTTCAACTTCCGACAGATGGCATCACATTATCCTCAAGCACCCTCTGGTACAATGAAGAATTCATCGTGAATTCTATGATGGTGAGATGCCCAGGCCCTGATGCAGCAAAGCTGCCCCTAACCATAATATTTCCACCACCATGCTTTAAAGTTGGTATCAGGTTCTTGTGGTTAAATGCTATCTTTGGTTTTCGCCAAACATGTCTTCTGGTACTGTGGCCAAATAGCTCTACCTTTGACTCATCTGTCCAGAGCACATTGTTCCAGAAGTGCTGGTCTTTGCCTTGGTGTTCATTGGCAAACTTTAGTCTTGCCCTGATGTTCTTTCTGGACAGCAAAGGTTTCGTCCTGGCACACCTCCCATGTAGATCAAATTTGTGCAGCGTCTTTCTAATGGTAGACTCGAGCACTTTGACATCAACAGTTGCAAGAGCTACCTGTAGGTCCCGTGATGACATTCTGGGGTTCTTAGAGACTTCTTTCAGTATCTTGCCGTCTGCTCTCAAGCTGAACTTGCTGGGGCGGCTTGGCCTGAACAAGTTGGCAGTTGTTTGGAATCTTCTCCACTTGTAGATGATCTTCCGGACAGTCGAATGATTGATTTCAAATTGTTTGGAGATGTTTTTAAATCCCTTCCCAGACTCGTAGGCATCTATAACCTTCTTTCTGAAGGCCTCAGAGAGGTCTTTTGATCTAGGCATGGTGACGCCGCACACTTCAACAACAAAGAGCAAACCAAACTAAATGTCTGAGGTTTAAATAAGACAGGTTCCTCCAAGATCCTCTCCAACGATGTTCTAATCATTTGCACCTGAGCTGGTGCACCTGATTCTAATTTTAGGTATTTGAAGTAGTGATAAATGTAGGGGTGTACTTACTTTTTCCACATGCAAAATTTGCATTAATGTTTATTTAAATTATACAATGGACTACAAAATGTAAATGTTTCATGATATTTTTTGTATTATATCACCTTTATCTACCAATATTGTTGAAATGAAGATCAAATAGCTGTATGTTGAAATATGTTGAAAAAGTCAAAACTTTACATGGGGTGTACTTACTTTTTCACGTGACTGTATATATATATATATGTCAAGAAACAACTCTTGGCTCTTAAAAGAAGTTCCACCAACAGCCTGAGAATGACGATCTTTATTAAAACCAACTTATACAGATCCGGAGGAAGCGAACTTTCTACAGCACGACTTGCCCTCATGCCACGTTCAGCCCTTCCTGCAAAATGCAAAGATTCACAGTTCACTTAAATAGGAACACGATTATCAGAAAATCTCCGAGAGAACAAAGGAACTGGCGAGAGTTCCTCCCACCGTTATCCCTAGCCCCCACCGTTATCCGCTCTGTCATTCGGGGGAGTGCAGCACGCACCTTATCATTCGGACCAGATGTAGTTTCAAAGCTCCGAGGTGACAGAAAATGTAACTCACAGAGAGAAGAGTGCATGCTTGGCCCAGATAAGACCATTATTCAAAGGTTTATGTATACAATCCGAGCATTTTACATGAAGCTACACATTCCAAGCGCCTAATCCGTTTGTCCATCCGCGGCTCGAGGCGCCGTCTGCGAATCAAAGAGGGTTTTTACGACCGGACTTATCTAGGTGAAAGGGCACACGGAGGACGAGCCATCCGTCCAGCACGAAATGCATCGAGTACTTTCCCATTTATCCACAGCAAAGCGAAAACCCCTTTATTTACTTATGAAAAACATTAAGCAACATTTTAAATCATTACATATTATTCGACCGACGTCTTATACAGATTTCTAAGCAATAACGAATCTACGACTTGACATTCCTTCCTCTTGTCTCGTCGAGACAAAGTATCTTAAGAGACAACGTGCCACATCGGGCTTTATTGAAAAATAATTGTGTAATGCGGGTATCTCCCAAGGGCATATCGTGCGCCCAAAGCGCCTCGCCCGTGCATTTGGCGAACGTGTCGTGTGGTGCGTGCTTGGAGCCTGAGGGCTCAGAACATGAAAGTCCATTAACGTTTCGGATCCACAACGAAGGCGTCTGGTCCAGATGAGGTTCTGCTCCGCCAGGGGGCCCATCACCTCCCCTGCGGAACTTGCTCCCCCCACCCTTTGCAGACTCAGTCCTTGCAGATCTTCGAAGTTAATCAACGATCATGCCCATGAGGTCCCTCACGTGCTGCTGTTCTGGGGAATACATAATATTGTCAGTATCTTGTGTCTCAATTTCCTGGTCAGGGTACAGAGCGTAAAAATCCGATTCACTTGAAGCATTTGAACTTAAAACATATGAAGCAAAGAGAGGAACTTCCTTTATGTCAAAGTCTCCCATGGGCGCCTGGTCGGCTTGCGGGTCTAGGATATCCACGTCGGGTCCCTCGACCGCCAGGCCCAGCGTCGCAATCAGATCCATAGTTGGGTCGGAAGGGGGCGTGCAGCTGTCAGCTTGTAATACATAAGCAGCGTTAGCCAGTACACGCAAGGGGTTTATAGCACAAGTATCACAGTCATCACATACACCGTTACAGGCAGCAGCCAGTTCCCACATGGGATCCACACAAGTATCACAGTCGTCACAAAATTCAATACAATTTTCTGGAGCGCTGGTCGCAACTGCCTTGTTGAAGGGCCCGTTCAGGTCGACGGCCTCTGTGGTCAGAACCATAGTCGTTGTCGGCGGCTTCTTCAATTTCCATCCTGTAAAATACTTTCTCATACAGAGGAGGACTAGAGATTTCATTAGTGCCCCCCAAATTACTACCCCGATTATCACAGCCAGTGCGGTCAATAACCACTTCACTATGGTGCCCGTCCATCCCCGGAACCAGTCAGTGAGCCAGCTAAATTTATAAGAATTTTCGCGCGCGATCCGATCGATCGTCAGGGCGTGGCTAGTTTCCCTTAGTCTCACTATTGCGGCTGACACTCCTTCAGACGGATCAGGTATGTAAGTGCAACATTTTCCCTCTATTATTCCGCATACCCCTCCTTTCTCTGCCAGGAGCATGTCCAAAGCCACCCGATTCTGCATCACCATTGTACGCATGTGAATTACCGTATCCAATAGTATGTCATGAGCCGTAGCGGTGTCGTTTGCCACCTTTTCTAGGGCCAAAGCCAATTTATCTATCCGGAAACTATCCATGACGGTGCCCGCTCCTGGGAAGAAGAAACCAAACACCTTTTCCCATAGGCTCCCGTGTAGTTTAGTGGTTCCATCTTCGTTCATGACTGACCTCTTATAACGCCTGTCCAAGGACTTTGGGTCTAGCTCATCCAGTATCTCAACGTCAGGAAGGACTGAACCCAGATAACATGTGCCCCCCCCAATTATTTGGTAAATAGGGGTAAGCCTTGTCGCCGCATATAAACATTGTCCCATGGGGTGGGACCAGGTGGGTGGATAAGCACCGGAGTCCCTTTACCACCCCATTAATCCTACTAACCCCCCTAGAGAATGTTATAGCCGTTATGTTGTGGTTGTGTTTATCTTGCAGTACTATTTGTAATGTAATCCCCGAGCTCCCTTGTCCCAGCTTCCCGGGGAGAGTGTAGGCGCATTCTGATTCTCCCATACGCAAGTGGCCGGAACCCTGGAGGCAGACCCTCCCTTTCTGTGGTTTGACCCAGACGGGGGCAGGCCTCTCGGCCACATGGGCAATCATTGACGGGCGATAATTAAATTGTCGATTGCAACTCTTGCCGTTGTCAACCCCTTCTCTTTCCAGCGTGGTGACTAAACATGGGGAATCGATAGGTTGTGAGCAGAGGTCATTGAGGGACAGAGGTAGCACTATCATGTGTATTCCTGTGGTGCCTGCTTGGGGAAAGTGCATGCACGACCAGCAGTGTGTCCTATTTTGAATTGTTGCCACCTCCCTGGCCACTTTCCAATATGTGTTTTCCCCCTCTTTGGGGCCTTATCCTGGGGGTGTGGCGTGAGTATGTATTCGATGCATGGTGTGTGTTTAGTTTCGCCACTGGCCGCTCCTGGGGTCCAGACGCTGCACCGGACCTGCATAGTCATGCCTTTCTCTAGGCGCGTGCGTGTTTGTAGCTTAAAATCAGGGGTTCCCCATTTGTATCCTGGTTGGGCCAAGGTCTCAATGCTAGCTTGCCCGTTTTCCCGGAACTCTCGTTGCTTTTGTAGTACAATGCCAACGCGTCCAGGCCCTGCCGACAGTGCTAGCCATTTTACGCTTACCCAATTTGTGTGCAGGGCTTTCTGTTCGAAACATGGTAGTGATACTCTTTGTCCCCATGTTACGGTGAGGTGTCGGGTTTCGTTTTCGCATCTATTGGAATCGGAGCTTCCCCTAGCTGCTGTCGCTATCAATAGTATCGTACCTATGATTAGGCCCATCCTTACTGTGGTTGCTGTGGTGTAGTGTCTGGTGCTTGTATGGCCAACTTACAGTGCGTGGCGTGGATCCACGAGGTCTTGCCCTCGCAAAAGACTGCCGTTGGTGTAGTCAGCAACACCTGGACTGGTCCCTTCCACCTTGGTTCCAAGGCGTTCTTGCAGGTGAAGTGCTCCACGAACACCTGGTCTTTTTCCTCTGGTGGAACACCTGGTCCACAAGCCTCCTGGGAACACCTGGTCTACAGGTCTCCAATTCATAGATTCAATTCATTCTATTCATAGTTTCATAGAACACCTTGTCTCCAATTTCCTAATCCACTTTTTCCAAGTGGATCCAATTTTCTCCAATATTCAATTTTTAAATTCAATCCCATTTAATCCAGTCCAATTCAAATTAAATTCAATCCTTCTCTCAGCATCCCATTACCTGTTTCCAACATCAATAAAAATAAAATTATAAAAATAATAAAAATCAATCATCTCAAATCTCAAATCAAATCAAAAAATCAATCAAAATCATAAAAATCAATAAAATAATAAAAATAAACGAAAATTACTTCAGCTAGAGTTTCAACTAGAATTAACACAAACAAACCACCATTAACCTCCATTAACACAAACAAACCACCATTAACCTCCATGAACCTCCCCCTATTATTTATTTATTTTCACGAATAAACAAATAATAGAAATAACCTGGTCTAATTCCAATTCCAATTATGGTCCGTTCTGGTGTCTGGTCACACACAATGTTTTCCTCACCCACTGTGATTCGCTCAAAATAGATTCTCACTGTTATGTCTGAAATTCGTCTCATGAAAACCCACTCAAGAGTCCGGTGTAACAGACAGACAAACACATAGACACGCCGAAGACCCCAGGGTACCCATCAAACTAGCTTGTCCCCAGATCCACAACACAGCGAAACATGTAACTTTACTAAAATAATCACTTACTCATAACTAATACTCATACCACTAATTACTCATAATAACTCATAATTACTTATGTAATTACTCATGCCAATACTTACTCAAAATAATGTAATATCCCAATCTTCACCCCCTATGCAAATCGAAGCACCCCGGACAATCCACAACCAATATCAACCACTGTAGCCGCCTTCCCGACTCCAGGCAGCCACACGCAGCCACATACATCTCCATCCACGTCACACAAGACAACAGCCAACGAGTGTGTCCACCACACAGAAACCTTTGGCAATGCAACAACCGAACTCCCAGACAACCAACAACCAAAACATCCAATCCATCTCCATGGCTCACCAAGCGGTTCCAACTTAATCCAGCTTCACATACCGATTTCCCCAAAAAACTCGTGAAACTTCACCCCCATTCTGGAAAAACCCTGGACTCAACCCTGACACCCTAAATAACTTCAGACCCATCTCCAACCTACCCTTTCTGTCAAAAGTTTTGGAACGTGCTGTGGCCACTCAACTCAAACATCACCACTCTGCCAATAACCTGTATGAAACATCCCAATCCGGATTCTGCTCCAGCCACAGTACTGAAACTGCTCTCCTCAAAATCACCAACGACCTTTCCTCTCCTCTGACGCCGGCAACCTCAACATTTTCATCCTCCTCACCTCAACGCCGCCTTTGACATCATCAATCACACCATCCTCCTCACCCTGCTTAGACCAGCTTGTGCCTATTAAACCCAAATCAGTTCACTCCCAAGCCCACAAGGACCACCTACAGCACTACAAAGATGCCCTCTACTCCGCCTACTACTCTCAAATTATCCACTCTGGCTCCGGAATCCCAAAAGCACTCTTCTCTACAATAAACAAACTAAATAAACAAATAAATAAACAAACTTTACAACGTGAACAAACTCCTCAGCGCCCTGGATACCACCACCTGTCATTCAGAGTAGACAACAGCATCTCCTTTCTGGCTTTCAGCATCTCCTTTCTCCTTTCTGGCATCCAAATAAAATTCTGGCTTCAAATCAACTTCCTCGAACTTAACTATGATAAATCTAAATTAATCTTCGTTTGCCCAAAACCACTCACCAAATCCACCCATAACTTTGCCCCCAACATCGATGGTTTCCCAGTATCCACCTTCCCTCACATCCGGAATCTTGGCATCATCATTGACCAAAACCCTCTCCTTTGAAAAATACACTAAACAGATCATAAAGACAGCCTTCTTTCACCTTAAAACATCGCCCGTCTCTGTCCATCCCTTTCCTTTCTGGTTCAAGATTACTCATTTTATTCAATTAATTGGAGCATGATGCATTTTTTTTTTGAATTGTGATTAACTGATCATTTGAACACAAATTGAACAAAATTAATCGAACAAAACACTTCCATTAACTCGACATTCTTTTCACAGCACAAAGTTCACTTGAACATCCTTTTCCTGGATACTCCCTCTTTATTTTTATTTTTATTTTTTATTATTTTTTACAATAAAAATAACCTAGTTTTTTCATCACATTTACAATTTTCATATTTCCACTCTCACCAGTGAATACAAATGGCACCGGTATGTAGATGTCACACGTTAACAAAATGTATGGTGTTGGGATATATATCATCCACTGGATCGTAATTTCAACCATGCTTCTCCACTTGCAACCCAAATATTTTCCATAAAATAAATAAAATGAATTTTATGAATCTTCTCATTATTCGAAAGTTTACAAAATGTCCCAAATCTGTATATTATTTTCTACTGTGGTTATATTAAACCATTATTTTACAAAATCCAACTTTCAATAAACTGAAAAATGCTTCGCCATGGAATAGTCCACCACTCATATAAATAATCATAAGGGTTCTGCGAAACATCTCCATCTTTAAAACTTAGCCAACCATTTTTAAACCACATGTTTTCCCCCCAAAAAACAAGTCACATTCTTTGTATATTGCCAACATTGTTCATCGTTTAAGTATCATCCAGAACTAAATTTTTATAAACCATCAACTTGTAGATGCATTTATTTATATCCCATTAACCCAAGAACTCTCAATTGCTTGGTTATATTTTAGTAATGTCATATATCCATATTTCTTTTCCAAAATGTTCCTGATATACACATTAATCCCATCTGTCTTTGTTTCCAGATCAACTCAAATCAAGAAATCAACACAAATCCTTATTACCTCCAATCAACTCAAAATTAAATCAAACAATTCAAAACCAGATCGGATCAGCGATCAGAAATCACTTTTCCAATCAACACATTCCAAGCAACAATTCATTCAAAGCCACAATTATTTCAACACCAATGTACCAGATAAATCATACCAGATAAATCAACTCAGGGAAAATGCAATTTACCATGCACACAACACGATTTTATGCCCTTTAGCAGTTCACTGACACCAAGTCCAGCTCGATATCAGCAACCAAGCTTAAAAACACAACTCTCACCTTACTGTGACAAATAAGCAACCAACCTACTTCACACTAAAACAAATAACTTTTCATCACCCCTTTCTTCTCCACCGCCTCTTACACTTAAACAGATCACAATTACTCACTCATACACTGTTGCACATCATCAAATCCCAGTAGGTTGTTCTTCAATCCCAACCATCATGTGATTGTCGACGTCTCCATTTATTTCGTTCCTCATGGGGTTGGTGTTTTATGGCCTTTACCTCCTACCCAATCACACTGCACATCATTCCCCGTCCTTGATGGATAATTTTACATCCAGATGGGCACAGCATCCCATTTTTGGCGACCCAGCCCTGAAACAAGCCCCTGGACTCCTTGCAGGCTGGACCAAAACCCCTGGACGAGGTTGCATCCCAGTACTGACTCTGCTGCCTTCTTGCAAACCACTTCAACTCCATGAATTTTACATGTTTCGTGAACAGAACAAAGCACTCTGTAATCATCAGATTGAAACTGCCCCAAACCCGTCCATATAAACTCCATTGTTGTCCTGTCCATCTCTCTGTGTTACATCTACCTTTCCCTGATTCATTGACCTTATATCCCATCCCAGGTCCAAATTTTGTGACTCACAGTACCTGCCTCCATGGAACAATGACGCCTGAGCACTCAATTAGCCCTCCCAGTACCAAAGACTTACAATCAGACCGACAGACAGACAAATAACAGAGGCATGTCGCCAGCCTCCGCACAGGACATCACCTTTCCAGGCAGGCACAATATAATCCACAGTATTGAAATGCCAACTTCTATCCGGAGCCTCGCAAAGCCAAAATCGGGCATGTTCACTGCATTTCACTGCATTTCACTGACCATGACTATCCCCACAGCTCGATCAAACGCGTCACTGTGCTCGGCCCGGTTAAATTAAATTCAAGCGTACTGTACCTGACGCTTCCGGTCGGCACCGGAAGTCTGTTTATTTCTTGAGACCCCTGAATCGGGACATCAACGACAATTACAACGACAAACAGAACTCGATATTCTCTGTTCACTAATTACGTACATGATTTCAGTTTTACCCACAATATAATGTCCCGATATTCTCTGTTCACTAATTACGTACGTGATTTCAGTTTTAACCCACAATATAATGTCCCGATATTCTCCAGATTTAAGTCCTATATATCCTGCCGTTAAATCAACCTCCAGTAGACTGACAGCCTGTCGTTCTTCCAAGGTTAGTGAATTATCTCCGACCTCTTTCCCTTACAAATCTCGAACAAAGGTCAAATGAACTTTAAAAGGTCAAACTTCAAACGGATAAAGGTGGTACCAGTTTTCATTCCACAACTACTACAAGTCCGGCGACATTCCCGTCCTTGCAAGAACTCCACATCCGGACAGACACACGACCACTATCGTGGCTCCACATCGCAAAATGCTAGCTTCTACGAATCCAACAACCGTATAACTCCACAGACAGACAAACACAACCACATCCTCCTCGCGCCCACACCTTGGCACAAGCCACACCACATACCGACAGTTGAAACCTCGACCGTCCTCCTTCCTCGGATAAGCGTTCTGTTGAAAACGTGACATTTCTGCCTACCTCAATCAGAGATCTCTCTGAATCTCATTTATTCGCACTGTACCTCACTTACTGTATGAACAAGACTTCCTGTTGGCACCGGAAATTAATTACTGTGTCTTGAAATCCTTCATTCGACTATGATAATCACCTCAGTTTATATACTTCGCGTACTATCCCGCTTGTTTAGTATTCCCCTTATATAAATCCATCTTGAATAACGTATTCCTCCTGTGACATTGCATGGCATGTATGTCGCAGGCGCCCACTATTCTGACATGGCTCATGACTCATGTCTGATTCTGACATGAACGTCTGACATGAACGTCCGACATCCAGCAAAGTCGAAATGACCCACAATGCATTTGGGCACACATCCTCCGAGCAACCTCATACAGCACACCCGTGACTCGCGGCTCGCTCGGCTCCTGCCCGAACGCACAATAACTCTACCCAAACTTCCACGGAGCCGCACGGCGGAAACACAGGTTTGTACCACACTTTAATTAAACGAACATCGCCAGGATTCTCGGATAGACGTTAATTTCACAACACACACGACAAAAATCCGATTTAAATTCAGAGATCGCCGATCGACCTGGCACAACCATCTCAACGCGGCGACGCCACGCCGCCCTCCGTCCCGGCGCGCACCCTCGTGCCTCCACACGAATCCCAACACTCCCAAACAGATGAAAATCCGGACTCAGTTCAGGACCTCACCTGTTCCCTCGGATAGACGCTAAAATGGACATTCCCGGCCTGAATTTCTCGCATGTCAAGCAGACCACTTACAATGCTTCACACCGAAACCCTCTGCTTTGCATATGTCATACAGACAAATACATTGGCCAGATACACACATCAATTAATATCCCAATATACATTCATTCCTCATTCATATACCAGTGAGTCTCCCAGACTTCGCGCGAAAATCAGATCGACTCAAATCATGCCTTTCTCCAGCCACTCCCATGTACAATCTTTGCTCATTCATGTTACGTCTCTCATTCAAGGAAAAGGATTTTCTCTTGGGACGGGTTGGACGGGGTGGGTTGAGGTAAAAAAAGGGAAGGCAGGGCGGGGGGTGTTGGGGTGTTGCCTAGAGCCCCGGGACTGAGCTCAGGTCTTGGGGGGGGGTGGGGGGTGTTGCCTAGAGCCCCGGGACTGAGCTCAGGTCTTGGGGGGGTGGGGGGTCTTGGTCTGGCATCTGGTCCAGCGGCATCAATCGCTGATTTACTTGCTTAACTGCTTACTTAATTGTCCTCTGTCCTTGTAGCTTCAATAACCATAGCTGCAATGCTTAAAATTTCAATATTTCAAAAACCACTCCTGTCCTTCTCACCCTGTGGCCACCTGGCCCATTTTCCTGTGAGCCTATTTATTTTCTCTTGTCCACCAGGTCCTGGCCTGTTTCTATCTGGACCTCTGTTGCTTGCTTCCTCTGTCAAGCCTACCTGGTACCTGCGCGTTATCCTTTTACTGGCCATGTTCTTATGGCCCTCTAAGTTAGCCACAGCCCTTCGTTCCCTGGCATGCAATGGCATACCCCATCTTGTCTCTGGGCTGTTCCTTCCTGGAAAGATCTTGGCCACTTGGCTTCAACAACCTATATGGCTGTCCGACCTCACTTTCCCCTCCTGGTGCTAACTATAACGTTAAGCTTACTGTTAAATCCTTACTGATATCCTGCGCAAAATCTATCCTTAGCTTTACCCTTAATGTTTATCCTGGCTTTAACAAAGACACGTCATTCTGTTTACCTTTTCTGTCCGGAGTGCAGGCAATACAGGTGACAGGGGAGACGAACTGTGCCTGTTTGAGGAGGGGGGTACGAATTTGGATTGCCCTCTGATAAAAAAACAATGCTCACCTTAAACAAATCAGCGTACCGGCGTCCCGGCCTCAGGCAGCCCCCCTCGGGTCATTCAGGATTCGCCTCGACTGTCACTGTCTTGCTGCACCCCACTCCTGGTACCAATTCGTCAAGAAACAACTCTTGGCTCTTAAAAGAAGTTCCACCAACAGCCTGAGAATGACGATCTTTATTAAAACCAACTTATACAGATCCGGAGGAAGCGAACTTTCTACAGCACGACTTGCCCTCATGCCACGTTCAGCCCTTCCTGCAAAATGCAAAGATTCACAGTTCACTTAAATAGGAACACGATTATCAGAAAATCTCCGAGAGAACAAAGGAACTGGCGAGAGTTCCTCCCACCGTTATCCCTAGCCCCCACCGTTATCCGCTCTGTCATTCGGGGGAGTGCAGCACGCACCTTATCATTCGGACCAGATGTAGTTTCAAAGCTCCGAGGTGACAGAAAATGTAACTCACAGAGAGAAGAGTGCATGCTTGGCCCAGATAAGACCATTATTCAAAGGTTTATGTATACAATCCGAGCATTTTACATGAAGCTACACATTCCAAGCGCCTAATCCGTTTGTCCATCCGCGGCTCGAGGCGCCGTCTGCGAATCAAAGAGGGTTTTTACGACCGGACTTATCTAGGTGAAAGGGCACACGGAGGACGAGCCATCCGTCCAGCACGAAATGCATCGAGTACTTTCCCATTTATCCACAGCAAAGCGAAAACCCCTTTATTTACTTATGAAAAACATTAAGCAACATTTTAAATCATTACATATTATTCGACCGACGTCTTATACAGATTTCTAAGCAATAACGAATCTACGACTTGACATATATATATATACTGTATATATATATATATATATATATATATATATATATATATATATATATATATAATTATATATATATATATATATATATATATATATATATATATATATATATATATATATATATAGTTACGGTTTTTAGAACCTTCACTTTGTAAATTTAGTATTAAAATTTCCTATGTACATTTCCCCTTTAATTGGCTGTTAATTGAAATGAGTGCACCGCAGCTAGTCCATGTACAAGCACGTAGGCCACCATATACCCTTCTAAATAGTTATTTCCTTATTATGTGTATCAGTTAAGGCTCTGTCTCCCATTAATTGACACTGCATTGCACCGAATTGAAATAAGATAGGATCCCTCCGACACCCCCATGGCCTCTTCAAAGTGCCAGTAACTTTGGGTGGGGTTATTGGCATCACCTTCACCCCAAGACTCCATTGCACACGAGGTCATCTCAGAGCAGAAGGTGGGAGGAGTCAGCAAAGCGCCAGGAACAAGGCGTGGCTTTGCTAACGCCTCCTCAAGGGGCGGGATCGGTGAGCCCTCGCGACCAATCAAGGCCGAGGCGAGCTCACCGATGGGCGTTTCCAACAGGCCGGCGGCTTGATCACGACGCGCCTCATAAAAGGGGGTGGGGAAGGACTGCGGAGTGAGATGTGTGAGATGCGGGAGATGAACCACAGATAAGCGAGAGACCACCGCAGCTTTGAATCCACCACAGCTTTGACCACCGCAGCTTTGAGCCTTGACGGCAGTTTCGACCGCGGCCGCGAAGCAACGCCGCCGTGCGACCACGATCGAGGAGGGTCGGCGGCTGCTCACCTCGTGCCGCGCCGTCACACGAACCGGACCCGCATCCTTCCAGCTCTGTGGACCACCTGAACCTTCCTCCCCTTCCAGCCATTCGTTCCTGCCTTCATTCCCCACTCGTGTAAGTCTGATTGTCGTCTGTTTGTCTGTGTTGTCCTGGGGTTTAAGTAAGACTGTATCGGTAAACTAGTATTGCACTGTGTCTCCTTCCTCTTCTGTAAATTATTTTCGTATTTTTCCTTCTTCCTTGGTTTCTTTGGTCTTGTAAATATTAGTAATAAATCCCTGTTATTTCCTACTTTTGTCTTCTTCTTCTTCCTCGTCCGATTGTCTTTGTGGTTTCCCCATTGAATACCTGTGGCACGATTTGGCCAACGAATAAGAATCGGGTCTAGTTTTTGTTGATGGTTCGAGCCGCGGCTGATAATCCGCTCGGCCAATAACATCTTGTCCGCGGTCTCGAACGAGGTTGCTCACCTGCCTCTCTGGAGGGAGCTGGGCAGCTTCAGGACTCACGTCGGTCAGTCGCAGACAAGGGGATTAATCCCCCCTTGGTAAGGGGAAAAGGGGCCGACGGTGAGATCCGCAACAATTGGTGTCAGGAGTGGGATTCGGACCTGAAGTGCGCGCACTCAAAATTACGAGTGGCCAAAATTTTATTTTATATCCTAAATTTTAAAATCGTGCCATGGATAATCAAGGCGATCCATCTCTTATAGTGCCTTTAGTTTAGGAGGGAAGGGACAAGGGGAGGGATTTGAAAGGGATGGGAAAGGGGGGAGATTTGGAGGGGAGGGGTGAGGGAGGAGTCTAGGAGGGGAGGGGCGAGGGGGAGTCTTGGATGGGATGGGTGAGGGGGTAGTTTAGGAGGGAGGGGGCAAGGGGGGAGATTTGAAAGGGATGGGTGATGGGGAGGATTAGGAGGGGAGGGGAAAGGGGGAAGATTTGAAAGGGATGGGTGAGGGGGAAGATTTGGAGGGGAGGGGTGATGGGGAAGATTTCGAGGGGAGGGGTTATGGGGAAGATTTGGAGGGGAGGGGTGAGATTGGATTTTAGAAAGTGTACAATTAATGGGAAACGAACATTTATTGCAAAATGAGTTTCTTGT
This sequence comes from Myxine glutinosa, assembly GCF_964187855.1. Classification (NCBI taxonomy): domain Eukaryota; kingdom Metazoa; phylum Chordata; class Myxini; order Myxiniformes; family Myxinidae; genus Myxine; species Myxine glutinosa. The sequence continues at coordinate 358,388,520 of NC_136261.1, read as the reverse complement.
GACCTTCGAGTCAAAAATACGTTTAAGGACGCTGGATGGAGGATGGAGTGCAGGAGAGTTTAGGGAATGTAGAAAAAAGGCACTATAAGAGATGGAATTTTTTTTTGGGATGAATAGATTTGGTGAGCAAGTCGAAAGCAGCCTTTTAAAGAAGAAGAAGAAAAAGGTGTTATAATATATGACGGAATACAGAACTCGAGGGGAATGTGTAAACATTGTAAGGTTAATAACAGTGAAGACTATCTGGGGAAATGGAGGAGAAACACGTGGTCGAAGAATGAACGAACGAATAAGAACGAATAAACGAATGAGATCAAAGAATAAGAACAGAGAAGGAAATGTTTTTTTTGTTTTTTTTGAGTTTTTTTAAACAAGGAAGTAGGCTATGGGGTGAAAAGACTGGGAAAAGCAGAGAACGACAGTTATTGGAGCACAATCGACGGACCGCTGAGAGAAAAACAAAGCCTCAAGGTTGTACACTGTACAAGGCCTCAAAAGACACGGCACGAATTAACACGATTTTCTATACAGGTATGAAAGATTTGCACCGAAAATCTTCCTCGGGACACAATATACGTACACACACCATAAAATAAATACAGTTATAACGAAAATACAAATGGGAACAATTACTTAACTTCGATTTCGATGGAGAGCGTGGAGAGCTGCGAATAAACGAAACCTCGCCGGTTTATTGTTTAACATTGTTTATTGTTTAAACCTCGCCGGATCGGATGCCGGTGGGGGTAGAGATAGAAGGGGTAGAAGCGACCCAGGACCCCCAGGGAAATGTATATGGGGGAGAGAGAGGAGGAGAGCAAGGAGGATGTGGTTGCGGGGGTATCAGATGCACAAGATGGCGCCCTCGCGCACGAGGTTTCGGGCGCACAAAATGGCGGCTCGCACGTGGTTGCGGCAGCCGCGCCCGCAGCACCGGTGAATTTGGACCTCTTTATGATACAAATGAGGGCCCTCATGGTCCAGACGAGTGAAGACCTGAGGAATGACTTGGGAAACCAAATTGTAGGGATGGAAAACAGAATGGGGGAGTGATTAGAAAATCGAATCGGGGGGATAGAAGCCAAATTTGAGGGTTTAGACAATAAATGTGAGGGATTAAACAGCAAAGTGGGAGGAGTAGGAAACAAGTTGGGAAGCAAATTTGAGGGATTCGGAAGCAGATTAGGGGACAAACTGGGGGGCATAATTGGCCAAGCCAAATAAATAAATGAGGGGTTGGCGAGGGGGCAGGCCGCATATGAAGTAAGGGAAGCGGAGAGGGACAGAGACCGCAGGTTGGGCGAGCAGGTCCCACGGGTGCACGACGAGGTAACGCGACTCGAGGAGCGCAGGTTGAGCGAGTCGGAGCAAGGCACAGGTAACTGGACCGGGGTAGACATCGCGACCCGGGGTATGGAAAAGCCGGCGACCGCTGAGGTAGAAGAGGGAATTTTAATAAAGCAGGCGGTCGTCGAGGTGAATAAAGAAAAAGTAGTGGTGGGAATTGAAATTGTAGAGACGACAGATGTGGAAGAGCAACAGTTGGAGGAGGGAATGGATAATGTTCAAAGTCTGAATACACATCCTGATGCCGTACTTGCTAATCCTTATAAAGATTTGCAGGTGCGCGTGGAGAAGAGGATCCCAAAGGTGAGTCGCGCTGTATATGGTGCTAAGAGGTTTTTCGGCAAAGTGTTTGGCGCGAAGAGAATTGTCGTGCGATTGGGGTCGATATGGCACCCAGGCGTTTGTGGGAGGTCCGAGGGGCGTGGTGTACGAAAGAATGGCACTCGTGTGAGGAAAAAGTGTGCGTCGGCCAGTGAGTGTGTTATAAAGTGTGGGAGTAAAACCGAGTGCGAGCGGGAATGCACGTCGGAGTGTACGGAGTGTGACACAGAGAGTGAGAGCGATACGGAGTGTACGTGGGAGGGTGAGAGTGACCCGGAGAGTGAGTTGGTGGAGGAGCGGGTGCGAGAATGCACACCTGGGATGAACGGCGAGAGTGTGCGAGAAAGCACACCTGACTTGGTTGTGGCGCGGGTGTGGGAGAGCCCATTGAAGCGCGTGAGTGGGTGGCTGCGAGAGTGCACGCCCATGGTGAGTGTTACGGAGGACGTAACAGAGGAGAAGTGTGCGAACGACGAGTGTGTGCAAGAGGGTGCGTGAGAGGTGTGGTGTGTAACAGTGTAACAGGGAGTGTGGTGGTGGAATGGACGGAGTGTGTGGGATGCACTGGAGGCGCCGAGACGACGGGTTTTGTGAGTGTGAAAAGGGTCGTGTATGCGTGGGAGCATGCGAGTAAGGCATCGACGTTAAACGGGGCAGCGTTTAGGGCGAAGGATAGCCGACGCGAACACTCGGTGCGCGGTGCGCTTTGTTGGATGCGAGGCCCGGCGCGGGTCGGTGTTGCGTCGCTTCTCTTCGAAGCGTCTTTGCCGATTCGGGCCTGGCCCCGCCCCGCACGGTCGAGTCCGGGCTTTTCCGGGCAAGGCGACCGGTCCGGTTCAGGGGCAGGTAGAAGGGATCGGAATGGTGCCCCCTTGTGGTGGCGGGGACGGGGTTCCGACCGGGCGAGATTGAGCCATTGGGCCGGAGACCGAAAGGATCCGCGCCGAGATGGTGCGTGGAATCTCGGCCCGACCAAACCGCCTCCCCTGAACTGAATGCCGGACGGATTCAACCTGCAGGCGACCAAACCACCCAAATTCATTGCTCGGCTTTGCGAAGCCGAGTTTTAATGATGTAACGACGCACCAAGGCTCAGATATAGAGGACTGTGATGATAATAGTGTTTTGATCCGAAATTTAGAATAGTGAATAGGATTGGCAGAAGTGATTGGCAAAATTTGATGATTGGCAAATGATTGGTAGAATGATTGGCAGTGATTGGCAAATTTTGATTTGCAGGAAATTGGATGGGCAAAATTGATAGTGGGAGATACCCGATGTGATGGGATGGCAACTCTGTCATCTCTCAACAACGGGGCACATGAGCTATAGTTTTATGGGGTTTGGCAGTGAAAACTAGCCCGGGAGGGTTTGGATAATGTGTAGGGACCTAGAGATGACCATAGGTAACGGTAGATTTAAGTAGCGACATTGGACGGGTAGTCGGGGACATAGAGAGGTTAGAATGGTTGTTAATGACGTGGGATGTGCTTAGTTTAAAGGGAAGATGGGGAGCACCAAGTTAGAAGGAAACCAGGTAGATCAGATGATGCCGTGTGTTTGAGAATCGAAAGTGTATAGAGCAGCGTATGAGTGAGTAATGGTGATTGTGGATTGTATTGAGCGTGGAAGTGTATGGAGCAGTACATAAGGAACAATTGTGGCTGTGCATTGTATTGAATGATTGAAGAAGCCTGGGAGGAAGGAGGGTGCAGGAAGCACCAGGTGTGATTGCACAGGTGTGCAAGTGAACAGGTGTATGGAGCAGCATATGACTGAGTAATGGTGATTGTGTGTTGTGTTGAGCAAATGGTCCTGGAGGAAGGAGGGTGCAGGAAGCACCAGGAGTGATGGCACAGGTGTGCAAATACAGGTGAGCATGGTTGTATGGAATAAATGGTCTGGAATATATGGGGTATGGAATGGATGGTAGGGAGTGAGTATGGTGAAAACTGTGGAGTGGAGTGGATTGTGCGAAGGTGTGAATGGGGGAAAAGTGGACCCCATCACGAATACCCGGGGAGGGTAGTTTAAGAGTTAGGTAGAGGGAGTAGGTAAATTGTGGTTGGATATTGGCATCTGTGGTGCGTGGTGGAAGAATGGTGTTTGGATGGGTGCATTAGTGACGTGGAAATGGCTGGGCGTGTGGCCTGTTAGTGTGTGTAGTTAAATGGGCACTCCGCCACTGTTCGGATGTCGGCCAGGTGAGGCCGCAGGTGGGCTCTGGGAGCCGGTAGAGTTGTTGTGGATGGGGCCCGAGGATCCAAAGGACGGACCTGGAGTGTAGCCCAGTGCCAGAGAGGGCACCGAGGGGGTAAGTGTCAGAGAGGGCCTTCCCCAGTTAGATAGGTTAGGTAAGGAGCAGGTAAGCTCGGTGGCAACTGCAGTGGTGGAGGTGTGCAGGTGGGTAGCCCTGCTGGGAGAGCCACACGACCCAGTCTTGAAATTGTGCAAAGGCACAGGGAGTTGAATCTGGGGAGTGAGACCCCAAATTGATGAAGCACCACAGTTTGGGCAATGGGAATTGGTTCTAAAAACCGCATAGAGTGTAAGATGGCCAATGGATTGGCAGGGAAAGACCCCGGGTAGTGTAAAGTGTGTTAATGTCATTTAGGGGATAGTTAGGATTAAGAATCTCCTCGCACCATCCACATCCACTCACCTGAGGTGACGTAACTCCACGCCATGCCATGATTTGTTGTTTTTATTTTTGTGCAAATGTTTGGATTGTGAGACGCATCATGACGTAGGTGTGACATTGTGCTGATGTTCCATCTCTCCCTCCTTATGAGGATTGATGATGAATTGGTGATGGCAAATTTAGACAATGGGATTGTGATGAATTTGGTATAGGGGAAATATGTGGAAGACGTGACGGTAGAGAGGAATTGTAAATTGTTGTAAATATGGGGTAAGGGCAAGGGTAGAGTAGGTAACAGGGGGGGTGACGTACGGTAGGGACGAGCTTTTCTCCGCTCAGTCTCCAGACGCACCTCACTCTGCATTGCCTTCATTGATGTGTACCCTTGTGACCTTACCCCTCACTCACCTGTCTTCTCTGTCTTCCTTCCCCGACCCATGGATCGTGCTCTCTGGGCACTGAGGGGAGCGTGCGGGAGTTCGCCATTGTGTGCCCAAATCCTCGCAACCAGCTGCCTGCATCCACGCACCACTTATGGACCACATGTCTGTGGCTGAGCACCACTCATGGACCCCACGGGTTGGGGCATGGCCCCTCTGCTGGGACCGGCCTCGATGGCCCAAGATCTTGCTTGCGGACCCGGTGAGGTGGCACCAAGCCCACAGGTGAACCACCCATAGTCGGCCCGTGTGGGCCATAAATAAAAATGGACATGTTCTGTGCTTTTTATATCCACCAAATAGGCCGCCAGTAAGAAGAACAAGTTGACAACATCAGGAAGAACAACGGCCAGCAGAGGGAGCCGAAGAGGAAGACCACCGACAGGGTTTTGTTTTTTATTATGGAACTATGGTGACTGTGCACTCTGGTGCTTTCTGGTGCTTTATGGTGCTTTCTGGTGGTCTTTATTGGTGCTAGTGCATCGATGCAGTGCAGGCTGTCTCCCCCCCCCCCCCCCCCCCAAAAAGAAAAATCACAGGTCCTGGGTTGCGTTTTGTAAATACAATCAGCGTCACTTGTAAATAATGCTCCCCACCGCACATGTTCAGTTTGAGAACCATTCCGCAATTCGGTTATCCTGTGGGCGTGAATCTGTTAGGCAGGGTGCAATGCAGCAGAGGGACATACTTATTTGTGTTTTAAAACTGTCACACTCAGGGTCAGGTTAATTGTAGAAGGAACTACACCTACGTGCCACACTAAGTTAAAGTTTTGTCGGCCCGAGTCGTGCCGTAAGGAATGAGGGTGCTGTGTTACGGTTTTTAGAACCTTCACTTTGTAAATTTAGTATTAAAATTTCCTATGTACATTTCCCCTTTAATTGGCTGTTAATTGAAATGAGTGCACCGTAGCTAGTCCATGTACAAGCACGTAGGCCACCATATACCCTTCTAAATAGTTATTTCCTTGTTATGTGTATCAGTTAAGGCTCTGTCTCCCATTAATTGACACTGCATTGCACCGAATTGAAATAAGATAGGATCCCTCCAACACCCCCATGGCCTCTTCAAAGTGCCAGTAACTTTGGGTGGGGTTATTGGCATCACCTTCACCCCAAGACTCCATTGCACACGAGGTCATCTCGGAGCAGAAGGTGGGAGGAGTCAGCAAAGCACCAGGAACAAGGCGTGGCTTTGCCAACGCCTCCTCAAGGGGCGGGATCGGTGAGCCCTCGCGACCATTCAAGGCCGAGGAGAGCTCACCGATGGGCGTTTCCAACAGGCCGGCGGCTTGATCGCGACGCGCCTCATAAAAGGGGGTGGGGAAGGACTGCGGAATGAGATGTGTGAGATGCGGGAGATGCGGGAGATGAACCACAGATAAGCGAGAGACCACTGCAGCTTTGACCACCGCAGCTTTGAGCCTTGACGGCAGTTTCGACCGCGGCCGCGAAGCAACGCCACCGTGCGAACACGATCGAGGAGGGTCGGCGGCTGCTCACCTTGAGCCGCGCTGTCACACAAACCGGACCCGCATCCTTCCAGCTCTGTGGACCAGCTGAACCTTCCTCCCCTTCCAGCCATTCGTTCCTGCCTTCATTCCCCACTCGTGTAAGTCTGATTGTCGTCTGTTTGTCTGTGTTGTCCTGGGGTTTAAGTAAGACAGTATAGGTAAGCTAGTATTGCACTGTGTCTCCTTCCTCTTCTGTAAATTATTTTCGTATTTTTCCTTCTTCCTTGGTTTCTTTGGTCTTTTAAATATTAGTAATAAATCCCTGTTATTTCCTACTTTTGTCTTCTTCTTCTTCCTCGTCCGATCGTCTTTGTGATTTCCCCATTGAATACCTGTGGCACGATTTGGCCAACGAATAAGAATCGGGTCTAGTTTTTGTTAATGGTTCGAGCCGCGGCTGCTAATCCGCTCGGCAAATAACATCTTGTCCTCGGTCTCGAACGAGGTTGCTCACCTGCCTCTCTGGAGGGAGCTGGGCAGCTTCAGGACTCACGTCGGTCAGTCGCAGACAAGGGGATTAATCCCCCCTTGGTAAGGGGAAAAGGGGCCGACGGTGAGATCCGCAACAATATATATATATATATATATATATATATATATATATATATATATATATATATATATATATATATATATATATATATATATATATATATATACTGTATACACATATATACACACATATATATATGTTGGATTGAGACTTAGAACTTGGGACTCAGAAGACTCAGAGAAAAGGAGCAACGGATATATTTATTAGAACTCGATTACACAAGCTTGCGGGAGCAGGTGTCGCAGGAAGGTTCACATGGAATGACCAACACTACAACAAGATGCTCTGAAGTAATTCGATTTAAACTTGCTTTATATAAGGAATATCGGGTGTGGTTTTAGCTCACAAGATACAGAGACAGAAATGGGCTCATTGGCCCTCCCACCATAGTCCCATCCTGTTGTTCAGTTAGTTAGAGGAAGCTCATCAAGGCCACTCATAGTTTAACTTTAGATAAGGAGATGGTCAGCCATATGTGGCAACATGTTTACAACTTCCAGTATAGAACCTTGGTTGGGAAAGTACAAAGGGAGGGGACACTCATAAATGTGTCAAATACAGGATATTGGCAAAGTCTAGAGGGAGGCAGAGAGATAACAGTTGCCTCCAAGGCCAGGGAAGGGGAACTAGAGATTGTGCCCACGCAGGCCAAGAGCTCACAGGCAAAGAACTCCTTATTAGGATATTACACATCCTCAATGCACAAGAAAGAACTAAGTATTATAAAAGAGTACAGCAGTCAGTCAAAACAAAACACATAATTGGTTATACTTGGTAATTGGTAAAGCAGCAAGGATATTCAAAGGGGGAGGGGCATTACAGCTCCCTACATACCGCCCTTTTGGATCTAAGATACAAAGTTATCTACGAGCCAATCAAAGGCCTTTATTTCAAACAAAGCAGAAACAAAACCAATCAGGAAAGTCATTCAACATATCACGCGAAGGCAGCCCAGTAAGCATGTCCCGTACCAAAGCACCACACACACTCAGTAGGATGATTCGCGTCTGTATGTGAGTATGCAATGTAAATCCGAAAAGCGGAGTGATCAAATGGCATACAAAATCCACCAAGAGAGGTGAGAGAGACAGTGTAAAGGGTTCACTAAACATAACGTACCACGCGAATGCAGCCCAGTGAGCATGTCCCGTACCCAGTACCGCACATCGCACTCAGCAGGATGATCCGCGGGTGTGTGGGTGCAAGTGGGTGTAAGTGGATGTATGATGTAAGTCAGGTGTAGATGGGTGTATGAGGTGAGACCGTAGAGGCATGAAGATCGAATAGCGCGTCAAATCCACAACGAAGACCTCTGGTTCCACCGGGGTCCACACCCAGGAAGATCTCCGACCCACCCTTTGCCCACAGAGGTGCGGCCGGACTCCCCCCCCCCCCGACTGGAGCTCGCCCAGGCTTCCCCAGGTGAAATCCTTGTAGATCTCCAGCGCTCAATCGATATTCATGTTCATGAGGTCTCTTACATGCTGGTGATCTGGGGAAGACACAACATCGTCAGTATCAGGTGGCTCAAACCTATGGCCATAAAATAAAGCATAACGGTCCAAAGGTGGGAGAGAAACTTCCTTTGGGTCAAAGTCGAGATCATCCGAGGCGATGCTGCTTGCATCGCTGCTATCTCTGGACGAATTCGTAAAACAATCAGACTCGGAACTCAGAGTATCTCCACGATCGAGTTCCTCTCCATCCGGGCTTGGGTTAGCAGCTGGGTCCAAATCCCGGACTGGGTCAGTGGCGTTTGACTCACTGTGAGCTTGTGAGACATAAAGGTGAGCTCGTGAAACATAAAGAGGCAAGGCCTGCATTGAGACATAAACATCAGTCGGGGACCCTTGCAAGTGGCCCACATCATCATTGGTAACATTGACAGTAACATTATTCTCAGGTGGCGTAGGCCTGCGGCGTCGGCGGCCACCAATAGTCACGGCCTTGCACATCGAGAAGAAACGAGAGGAGTCCCTTAGGAACTCGTTGACGTCTGCATGCGACGTGTTGGGGCCCAGAGTAAACGGCCTCCTGGCAGCCTGAAATGCTTCGAGGTCCGCAAAAGTGTAATCGACATCATTATCGGTAATATCAACAATGGAAGAACAATCTTCGGAAGCGGAGATCTCATTGTCGCGGCCCAGTGGCTCATTCGGGTCGTCGTTCCAGGATCCGCGGTCTGCAGTCACGTCGACGGCCAGTGTGTCACCTGGACCTGCGATCAGCTTGTCGATCATCACCATGGCCTTTCCTGTTGTCGTCTTCAGTGTCCATCCTGTGGAAAACTTTCTCACACACGCAAGGACTAAAGCCTTGATTATTACACAACTAACCACGATTCCAAGGACTATTGCCAAGGCGGTCAGTACCCACTTTACTATCGTACCTGTCCACCCTTTGAACCAGTCGGTAAGCCACTGGTGGGAGGCTTCCCGATCCATTCGATCCCTTGTCAATGTATGAGCACTTTCCCTTAACCTTATAATAGCAGCACTGACCCCCTGGGAGGGATCAGGAATAAAAGTGCAACATCTACCCTCAATTATCCCACATACCCCTCCTCGTTCTGCCAATAGCATATCTAACGCAACCCTATTTTGCATAACCATTGTACGCAGGTGGACAACTGTGTCCAACATTTCGTCATGTGCTGTAGCGGTGGCGTTGGCCACACTTTCTAGGATTAACGCAATTTTGTCAATGCGGTAACTGCTCATGACCGTCCCAGCCCATGGGAAGAAGAAACTAACGGCTTTCTCCCAATCAGCGCCATGTAAGGTGGTGGTGCCGTCGTCGTGCCAATAGGTGCTTCGTTGTGTCCTTATGAGTGCGGGGGTATTATGCAAGTGTTGTCGCATTTCCATTTCTGGGAAAACTGATCCTAAATAGCAAATTCCTCCCCAATTATCAGGTAAATACGGGTAAGCTTTGTTCCCGCATACAAACATGGTTCCGTGTGGAGCCACTAAATGAGTGGTCATGCAAGTGCGAAGGTCTGCGATAGTGTTTGTTCCGTTTTCCCCTTCCCATGCCAACTGGAGGTGTGTGAGGTTATGTAAGGGCGAGCTTGTAACATTTACTAACAGCATGTGTTTCCCTTCCCTAGGGTCCGCGAGGAGGGTATCTCTACACACAGATTTGCCTACCGTTATTGGGCCCTTTCCTTCTAAGCAGAGGGCCCCTTTAGCCGGCTTAACCCAAACCGGCGCCGGACGTTCCTCAAAGTGTCGGGGCTGAATGGGGGGCGAGTACTGGAAAACTCGTTTACACGCGGTTTCGTCAGAACCTTGGCTTGTCAGGGTTGTACTAAGGCATTTGGTGTCTAGTGGCTTTGAGCACAAATCATTGAGTGATAGGGGTAACACTACCATTGGTATTCCTGCTGTGCTGGTGCGGGGAAGGTGCATACACATCCAACACCGTGTCCTGTTCTGTAATGTGGCCATATGCCGTGCGACCTTCCAGTATGTGTTCTCCTCTGGCTTCCTTCTTACTTCCTGGGCAGGCGGGGTTTTAATGACGTAAGCGGCGCAACTAGGTCGTAAGTAGGGTGTAGTTCCATTTGGGATTGTCGTGCGAGGGGGCCATATTCCACATTCAAGTATCATTGTTGTATCTGGGCCAATGGGGGTATAATGCAACATGAGGGTAGTATTCTCGATGCCCTTGCCCCATCGATATCCTGGGGCATATCGGCTGCTTATGTCCCCATATGTTCGATTTTCCACTTTCCTAACCTTAGTCAGGACTAAGCGTGGTCTTGTCATGCGTGCCTGTGGTGTCTTATTGTGTTGCACTATAGCTTCCACCCATCTTACAGATAACCACTTAAAGCTCGTTTCCAAGTTACAGCAATTCACCGCTATTTTGTCTCCCCAGCGAGCCGTTATATACTTGACGGGGTAGAGGGGAAATGCTGAATAGTTGTCGGGTCCTGGGTACTTGGGGAGGTCCTTTCTCGATAGTTCAAAGTTCAAGAGCCTATCTTGGGCAGGGGGTTTTCGGCAGTTCCCCAGCATTCCCATCATCATGACCGTCATCGCCGCCCTTAGGAGACTGTGGTGCCCTAGACGGTGCATTGTCTTCAGCTGTGTGGGGTGCGGTGTCTTTAGCAGTGTGAGGTGCGGTGTCTTGTGTGACTTGTGGTGAGGGAATGGACAACTTACAATGGGTGGCGTGGATCCACGAAGGTTTACCCTCGCAGAAGACTGCCGTCGGTGTGACCAGTAACACCTGGAATGGTCCCTTCCACCGTGGCTCCAAAGCAGCCTTGCGGGTGAAGTGCTTTACGAGCACCCAGTCGCCGGCCTGGAAGTCGTGGATGGCGTGGCCTATTGGTTCAGGCAGCGCCTCTCGTACTCGAGCATGGATGCTGCGTGCCACATTGGACAAGCCTATGCAAAATCTCAAAAGCATGTCATCCATTACTGGCAAAGCAAGGGTGGACATGTCTGTTGGTGCTGAAACGGGCAAGCTCATAGGTCGTCCCATTAATATTTCGTGGGGGGAAAGGCCCGTAGTGCGACCCGGGGTGGAACGAATGCTCATCAACGCAAGCGGGAGAGCCTCTGGCCACCTCAAGCCTGTGTCTGCGCAAAGTTTCGCTAGTTTATTCTTTAAAGTCTTATTCGTTCGTTCCACAAGTCCCGATGACTGTGGGTGGTAAACGCAATGGAAGGACTGTTTAACGCCCAACGCCTTCAGGATGCCCTTGACCACCTGTGCCGTGAAATGGCCCCCTTGATCTGACGAAATTATCTGGGGGATGCCAAATCTGCACATAAAATCCCTTACGAGGCGCTTCGCTACTGTCGGGGCATCGGACTTGACGCATGGGTAAGCTTCGACCCATTTGGTGAACGTATCTACGATTACCAACACATAGCGAAACGACATGCTTGGTTCCAATTCTGTAAAATCGAACTCGATAGTTGCGAACGGCCCACTAGGCGGGGGCCGTCCCCCATCATGTGCATGTCTCGGCGGCGCCCCTCTATTGTGTTGCTGGCAGACCACGCACGATCGGCACACTTCGGATACAATCCGTGACAGTCCTGGCGCTGCCCAAGTGTAGTTTATCTGTCCCATCACCCCCCTCTGGCACACATGACCATTCTGATGAGCCATGCGTGCCAGCCAAGGCAGTAAGGCCTGGGGTGCTATAGGTTTCTCGTCAAGGGTCCATATTTCTCCTGGCCCGAGGCGTATCGCCCCTCGCTTGAGCCAGTCCTCGTGTTCGGCCGTCGGTGCAGCGTTCTGCAAATTTATGATATCGTCCTTAGTTGGTGTGGCGGGTGGTCCCACAGTCGGTATGTCAGCAATCTGTGCGGATGTCTCCTTTGCTCGTGTCACCATCGGCATGTTGCGTTCTATCTGTTGGTTGGCGGCCTTTCCTGCCGCCTCGTCCGCCCTTGCATTGCCCCGGGCAACGTCAGTGTCCGCCCTTTGGTGGCCACGACACTTAATTACCGCGATAGCGCGGGGAAGTAAAATACTTCGGAGGAGCCCTTCTACCAACGCGCCATTTTTTATTACTGAACCGGCAGATGTGAGAAAACCTCTCATCTTCCAGATGGCCCCTTTATCGTGGACTACGCCGTGAGCGTAGGCCGAATCTGTGTAAATGTTGACGGCAAGGCCTTCCGCCAAGCTGCACGCTCTGGTCAAGGCGCACAGCTCTGCCTGCTGTGCGGAAAATGTAGGTGGAAGACGCCCGCTTTCCACCGTTTCGCTATCCGAGCACACGGCGTACCCGGACAACAGGGACCCGTCCCATGCGCGCCTAGCTGATCCATCGACATAATATGTACAGTCGGGGTATTCTAAGGGATTGTCCTTTAAATCCGATCGCACCGTGGAGACTAGCTGCACCACGTCGGCGCACACATGGGGTTCGCCCTCCTCAGGGGTGGGCATCAGTGAGGCTGGGTTGAGTGTCGTGCAACGTTCGATCTTGATGTTGGCTGCAGTGATCAGTGCGGATTCGTATTGCATTAATCTAGTGTTAGACAAATGCTGTGTGCTTCGCTGTAACAACAGCGAAGTGACGCAATGCGGTACCCGTAGCGTTACTGGGTGTCCCATAACGATGTCCGCTGTTCTTTCTACTGCGTACCTGGCCGCTGCCACGGCTTGCAGGCACACCGGAAACCCTTGTTCGACCGGATCTAACTTTTTACTAAAGTAGGCTACCGGCCGCTCCTTATCCCCATGGGTCTGTGTCAAAACTGACTGGGCGAAACCTCCCACGGCGTGAGTGTAAAGGGTAAATGGTTTCGCATAATCCGGGAGTCCTAATGACGGTGCCGTGACCAGCGCCTTTTTCAGCCCGTCAAAACATCGCCTCAATTCATCCATCCATACCAATTCGATCGAGGCGGTTGATTTGGTCGCCTCGTATAGTGGCTTAGCCAGCAGCGCAAAATCAAGTATCCAAGTGCGGCAATATCCCGTCATACCTAGGAAGCGCAGCAGTTGCCGTTGCGAGCGAGGGCGAGGCAGCTCCATAATAGCGGTCACCCGTCCAGCATCCAATTCTCGTTTTCCGTGCGAAATGGCGTGTCCCAAGTAAGTTACAACCTTCCGCACAAACTGAAGTTTTGGTCTGCCTACTTTGTGGCCTTTGGCCGCCAAGGCCTTTAATAGGGCCATGGAATCCATTTCGCACGCCTCCTTTGAAGGGGAGCAAATCAACAAATCGTCAACGTATTGCAGCAACACTGACCCTCCCTTCAATTCCACATCCGCCAAGTCGCGGTGTAGCGCCCGGGAAAACAGAGTGGGGCTATCTGAAAACCCCTGAGGTAGTACTGTCCAAGTATACTGGCGCCCCCTATGGGTGAAAGCGAACAAGTATTGTGACTCAGGCGCGATGGGCACAGAGAAAAACGCAGAACAAAGGTCGATAACTGTGAAGTAGGTTGCGTCCGGCGGGATTGACATCATGAGGGTTTCTCCGTTTGGAACTAGTGGGTGTATGCCCTGTATCACCTTGTTCACCTCCCTTAAATCCTGTACAAACCTCCATTTGTCCTTCGACGGCTTTTTCACTGGCAAAATTGGTGTATTACATGGGCTGTTAGTTTCCACGATAATTTTCTGTTCCACTAGGGATTGAATTACTGGTGCTATGCCTACGTCGGCCTCAGGTCGTAGCTTATACTGTTTTACATTTGGCAAGCGCATCCCCGGCTGCACTGCTATCACTAGGGGTTTGGCGTCTCGCATCCGTCCAACCTCACCGTCGCTCTTAGGCCATAAATTGTCTGGCACCTCCGCTAGGAGGTAATCTGACTCACCCGGGTCCGTCAGCACTGCCCTCATGGCATAGGTGCCCTTAGGAGGCAACTCTGTTGCTTCGAACACTCCATCCCTCCATTGTGTCTTGAAGTCAATTGAGAACCCTTCGCCATTTTGGAGCCGTTTCAAAGTCCAGCGACCTCTCTTACTCCGATAACCTTGTAAGGGAACTTCTCGTAACCGCCCCACCATCCAACCTACACTTTCCGGCGGCCACCCCTTGGCAGTAGTGAGGGTAACATGGGCGGCCGTTCCTTCGGGGTATTGGGTCAACGCACGCTGACTCGAGGTTAGGACTGCCTCGATTCCTATTCCCTCACGGCCGATCCATATCCGTGATAAGTGTAGAGGCGTGCGCTCGCCCAGCTTTTCCTTAACCTTTTCTCGATAATTCTCGTCGTCGCCCGTTGCATCATAGTACGCAGTGCAATGGGGTGGATTATCCTTTAAGGTTTTTATCGAAATTTGGTGCAGTTGTAGCCAATCTCGCAGAACTGAACTGTCCAAACACACATTATCTATGATATGCGTCCAGGTAGCCAGAGCCCCGTCATCCATGCGCCACCAATACACGGTGGGGCCGGGCCAAGACAATGCCGTCATTACCAAGTCGCGTTTAGATTCTGCGACGTCTACAAAAACTCCCTCCTCTGTACATGAGATTTGGCAGCCCAATCGGCACAACAAGCCCGTCCCAACAAATTTGTCGGGGCGGTAGTGGTCATCAGGAACGCATGTTTAGCCTCCAGCGGGTCGCATGTTACTCGCACTTCCTCCGAAACAGGAAGCGCTTGGGGTAAGCCCGAAACACCCAGTATTTGAACATTCCTCGCCGTGGGGCGCAAAGAGGGCAATTGCCCCTTGTTAATTGTGCTGCGAGTCGCACCCGTATCTACGAGAAATTCTAATTGTCTCCCCTCCACGTCCAACATCAAGGTCGGTTCCTCTTCCGGTGTCATGGTCAAGAGAGGACACTCCTTGGGCGACCCGCCAGCGTCCCGTCAATAGGCCCCTCTATTGTATTGGGGCGGAAACCCCTTACGAGCCTTTGGGCAATCACGTATCCAGTGTCCCATTTGCTTGCAATAATGGCACGGTTCCTGCGGAACCGGTGGTGCGGAGGGCATAGGTCGTCCCTCTACAGCTCCCCTTCCGCCCAGCCGGCGTTCTGGCGCTCCCCACTGTGACTGGTTTACTGGTTGCCATTGCGGCGGACCCCGAGGCGGGGCCCAGTTCCCCCTTGGTCCATTCTGCATCCCACTATTGGGGGGTGGTCCAGGGGTTTGGAGAAGGGGTCTTGGTGGCTACCAATTTTGGGGAGGGGGCCCTTCTACGGTCCAAGTTTTGGGGTTTTGAGGAGGAGGGGGAAGAGGGGGTGGTATTGTCCATTGTTGTTTTATTTCGTCCATATTAATTAGTCCTAAGTCCTCAGCAGTACAACCTTCGCAGAGGTTACCTTCGCGGTGGATCCACTCTCCGTTGGGGAATTGGCCCCTATAGAAAGGCAAACCGCTCCTCCCAAGGTCCTCATAACCCCGGACAGGCCCCCACTTCTGGCACTGTTCGCGTATGTAGTTCTGACTCTGATCCCCCTTTTTACCTTGATTAAATTGAGCCCGTTTCTCCTGGACAAATATTTGCAATATTTCCTCCTTAATATCCTTCTTCTCCTCTAAGGAGGAGCCCGGGCATTGTTCCAGCTTGTCGCATAATTCGTTGGTTGTCATTCCCTTCCAGCCGAAGAGGACGGACTGTACCTGTTTCTTTAATATCGGCCGAAGCCCCTCGATTAGATATTGATTTACCAATGGTTGGGGTAGCCCTCCCAGCTGCATCGGACCCAGTCCTCCCCAGCGCGCGATGGCCTTTTCCAACCTTTCTCGGTACTCTCCAATTGGTTCTCCTGCCTTCTGTTTTATGGCCCCGATTTTTCCCCAATCCGGACCTCCTGCTGGCAACAGCGCCAGCGCGATGGCATCTAGCAGCCGGACCTTCAGGTCTTCCCATTGCACTAGTGTTATCTGGTTTGCACCCGCTGCCCTTGGATCGGTCATCGGCCACTGTGCTCTTTGTCTAGCCCTTTCCCATACCTTGGGTGGGAGCACGGCACTCCCATATGAGTTATGTCTCGATAGTCGCACTCGCCAGCTAAAAACCAATTTGTCATGGTTGGCACTACCTGCCGTGGATCCTCAATAAGCAAATGTTGAATCCTTTCCCGCATTACCGTTAAAGAGGATTCTTTCCATGGTACCCTTTCTCGAACCCCATGACCTGCTGCGTCAACTCCGATAACTTGTACGGGGCACAATGTTTTCCTTCCCTCTATTTCCTGACATTCCAATGGGGTAGTTTGTGGGGTCTCTTTCCCATTACAGCCTACCAGTGAGGGGTATAACCCATCCGGTCCTATCGGTGGCGGAAACCCTGCGATGTCGGTCCCGTCATCTATTCCGTTAACCCCGAGTTGTGCAAACGGTCTTCCCTGGCTCGGGTGGTTCTGGGGTATCTGGGGCGCGATGGTAGCGGGGTTATAGGGAGGTGGTGGCGGGAGCGCAGAAGGGATAGGTGGTGCCTGAAACCCCGGGACAGGGCTTAGGTCTGGGGCTGGGGAGGGTAGATTGGTCACTACTTCCCCTACCGCAGGGTCTGGGTTTTCAACGAGCGACATCAGTCGCGCGTTGGCCTGCCTCTCTATTTCTTTAAGCGCTTCATCCTGCGCTTTATTCGCCTGTTTCCTCAGACCCTTGAGTTTTGTTACCTCACCGGCCAAGCTGGCCTGTTTCGACTTTGCGTGTCGCTTCATTGCTTCTTCCTTCCACCAACCAAAGACTTTCCAATAGTCAGGCGGGAAGTGTTTCGTGGCCTGTTCCAACTTTTCTAATGCCTCATACAACGCGTCCAATTTTTCCAGCGCAAAAGACCCTCCTTCGGGCCACGGTTCACCTAAATCCTTCGTCAACGCAACCCATGACTTCCCTGGTCTCGCAGCATCATAGCCATACCTCCGAAACATGAAAAATGCTGGGGTATTTCTAAGCGGTTCACCTGCCTTTACAATCTTATTACCCATCCTGTTTCCCATCCTAGGAAAATTTAGTTTAGCGACGTAGCCTTGTACCCGTGAGGATCACCCGCCTCGCGTTACAGCCGTCTACCTAACTCTGAGAGGCTCGCAGCCTTGTACCCATGAGGTTCGCCCGCCTCGCGTTACAGCCACGCACCTACTCTCCTGAGAGGATCGCCCGCCTACTCAGCCGTCTAACCTACCCTTACTGTGCTTTCCTGGCGTCCTACGCCCTTATAATACTTCTAACCTTACTTATAATTCCAACGTCTCCCGGGTAGGCCTCGGATCGGGACGCCGCCCTTATCCTTACCCTCACAACCCAGAGATCTATTACTCCTTACCCTCAGGCGCCCAACGTGGGGCACTTTCCCTTACGTAACGTTACCCTGATGAGTCCATAAACAGTCAGTTGCTCCGGGACCCAAGCGGTCCGTATTTAAATTTAGGTTCGAGGATCAGGTCTGAGCAGGGAACGGAACAAACGGCATCCGAGCAAGAGAGTGTGGGTTACAATTTGGACTGACCCCCAGGCTATAAAGGAAAAACAAAAGAAAACCACAGCTCACCTGACCCGGATCAATTGCCAGCTGGTCTCTCACCACTCACTTGCCTGGGACCGCGTCCCGGACTGCACAGACTGATCCCACCGCTGCCACCACTTGTTGGATTGAGACTTAGAACTTGGGACTCAGAAGACTCAGAGAAAAGGAGCAACGGATATATTTATTAGACTCGATTACACAAGCTTGCGGGAGCAGGTGTCGCAGGAAGGTTCACATGGAATGACCAACACTACAACAAGATGCTCTGAAGTAATTCGATTTAAACTTGCTTTATATAAGGAATATCGGGTGTGGTTTTAGCTCACAAGATACAGAGACAGAAATGGGCTCATTGGCCCTCCCACCATAGTCCCATCCTGTTGTTCAGTTAGTTAGAGGAAGCTCATCAAGGCCACTCATAGTTTAACTTTAGATAAGGAGATGGTCAGCCATATGTGGCAACATGTTTACAACTTCCAGTATAGAACCTTGGTTGGGAAAGTACAAAGGGAGGGGACACTCATAAATGTGTCAAATACAGGATATTGGCAAAGTCTAGAGGGAGGCAGAGAGATAACAGTTGCCTCCAAGGCCAGGGAAGGGGAACTAGAGATTGTGCCCACGCAGGCCAAGAGCTCACAGGCAAAGAACTCCTTATTAGGATATTACACATCCTCAATGCACAAGAAAGAACTAAGTATTATAAAAGAGTACAGCAGTCAGTCAAAACAAAACACATAATTGGTTATACTTGGTAATTGGTAAAGCAGCAAGGATATTCAAAGGGGGAGGGGCATTACAGCTCCCTACATATACATACACCACATGATCAAAAGTATGCGGGCACCCCTCCTAATTAGTGGAATCGGCTGTTTCAGCCACACCCATTGCTGACAGGAATATATAATCAAGCACAGCCATGCAATCTCCATAGACAAATAATGGCAGTAGAATGGGCCATACTGAGGAGCTCAGTGACTTTCAACATGGCACTGTCATACGATGTCACCTTTCCAACAAGTCAGTTCGTCAAATTTCTGACCTGCTAGAGCTGCCTGGTCAACTGTAAGTGCTGTTATTGTGAAGTGGAAATGTCTAGGAGCAACAACAGCACAGCCTTGAAGTGTTTGGCCACACATGCTCACAGAACGTGACCGCCGAGTGCTGAAGCGCATAGTGCATAAAAATCGTCTGTCTGGAGTTGATTCACAATGCCGGAGATTCAGGGTCTTTTGGTCTTTTGGGTATTTTGGGTCTTTGGGGTCTTTTGGGTCTTCGGGGTATCTTGGGTCTTCAGAGCCCTTGGGGGTCTTCTCGGTCTTCTGGGTCTTTTGAATCCTCAGTATCTTTTGGGTCTTCAGGCTCTTTTGGGTCTTCGGGGTCTTTTGGATCTTTCTTTGGCATATTTTGGGTCTTTCTTTGGGATCTTTTGGGTCTTCAGGGTCTTTTTAGTCTTTTGGATCTTTGGGGTATTTTGGGTCTTCAGAGTCCTTAGGGATCTTCTGTGTCCTTGGGGTCATTTGGGTCTTCTGGGTCGGTGGGTCCTCGGCATTGTTTGGGTCTTTTGGATCCTCAGGGTCTTTTGGATCCTCGGAGTCTTTTGGGTCTTCAGGGTCTTTTGGGTCTTCGGGGTCTTTTGGGTCTTCGGGGTCCATTGGGTCTTCTCAGTCTTTTGGTTCTACACGGTCTGTTCAGTCTTTTGGTTCTTCAGGGTCTTTTGGGGTATTTTGGGTCTTTGGGGTATTTTGGGTCTTCAGGGTATTTTGGGTTTTCAGGATCTTTTTGGTCTTTGGTGTATTTTGGGTGTTCGGGGTCCATTGGATCTTCAGAGTCCTTGGTGGTCTTTTAAGTCCTACAGGTCTTTTGGGTCCTCTGGGTCATTTGGGTCCCCAGGGTTGTTTGGCTCTTTTGGATACTCAGGTTCTTTTGGATCCTTGGGCTCTTTTGGGTCTTTGGGGTCCATTGGGTTTCAGGGACTTTTCAGTGTTTTGGGTCTCTAGGGTCTTTGCGGTTTTGGGGTATTTGGGTCTTCATTGTCTTTTGGGTCTTTATGGTCTTTTGGGTCTAACAGTCTTCAGGGTCTTTTGGGTCTTTTGGGTCTTCAGGATATTTTGGATGTTTGGGGTCCATTGGGTCTACAGGGTCTTTTCTGTGTTTTGGGTCTTTGGGGTCTTTTGGGTTATTTTGGATTTTCAGAGTCCTTGGGGGTCTTCTGAGTCCGTGGGGTCTTTTGGGTCCTCTTTGTCATTTGGATCCTTGGGGTTGTTTGGATCTTTTGGATCCTTGGGGTCTTTTGGGTCTTCAGGGTATTTTGGGTCTTTGGGGTCCATTGGTTCTTCAGGGTCTTTTCAGTTGTTTGGGTCTGTTGGGTCTTCATGGTATTTTGGGTCTTCAGAGTCCTTGAGGTCTTCTGGATCCGTGGCATCTTCTGGGTCTTCCTGGTCTTTTGTGTCTTTAACAGTAAACAGGGTATTTTGGGTGTTTGGGGTCCATTGGGCCTTTGGGGTCTTCTGGGTCCTTGGGGTCTTTTGGGTCCTCAGGTCTTTTAGGTCTTTTAACCGGTGGACACACAGTCGTGTTCAAAGACTGCCCATTAACCCCCCCCCCCACCCCCACTCAAATCCCTCCTAAAGCACTACTCAAAGCCTTTAAAACCTACCCTTATGAAGGGGGACACACACACAAAAACACACACACACACACACACACACACACACACACAAAACACACTGTGTTTTATATGGTAGATGTGTATTGTCGCTTGCACAGCTGGTTACCACCAAGGTAACCACTTTACCACAAGGTTACCACTCCCGAGGCGATCTCCAATTTTGGTGGTTATTGACGCGCCCTTTACTGAAGAACCACAAAGTGTTTGACGACACATAAACACGGATTTAATCCGAAACCCTACAATACACGACAAATGTAAAATGCATGATAATGATTTAGAAGTAAATATACGTGGACGAAAATAACGAAAATAAATGCTACGGTAAAATCCTATGGTGAGGTACCTCCACAGAGTCACAACCACGCACACAGGGTAAAGTAACAAAATAATAATTCACTGGCCGGCACTGATCTGTGGCCCCAAAGTGGGCCCTTTTGGTAAGGTCGGCGGCTGTTGAAACCCTCAGCCACCAGGCGGGAAACCTGGCAAACATATGGTGGCGATGCGCGTCGAAGGCGCCACGGGCGTGAGGCGAGTCACAAAGACGGCCCTCTTTCTTCTCTCCCTCTTTTCTTGTCGACACAACTCCTCCGTTTGGGAAGGACTGCGCAGCCTCCAGCCCCTCAAAGAGCCCAGTAGTCCAAAGTGCCTCACGATCGTCGCAGAAAAATGCTCTCCTCAAAAGCACACAAAATGGCTAAGCTTCTTCACCAGGACCAACCACGCACTTCTTCTTCCTCACCCCCTTCGTCACCCACACGCATCACTCGAGGGGCGTGGCCTGCTGGTTCTGTCCCCCGCCCACCATACCATGTTACTCCGCCTCTCCTAGGCGGGTCTTTGCTGCGCCGCTTTGTCCATGGAGCATGCATAACTTGGCCGGCAATGTCATATTTGGCCGGCTGTACTGGAAAAAATGTTGGGAATGACTACAGAGGGTATCACAAAGAGGAGAAATTAACTTTAACCCCTACTACTAACTAACACGTTAGCATCCCTCGCATGATGAACATTTAAACAACCTTATGTTACATTTTCCCTGCTTATGTACATCGAAATGCTCCTACGTGTCACGCCATCACACGGTCCATACTATATCTATACAATTCTACCTTTCCTACTGTATTCTCTTACCTACCCCCATAAAGGTAACAGTATGTATGTATATATATATTGTTGCGGATATGGGATTTGCATCCATCCATATCCGCTTGTAAATATTCCCCTATTTCCTCAATACTTCCCAACTCTCCCCAATCCCCCATTCCCTAGTTCCATTTTCTGTAAACAACACTCTGTAGACCCGACCTCCCCCTATTTCCCCCATTAAATGTCGCATCCAGGTCCACCGCATCTCATGTAGACAACTATAGGACATCTTGCTAGTTATTCTTAGTCTATGTCAGTTAAGGATTCGTTTCCATTAATTCTGACCCTTCGTTGCACCAGAATGTGATTGTATGGCACCGTTAGGAAGTTTAGGACCTCCCAATACCTCCCCGCAGCTCTTCCTCACAGTTCTCTTCAGCAGCAGCAACAACAACAACAACAACAACGAGCGCAGGGAGTGCGCGTCCTCACTCCGGCTTGGTTGGTAGGAGTGGTGGGAGGGCACCAGGCCTTCCCAACGAGCCGCCATCGGACATGTGCTCGACGGGGTTACCCAACAGGGGCAGAACATGGCTCCCTGTCGGCTCCTCGTCAAGGGCGGAGCCCGGTAACCCCCGCTCCCAATGGAAGCGGCGTACCGGCCCCAGTTGGGGCGGAACCAACCAGCCGAGGGCGTGTCACTCCCCGTTGAGCATGCGCAGTGAGAGAGAGGTGACGTCAGATGCGCGCTGAGCTTGGAGCAAGCAAGACGTACCCTCCGAGCACTGTGAGACCTCCCTGCATCTTTGGACTGTGCTTTATCCTGTCCCCGAGCCAAGGTGCACCTTGTGCCATCGACCTACCTGTCCATTCCTGCCATCAACCCCTGTGTGAGTCTGCCTTGTCCGTTTGTCCATGGTCTGTCTGGGTATAAATAAGACTGTATTTAAGTGCCCATCTCTTCTGTGTCTTTACCTCACTCTGCCTTGTAATCTACCCCTTTTCTCCACCACTGTAATTACACCCTCCTCCGGAGGTCTTGAGAACTGTACCCCCTTGCGTCGTTTCATCTTTCCCAGTCGTCGTGTCCTTTCCATCATTGATTTAGCATAGCGCGATTTGGCCAACGTTAGAATCGGGTGTAGTTTGTTAATGGTTCGAACTACGGGTTACTAAACCCGCTCGGTAACCTAAAACCGTAGCTCGAACGGCCGTCTCTTCCCTGTCTCACGACCGAGCGTTGCACTCAGGTCCCGGGAAGGCCATTCCGACTTTCTGGCCCGAATACCCTGGCGGCGCTGCAGGCGGGAGGGAGCGTTGGGACGACCAGGAACGGAGAGTGGTTAGTAGAAGGAACGGCGGGTTAATCTCCGCAGGGCAACGAGGGAAGCCCTCTCCGGTTTTACATACATACATACATACATATATATATATATATATATATATATATATATATATATATATATATATAATTATATATATATATATACATATATATATATATATATATATATATATATATATATATATATATATATATATATATATATATATATATATATGATACATCCCTATTTATACTTTTTATGGCATGTCTTTGACTATTGCATCTTATTTTGACTATTGAAATTTTGAAAGGCGCACATAGCAAGTATAGTGTAATACGAGATATTTTAATCAGCTGGTGTTGCAAACCACAACCCCAAAAAGCTGTTAGGCAAATTTTCTGCACCTTAAGTAGTGCTAATCATCAAAACAAACTGTTTGATACAAGATTAATGGTAGGCCAGGCACTAGCAGAGAGAGAGAGAGAGAGAGAGAAAATAAAGAATTTAGTGAGGTCTTCTGGCCCTATACTTTCTTGGCGTCACTGAAAGAGAGAAAGCAGCAGCGGAGAGTGTGCCAGGCTTCATTGAACACACAGCAGGGAAGACAGAGAACTTTGCGGCTTTGTTGATGTTGCTAGGCAAGCAGGCCGGAGATTCAGCACAATTTCAGGGGCGACTCTATAATCTATCCACCCTTGATGTAGAAATTTTTTAACACAAAATGCAATAAATGAAAGGTGCTGCTTGTCAAAAGACTCATCCATTCTACGCTATAGAAATCTATCAGTTTGGAGAAGTGTGTTTGAGCCCTTGAGAATGGCCATTTACGAAAAGAGAGCTCAGCCCATAATGTTTACAAGGATCTTCTGCAGTCCGTATGCCTATAATGCGCATATTGGAAAATAATTTTACAACAAATGATTATTCCTGATGAAAGTGGAATACTGTTCGAGATGAACAAGAATGACAAGCTCTCTTTCAAATCATATTGAAAGAGTTGTAATGAGCGAATCTTAAAATCTGCTAAAGACAATCAGACTACAATGATTTATTGAAAATAAGAAGAAAAAGACATAAAATGGCACAGGGGTGTGGGGCGTGGCCATGGTTTTAGAATTTTGCTGAACGGAGTTAAAGGCCGTCAGTCAGCCATCTTTATTCGGATTAAAAAACAAAATCTTCTGCATATGTATGCTCTCATGTGTTGTCTTTGTGCCAAGTTTGAACAAAATCGGTCCATGCACATCTGAGAAATGCTTGGGGACACGTTTAAGTAACAAAATGGCTGCTAGACGGCCATCTTGGATCAGATCTGGAAAATAAATGACGTGCATATATAAGCCATCATTCTTTATCTGTGTGCAAAGTTTGAACAAGATTGGTAAATGCATGTCCGAGAAATGGTTGAGGAATTGTTCAATATCGAGTTTTTTACAACTAAAATTGCCGCCAGTCGGCCATATTTGATCGCATCACGAAACAAAATGATGTGCATATGTATATCGTCATGTATTGCGCTTTTGCCAAGTATAAAGAAACTCAGTCCATACATCTCTGAGATATGGTTGCGGATGCACGCACACACAGACGGACGGACGGATGGACGGACAAGACAATCCATAAGCCCCCATTTCGGAGTTAATCCAACGGGGGCTAATAATCACATTTTAAAAAACTAGAATGGAACTCATTAGAATTAGAGAGCCTACCTCCACCAGGCTGAACAGTTTATGTTTTGTATCCCACACATACAGTCATGTGAAAAAGTAAGTACACCCCATGAAAGGTTTTGACTTTTTCAACATATTTCAACATACAGCTATTTGATCTTCCTTTCAACAATATTGATAGATAAAGGTGATATAATATAACAAATATCATGACACATTTACATTTTGTAGTCCATTGTATAATTTAAATAAACATAAATGCAAATTTCGCAAGTGGAAAAACTAAGTACACCCTTGGCTCTAATAGGTGGTATTGCCCCCTTTGGCAGAAACAACCTCAAGTAGGCGTTTCTTTTAACTGTCTACCAGTCTCTGACATCGACTGGGAGAAATTTTTGCCCACTCCTCCATGCAGAATTCTTTCAGCTGTGCGATGTTTGAGGGGTTTCTTGCATGCACATCTCGTTTAAAATCTCCCCACAACATCTTGATGGGATTTAGATCCAGGCTTTGATTTGGCCATTCCAGAACCCTCCATTTCTTTCTTTTCAGCCATTCCTTGGTGGATTTACTGGTATGTTTAGGGCCATTGTCATGATGCAAGGTCCACCTTCGGTTGAGCTTCAACTTTCCGACAGATGGCCTCACATTATCCTCAAGCACCCTCTGGTACAATGAAGAATTCATAGTGGATTCTCTGATGGTGAGCTGCCCAGGCCCTGATGCAGCGAAGCTGCCCCAAACCATAATATTTCCACCACCATGCTTTACAGTTGGTATCAGGTTCTTGTGGTCAAATGCTGTCTTTGGTTTTCGCCAAACATGTCTTCTGGTACTGTGGCCAAATAGCTCTACCTTTGACTCATCTGTCCAGAGCACATTGTTCCAGAAGTGCTGGTCTTTGCCAAGGTGTTCATTGGCAAACTTTAGTCTTGCCCTGATGTTCTTTCTGGACAGCAAAGGTTTCCTCCTGGTACACCTCCCATGTAGATCAAATTTGTGCAGCCTCTTTCTAATGGTAGACTCGTGCACTTTGACATCAACAGTGGCAACAGCTACCTGTAGGTCCCGTGATGACATTCTGGGGTTCTTAGAGACTTCCTTCAGTATCTTGCGGTCTGCTCTCAGGCTGAACTTGCTGGGGCGGCCTGGCCTGAACAAGTTGGCAGTTGTTTGGAATCTTCTCCACTTGTAGATAATCTTCCGGACAGTCGAATGATTGATTTCAAATTGTTTGGAGATCTTTTTAAATCCCTTCACAGACTCGTAGGCATCCATAACCTTCTTTCTGAAGGCCTCAGAGAGCTCTTTTGATCTAGGCATGGTGACGCCGCACACTTCAACAACAAAGAGCAAACCAAACTAAATGTCTGAGGTTTAAATAAGACAGGTTCCTCCAAGATCCTCTCTAACAATGTTCTAATCATTTGCACCTGAGCTGGTGCACCTGATTCAAATTTTAGGTATTTGAAGTAGTTATAGATATTTGTTATATTATATCACCTTTATCTATCAGTATTGTTGAAATGAAGATCAAATAGCTGTATGTTGAAATATGTTGAAAAAGTCAAAACTTTACATGGGGTGTACTTACTTTTTCACGTGACTGTACCTGTACCAAGTTTGACTTGTATCCCTTCAGCCGTTCTCATATTATAAACCAATTACGGACTCTGACCTTTGACCTCTTGATGCCAAAATGAAATCAGTTCATCTTTGCATCATAATACATACTTATATTAAGTTTGGCAAAAATCCCATCACTGGTTCACAAGTTGTTGCAGTAACAAGATTTTCAGCTAACATGACCTTTGACTTCGTGACCCCAAATCTAATCAGTTTATCTTTACCTCATTATACATACCTGCACCAAGTTTGACTTAGATCCATTCTGCCGTTGTCAAGTTATCACGGTAACGAAAACCTATCACAGACGGAGAGACAGCCGGTTGGACAACCCGGTCGGCAGAGGCATAAATATATAAAAGTACATGGATGAAGCACACAAACAACAACCACCACCACAGCCACCACGATCGCAGCAACAACACCAACTAAAGAGTTTGTAGAACACCTTACCCCACGCAGTGTAAAGTATATAATTCAATTGAAATAAAATCAAGATTTTAAAGGTCGTATAAAAAATTTATTCTGGAAGTATAAACAGGGGTGTATCATATATATATATATATATATATATATATATATATATGTATGTATATATATATATATATATATATATATATATATATATATATATGTATATATATATATATATATATATATATATATATATATATATATATATATATATATATATATATATATATACAGTATATATATATATATATATATATATATATATAATTATATATAATTATATATATATATATATATATATATATATACTGTATATATATATATATATATATTGTTGTGGATATGAGGATTGTGTTATTTTTGATTGTTTTATTCTGGACCCTCCTGCCTCCAGTCTGTGTATAAAGGTCAAAGGTCGTTCCGTAGTTATTTCATAAGCACCCACGTAGCCAATAATAGATTTCCTCCTTGTTGACAGTTATTTCCTTATTCTGTGTAGTAGGCTAAGGATTTGTTTTCCATTAATTGGCAATCCATTGCACCGAATTCAAATAGATAGATCCCCTTTCATTTTCAATTAATAAAGCCGCAATTGCCAACTGCATTCACCGAGACTCCATTAGCCACGAGGTAGGCTCGGAGAAGAAGGGGGAGGAGCTGCCGAATCCTGGGCGTGCCCGCCCATCGTCATCAAGGGTGGAACCAGAGGGCCGTGCCGACCAATCAGGGCCAAGGCGAGCTCACCGATGGGCGTGTTCTAGAGGACGGCGGCTTGATTTGCCCGCGGCGTTATAAGAAGTGCACGCGGAAGCCGTTGACAAGAAGCGCGGGGGAAGCCTTTGACACAAGTGCGCAGGAGTGATGAGAAGGAAGCCTCTGAGAGAAGTGCGCAAAATAAGTGAGAAGGAAGCCTCTAAGAGAAGTGCGCAGGAGTGATGAAAAGGAGTCCTGAGAAAGCACACGACGTCCCCACGGCAGCAGTTTGAACCACCGGAGCTTGAACCACAGGAGTTTGAACCACAGCAGCTTGAACCACCGGAGCTTGAACCACAGCAGCTTTGAACCATCGCAGCTTTGACCGCCGCAGCTTGAGCGTTGACGGCAGGTTGCTGTTGAGGAAGGGTGGCGGCTGCTCCCTCCCGGCCCGGCCGTCCTCTGGTCCAAGTTGAACCTTCCTCCCGGTCCAGCCAATCGTTCCTGCCTCCATTCCCCATTCGTGTGAGTCCGTTTTGTTTGTTCTGTCCTGGGTTAATTAAGACTGCATAGATAAGCTAGAATTTTCACTGTGTCCTTCTGGTCCGTCCCTCTGTCTGTCTTTATTTTATTATCTTTCCTTCTTCCTTGGTTTCTTTCAATCCTGTAAATAGTAATAAAAAATAATCGTATTTCAAACCTTTTTGTCTCCTTCCTCTTCTTCACATCCGCGTCGCCTTTGTCTTTTCCCCATTGAATATCTGTGGCACGATTTGGCCCACGTTTAAGGAATCGGGTCTTAGTCATTGTAAAAACGGTTCGGGCCGCGGCGCCATCCGCTCGGCAAACTAACATCTTATCCGCGGTCCGTAACAATTGGTGCCTGGGAGTGAGATTCGGACCTGGAGCGCGAATAGCGCGCTCAAAATTACGGGTGGCCCAAAAAGAAATTTTGTTTTATTTAAAATCTTAAATTTGGAAGTCATGCCATGGACAATCAAGGCGATCGGATGCAGGTGGGTAAGCTAGAAGAGGGGTTAGGGGTAACCCAGGACCAGAGGGAAGAAATGGAGGAAAACAATGAGGAGGTGGTTGAGGAGGTATCAGGTGCGCAAAATGGCGCCCTCGCGCACGTGGGTGCAGAAGCACAAAATGGCGGCGCTGCGGCAGCCGAGTCTGCAGTGCAGGTGAAATTGGACCTCATCGCGGCGCAGATGATGGGGTATATGGACAAAATGGCTGAAAATCCAGCAGGGAAATGGAACAATGGTTGGAAAGGCATAGTGAGCGGTTGGAAAGCAGAATGAGGGACGAAAGGAGGGCTCAGAGAGAAAAATTGGGAAATCCAATTGAAGGGTGTTATAATAGAATAAAAGGGGACAAATTTAAGGACATAACTGCCCAGGCCAAATAAGTAAATGAGGGACTGGCGAGGGACAAGGCTAGGTATGAGGCAAAGCGGGTGGAAAGGGACATCGACCGCAGGTTGGGCGAGCAGGTCCCAGGGGTGCACGTGGAGGTAACGCGGGTCGAGGAGCACTGGTTGAGCGAAGTTGAGAAAAGCACAGGTAACTGGACCGGGGTAGAAATCGCGACCCGGGGTATGGGGCAGCCGGCGACCTCTGAGGTAGAAGAGGGAATTTTATTAAAGCCAGTGGTCGTCGTGGCGAATAAAGAAAAAGTAGAGGTGGGTATGGTTGAAATTGAAGAGACGACGGAGGTAGCCCGGGAATTGGAGGGAGAAATGGAATCCGTGCAAAGTCCGTGCTCACATCCTGATGCTGTGCTCATTAATCCTTATAAAGATTTGCAGGTTTTGGTGCAGGGAGGAAGAAGAACCCCGAAGGTGAGACGGGCTGTATGTGGTACCGGGAGATTTTGTAAGAGGATGTTTGGCGCGAAGGAAATTGTCGCGCGATTAGGGTCAATATGGCACCCGGGCGTTGGTGAAGGGTCCCGGGTGAGTGGAAACGGCGCGCTTGTGGAAAAAAAGTGTGCGTCGGCGAGTGGGTGTGTTATAAAGTGTGGGAGTGAAACCGAGTGCGAGCGAGAATGCACGTCGGGGTGTACGGAGTGTGACACGGAGAGTGAGTTGGTGATGGCGCAGGTGCGAGAGGGCACAACGGAGCGCGAGTGTGAAACCGAGTGCGAGCGAGAATGCACGTCGGGGTGTACGGAGTGTGACACGGAGAGTAAGGTGGTGGTGGAACGTGTGTGAGGAAGCACACCTGAGTTGGTTGTGGCGCGGGTGTGGGAGAGCCCATCTGAGCGCGTTAGTGGGTGTATGCAAGAGTGCACGCCCATGGTGAGTGTTACGGAGGACGTAACGGAGGAGAGGTGTGGACCGAAGTGTGCGAACGGCGAGTGTGCGCAAGAAGGTGCGTGGGAGGTGTGGTGTGTAACAGGGAGTGCGGTGGTGGAATGGACGGAGTGTGTGGGATGCACTGGAGGCGTTGGAACGCCAGGTTTTGTGAGTGTGAAACGGGTCGCGTATGCAAGTGAAGCATCGACATTGAACGGGTTAGCGTTTAGGGCGACGGATAGCCGACGCGGGCGCTCGGTGCGCGTTGCACTTTGTTGGATGCCAGGCCCCGCACGGTCGAGTCCGGGCCTTGTCGGGCGAGGCGACCGGTCCGGTTCAAGGGCGAGGAGGAGGAAGCGGAACGGTGCCCCCTGGTGGGGGCGGGGTTCCGACCGGGCGAGATTGAGTCATCGGGCCCGGGACCGCAAGGTTCCGAGCCGCGATGATGCGTGGAACCTCGGCCCGAGCATGCCTCCTCCCCAGAGGCGTGAATGCCGGACGGATCCACCTGCAGGCGACCAAACAACCCGCGTTCATTGCTCGGCTTTGCGAAGCCGAGTTTTAATGATGTGACGACGCACCGAGGCTCAGATAAAGCGGACTGTGATGATGAGGATAGTGTTTTTGATCCGAAATTTAGAAAAGTGAATAGAATTGGCAAATATAATTGGCAAATTTTTGATTGATTGCAATTTGGTGTGCAAAATTGGTAGTGAGAGATACCCGATGTGGTGGGATGGCAACATTGCCATCTCTCACAGCGGGGGCAAAGGAGCACTAGCTTTATGGGGTTGGCAGTGAAAACTAGCCCGGGAGGGTTAGGATATAGTGTGTAGGGATCTAGAGAAGATGACAATAGGTAACGTTAAGATTAGGTAGTGACAATGATACAGGTAGTGGGGATGCAGGTAGATTAGTTTGGATGATAATGACGTGGCATGTGCTTAGTTTAAAGGGAAGACGGGGAGCACTAAGTTAGCAGGGCAACAGGTAGATCAGATGATGCCGTGTGTGTCGTTAAAAGGTGTGATTGCACAGGTGTGCAACTGAACAGGTGTATGGAGCAGTGTATGAGTGAGAGATGGTGATGAGTGTGGTGTTGAGCAAATGGTCCAGGAAGGAAGGAGGGTGCAGGTGGCACCAGGTGTGATTGCACAGGTGTGCAACAACAGGTGAATGGAGAACAGGTGTATGGAATAAATGGTCTGGAGTATATGGAGTATTGGAATGGATGGTCGTGGAGTGAGTATGGTGGAAACTGTGGAGTGGAGTGGATGGTGCGAAGGTGTGGATGGGGGAAAGGAGGATGGACCCCATCACGAATACCCGGGGAGGGTAGTGGAAGAGTTAGGTAGAGGGTACAGGTAAATTGTGGTTGGATATTGGCATCTGTGGTGCGGGTAGTTGCACAGGAGTGTAGTGATGGGTGCATTAGTGTCGTGGAAATGGCTGGGCGTGTAGCCTGTTAGTGTGTGTGTAGTTGGTTGGACACTCCACCACTGTGAGGATGTCGGCCAGGTGCGGCTGCAGGTGGGCTCTGGGAGCCGGTAGAGTTGTTGTGGATGGGGCCCGAGGATCCGGAGGACGGACCCGGTTAGCCCAGTGCCAGAGGGCACCAAGGGGTGACAGAGCCAGGAGGGGCCTTCCCCAATTAGATAGGTTAGGGTGAGGAGCTAGGTAAGCTCGGGTGGCAACTACAGTGGTGGAGGTGTGCAGGTGGGTAGACCTGCTGGGAGAGCTACACGACTCAGCCCAGAAATTGTGCAAGGGTACCGGGAGATGAATCGGGGGAGTGAGACCCCAAATTGAGAAGCACCACAGTTTGGTCAATGGGAATTGGTTTTTAGAACCCATAGTGTAAGTTGGCCAATGGATTGGCAGGGAAAGACCCCGGGTAGTGTAAAGTGTGTTAAAGTCATTTAGAGGATAGTTAGGATTAAGAATCTCCTCGCACCATCTGCATCCACTCACCTGAGGTGACGCTACTCCACACCATGCCATGGATGTTTTGTTATTTTATTATTTTGATGCAAATGTTTGGAATGTGAGACGCATCATGACGTGGGTGTGACATTGTGCTGATGTTCCATCTCTTCCTCCTTATGAGGATTGATGATGAATTGGGTGATGCGAAATTTTGGTTAGAGGGATTGTGGAGACGAATTTGGTGTAGGGGAAATATGGGGGAGACGTGATAGTAGTGACGAATTTGTAAATGTGCAGATTGTTGTAAATATGGGGTAAGGGCAAGGGTAGAGTAGGTGACAGGGGGGTGACGTACGGTAGGGACGAGCTTTTCTCCGCTCCGTCTCCATACGCACCTCGCCTTGCATTGCCTGTATTGATGTGTACCCTTGTGACCTTACCCCTCGCTCATCTGTCTTTTCCCCCCCTTTGTCTCCCACATGAGGACTGTGCGCCACTGGGCGCCGAGGGGAGCGTGCGTGAGTCCGCCATTGTGCGCCCGAAACTCCCGGAACCAGCTGTCTGCATCGATGCACCACCTTATGGACCACATGTCTGTGGCTGAGCACCACCTATGGACCCCATGGGTTGGGGCATGGCCCCTCTGCTGGAACTGCCCATGAAGGCCCGAGATCTTGCTGGCGGACCTTGGTCACAGGGCACCGATGCCCCACAGGTGAACCACACGTAGTCGGCCCTGTGGGCTATAAATAAAGAAAATAAAAATGGACACGTTCTGTGCAAGTTTCATTTTATTATTGCAAAAAGGCCGCCAGCAAAGAAGATGACAACACCTGGAAGACAGCATTAGCCAGCAGAGGGAGCCGAAGAGCAAGAGACCACCAGCAGGGTTTGTCGGTTTATTTTTTATTGAACTGCAATGACTGTGCACCGATTGGTGCTTGAGGGTGTTTTGGTGCGTTTTGGGTGCTTCCTGGTGCGTCGATGCAGAGCAGACTGTCTCCCCCCCCCCAAAAGAACGATCACAGGTCCTGGGTTGCGTTTTGTAAATAAAGTAGCGTCAACTAAATAATACTCCCCCATCGTAAATGTATAGTTTGAAGACAATTCCGCAATTCGGTTAGCTGTGGGCGTGAGTCTGTTAGGTAGGGTGCAATGGAGCAGCGGGACATATTTATTTATGTTTTAAAACTGTCACACTCAGGGTCAGGTTAAATGTAGAGGGAACTACACCTACGTGCCACACTAAAAGTAAAGGTAAGAGGCCCGGGACGTGCCTAAGAGGAGGAGGGTGCAGTGTTGTGGATATGAGGATTGTATTTTTTTTGATTGTTTTATTCTGGACCCTCCTGCCTCCAGTCTGTGTATAAAGGTCAAAGGTCGTTCCGTAGTTATTTCATAAGCACCCACGTTGCCAATAATAGATTTCCTCCTTGTTGACAGTTATTTCCTTATTCTGTGTAGTAGGCTAAGGATTTGTTTTCCATTAATTGACACTCCATTGCACCGAATTCAAATAGATAGATCCCCTTTCATTTTCAATTAATAAAGCCGCAATTGCCAACTGCATTCACCGAGACTCCATTAGCCACGAGGTAGGCTCGGAGAAGAAGGGGGAGGAGCTGCCGAATCCTGGGCGTGCCCGCCCATCGTCATCAAGGGTGGAGCCAGAGGGCCGTGCCGACCAATCAGGGCTGAGGCGAGCTCACCGATGGGCGTGTTCTAGAGGCCGGAGGCTTGATTTGCCCGCGGCGTTATAAGAAGCGCACGCAGAAGCCGTTGACAAGAAGCGCGGGGGAGGCCTTTGACACAAGTGTGCAGGAGTGATGAGAAGGAAGCCTCTGAGAGAAGTGCGCGAAAGAAGTGAGAAGGAAGCCTCTGAGAGAAGTGCGCAGGCGTGATGAAAAGGAGTCCTGAGAAAGCATACGACGTCCCCACGGCAGCAGTTTGAACCACCGGAGCTTGAACCACAGGAGTTTGAACCACAGCAGCTTGAACCACCGGAGCTTGAACCACAGCAGCTTTGAACCATCGCAGCTTTGACCGCCGCAGCTTGAGCGTTGACGGCAGGTTGCTGTTGAGGAAGGGTGGCGGCTGCTCCCTCCCGGCCCGGCCGTCCTCTGGTCCGAGCTGAACCTTCCTCCCGGTCCAGGCAATCGTTCCTGCCTCCATTCCCCATTCGTGTGAGTCCGTTTTGTTTGTTCTGTCCTGGGTTAATTAAGACTGCATAGATAAGCTAGAATTTTCACTGTGTCCTTCTGGTCCGTCCCTCTGTCTGTCTTAATTTTATTATCTTTCCTTCTTCCTTGGTTTCTTTCAATCCTGTAAATAGTAATAAATAATAATCGTATTTCAAACCTTTTTGTCTCCTTCCTCTTCTTCACATCCGCGTCGCCTTTGTCTTTTCCCCATTGAATATCTGTGGCACGATTTGGCCCACGTTTAAGGAATCGGGCCTTAGTCATTGTAAAAACGGTTCAGGCCGCGGCGCCATCCGCTCGACAAACTAACATCTTATCCGTGGTCCGTAACAATATATATATATATATATATATATATATATATTGTTGTGGATCTCGACGCCGGCCTTCTCAAACCAAACTAAATATCCTAGCCCGCCCTCGGCCACTCATTCCACACCATTCATTCCACACACCAAGTCCTCTTGCACACTTCTTGTGCTCACATTTCTCTTTCCATACACTCCAACACAACTCCATATGTCCTCAATACACCACTTATACACTACTACATACACACAGCATCATCTAACTAACTACTTCCCTCTAATACTCGTGCTTTCCCATCTTCCCTTACACTAAGCACTTCCCTCGTCATTAACATCCATCTAATCTCTCTACGTCCCCTCCACCTGTACAAATGTCACTACTTAAACCTTGTGTCTCCCATTGTCATCTCTAAATCCCTAACAATATCCTAGCCCGCCCTCGGCTAGTTTTCACTGCCACCCCATAATCTAGCGCTCATGTGCCCCCAAAATGGTGAATGGTAAACCTCCCACTCCCCCACGCAGGGTACCATTCGCCAACGCTATGGCTATTCGTCCACGAATTATGAGCCTCTCCGTGCGGCAATACATTTCCATCACAGCTCGGCTTCGAAAAGCCGAGCAATGCATACGGGTGGTTGGTCTCCTGTTGGTTGGGTCCGTCCAGCATTTTAGATTCAGGGGAGGAGGCATGCTTGGGCCAAGGTTCCAGGCACCATCCCTGCGCACAGCCTTTAGGTCCCCGGCACGATGGCCCAACCTCCCCCGGCCGGAGCACCGCGTCCGCCAGGGGGCGAAGTTCCGACCTCTCCTACCCCCCCTCGAACCGTGCCGATTGCCTTTCCCGCCAAGGCGCGGCATCGACCATACAGGGTGGGGCCCGGCACGAATCGTGCACGCCGCCGCGGCAACGATCCCCGCCGGTCCCCGCAGCACAAAAAACGCACCACGCACCGAGGGTTCATGTCAGGTATCCGTCGCACTACGTGCTAACCCCCCGGTCTGGGTCGATGCTCGAGTCACATTCTCACCCCCACACGCGACCCGCTCCTTCCTCGCACACCGAGGCGCTCCAGCGCCACCCATACACTCCCTGCATTCGGTTACCGCACTCTCTCTCCGCACACGGTCTGGTGTGCACTCGTTTCCCGCTCACTCTGCTGCACTCCACTCAGGCACACTCACGCCATTTGCACACTCCATCATCACACACCCTCGAGCACATCCTGGCGCTCTCATACCACTCGCACACTCCGTTACACAATTGGCCATCGCAAACCCTCGCGCCCACTCTCTTGTTACATCCTCAGTAACAACTACGGGTGTGCACTCTCTTGTTGCACACCCAATCACGCACTCTGGTGTGCAGTCCCACACACTCTCCTCAACACGCTCTGGTGTGCATCCACTCTCACTCTTGGCCATCGCACACTCTGTGTCACACTGTTTCACACTCGGTTTCTCACTCCTCCCACATACACTCCGTTATACACTCGCGCTCCGATGCCGTTCACACACGCGTGCCATTCACCCTCACACATCGCACCACGGACCTTCCACGAGCGCCCGGGTTACGTCGCGATCCCAAGCGCGCCAAAAATCTTTTCACCCCAAACATTTTCACACCATACACGCTCCTACTCACCTTCGGGACCCTTTTCCGCAGCAGCACCTGCAAACCTTCATTTGGGTTAGGCAGCACGACATCACAATGCGAACATGGACTTTGTGCAAATTCCATTTCGACCTCCCGTGATACATTTTCTAACTCTGCCGTCTCTTCAACCCCAATTTCAACTATGATTATTTCTTTTTCGTTTTCCTCGACGACCACCGGTGCACATAAAATTTTATTTCCCATTTCGGCGGCCATCGGCTTTCCCATACCCCGAGTCGCGATTTCTACCCCGGTCAACTTGACTGTGCTCTGCCCAAGCTCACTTTCCACGCGTTTCTCGCACTGCTTTACCTCGTCGCGTACCAATGCGACCTTCCCGCCCGACCTGCGCCTTATGTCCTACCCCATCTTTTTTATTAACTCCCCGCTGGTGTCCATTTTGCTTTCCAGCCCGTTCTTTACCTCTTCTAATTGATCCCCCATTTCCTTCAATTGATCCCCCATTTTGTTTTCCAACCCTTTTATTTCCCGGGTGGATTTGTCCCCCATTCCTTTCAATTGGCCACTCATTTTGCTTTCCAATTCGTTTTTTACCTC
This sequence comes from Myxine glutinosa, assembly GCF_964187855.1. NCBI lineage: Eukaryota > Metazoa > Chordata > Myxini > Myxiniformes > Myxinidae > Myxine > Myxine glutinosa. The sequence goes on along the minus strand of NC_136261.1, from coordinate 358,352,285 downwards.
TTTCAATTCCCGGGTGGATTTGTCACTTTGGGCGTCCATCTTACCATTTACTTTATTTATTTCATTCTGTTGGGCGCCCATCATTTTTTTCATTTCCTGGGTTTCTTTGGTGGATTTGTTACCCTGGGCGTCCAATTTCCTCATTATCCGGGCCAGGTATAACCCAATGTCACGCCCGTTCCACTCAGCGGGCTCGGCTTCTGCCGCCATGTGCGAGGCGCCGCCATCTTCTACCCCTACAGCCGGCCCCTCATCAATGGCCTCCTCTTCTCCCAATTCTTCCCGTGGGTCCTGGGTTATTGATTCTTCTATCTCCTCATCTTCTACCCCCACCGACATCCGACCGTCTTGGCTAGCCATGGCACGAATTAAATTTGGATTTTTAATAATTAAATTTCGGCCGCTCGTAATTTTTGAGTGTGTTAAGCGCACTTCGGGTCCCAATCCCACTCTTGACACCAAATGTTGCGGATCTCGACGCCGGCCTTCTCCCCTTACCAAGGGGGGATTAGTCCCCTTGTCTTTGACTGGCCTGGCGGGACCCAGGACCTACGACGTCCCTTCCGGACAGCGCGAAATAGGGTATTAGGACTAAGACTGGCTATTACCTAATTACTCGCGCTGCCATGGAAGCGAGGAAATAAGCCCTGCACGAACCACGTGTGTTTGAGACACCGAGCGGTGCGTACACGCGATCCGTGCCGTTTAGATGGTGAACCCGGTTCTAGCGGTCTTATTCGTGCCACGCTTAGTCAATGGCGAAATCACAGAGGCGATCGAATTGGAAAAAGGAATAACAGGTTTATTTACACTATACAATGATTCCAGAAAAAGGGGACACAGTGCAGCCTTATACAGTCTTACTTAATACCCAGGACAAACGGGCCCGTCTCACACACACTCACACTCACACGGGGCTTGCAGCTGCAGGATAATGGTCCGCGCATCCAAGGATGGCTCCCGTACAGCTCCCTCCGGTCTCCGGCTCGTCCCGTGCACATGGTAAGAGGAGGAGGCAGCAGCTCTCCGCGTGTCGTTTGGACGCACAGGGTTATTACGGGGCGAACGGGAGGGTGTGGGCTCTGGTGCGGCAGGCGGTTAATCACTCGCAGGTTTATCCGCGTCTACTCGCGTCGCTGAAGTAGGCGCTATTCGCCACCGGTGCGTCTGGCTGCAGCCGTGTACTCGTATCGCCAATGCCTCTTCTTCTTCCCCTCTGGCGCGTACGTTATACTGCAAGGTACAGTTCAAAGCCTCAAAGCGAGCGAGTCCTCTTATCATGCTGAAGTCCTTCACGTAAGCCCTCTGGTTGCAAGTCCTTTCTCTCTCCTCTGCGAGTCCTCCTCGTAAGTCCTCCCTCTGCGAGTGCTCTCACCAAGCCCTCTCCCAACGAGTCCTCTTCAAGGGCTTTGTGCAGCGACTTATATAGGCACGCCCCGTGAACCTTCTCGAACTCACCAGAAGCGCCTCTCCACGCCCTCTTGCGCCATGCCGCTCGAGCCCTGGTTGGCTGGTGGCTCTTACCGTCATCGCCTCTGACGCTCCGATCTCAACGCTACCCCCACCCCGACCTCGCGCTCCTCCTTCTCAGGCCTATCTCGTGTTACTCGACTAGTGAGCAAGCAAAGGGCAGCAAACTGAGCGGGTAGCCAAAGCGTAATAAACTGAGCGGGCAGCCAAATGGGGCGCGGGATCAATTACGCCCATAGAGGTGGAATTTGGAGGGTGGACGCAAAATGAACGGGACCTAATCTCATGTCTTTACACAACGCAGATATTAAATAGGGGAAATGGCCTATACTTACACATACTATGACATAACTAATACTACAAGTGGGTCTACGTGTTGCTCGTGGAACTAACTATGGGGGGGCAACACTTTAACCTTTAATGATCAATATGTGCAAATCTCAAAACCATAGCAATATATATATACATACATACATACTGTTACCTTTATGGGGGTAGGTAAGAAAATACAGTAGGAAAGGTAGAATTGTATAGAAATAGTATGGACCATGTGACGCGTAGGAGCATTTTGATGTACATAAGTAGGGAAAATGTCGCATAAGGTTGTTTAAATGTTCATCATGCAGGGGATGATGATGTGTAAGTTAGTAGTAGGGTTTAAAGTTAATTTCTCCTGTTCGTGATACCCTCTGTAGTCATTAAGTTGACGCAGTGTCTTTTACACCACCTTATCTAAGAGTTGCATAAGTTATTCGTGCCTGTTGTTTGTGTCCTTTATTACATCCTTTAAAAGAGTAAGTTTCCTGTTTGGAATGATTTTCAACGTTGTTTGATCTTAGGTCTCTCTGCACATGTGAGCTTGGGACGATTTCAAAGCCAAATTACTGCTAATCTGCAGGTTTGTTTTCCAATTCGTGTTCTGATTTGTGTTCAAAATATAACATTCAATGGAAATCAAATTGTTCCTCAATCATAAACTGATGTTTGTAGACAGACGGACGGCTGGACGGACAGACAGAAACAGAAGTGACCCAATTGCTTAACCTCGCTTTTTGCTTCATGTGGTAACTATGTGCTATAAAAGATCCTTTTTCGTGTGTTTCACTTCATTTTACATCCCACAGATACAGTAGTGGCCAGAAATATTGGCACCCTTGCACTTTTTTCAAATAACACACAATTTTCTCAAAAAATAAGTTGAAATTGACAAAAGCATTTTATTTAGTCTCTACAATTCTTTATTTCACTCTTAATATTACAGAGCCTTTGTTTTTGATTCAGAACTTAATATATCCTTTTAAATCAGAAAATAAAAAGAAATGGCATTGACAAAATTATGGACATCCTTGGCTTAATATTTGGTAGCACTGCCTTTGTACAAAAAAAACTGCAGTCTAGCTCTTCCTCGACCTCTCTACTGGCAGTTTGTCCCACTCTTCTTGTAAAAAAAACTGCTCCAGTTCTTCCTGATTTGAAGGGTGCCTTCTCCCAACTGCTGTTTTCATATCTCCCCACAGGTGTTCAATGGGATTTAGATCTGGATTCATTGTTGGCCACTTCAGAACAGTCCAGCGTTTTGTCTTGAACCATTCCTGGGTGCTTTTTGAAGTGTGTTTGGGGTCATTGTCCTGCTGCAAGACCCATGACCTTCGACGGAGATCCAGCTTTCTGACACTGTGTTGAACATTGCGCTCCAAAATACCTTGGTAATCTCCTGATTTCATGATGCTGTGCACACATTCAAGGCACCCAGTGCAAGAGGCAGCACAGCAACCCCAAAATATCACTGAACCTCCTCCATGTTTGACTGTAGGGAAGGTGGTCTTTTCTTTGAAGGCTTCATTTTGTTTTCTGTAAACATAGAGATGATGTGCATTACCAAAAAGCTCTAATTTGGTCTCATCTGTACACAGGACATTCTCCCAGAAGGATTTTGGCTTGTTCAGGTGTTTTTTGCAAACTCCAGTCGGGCTTTCTTATGTCTCTCTCTCAGCAGTGGGGTCCTCCTGGATCTCCTACCATAGGACCCCCTTTCACTGAGTTGGTGACGGATGGTGCGAGTTGAAACTGTCGTATCTTGTGTCTGAAGGTCAGCTTGAATCTCTTTGGCAGTTGATCGAGGTACTTTCTCCACCATTCGAACAATCCTTCGCTGCAATCTTCGATCAAGTTTTCTCTTGCGGCCACGTCCAGGGAGGTTAGCTACAGTGCCATGGGCTTTAAACTTCCTGATAACATTGCGTATGGTGGACACAGGAACATCAATGTCTCTGGAGATGGACTTGTAGCCTTGAGATTGTCCATGCTTGTCTACAATTTTGTGTCTGACCTCTTCAGACAATTCTCTGGTTTTCTTTCGTTTCTCCATGCTCATTGCGGTACATACAGTGACACAAAACAGTAGAATGACTCCTTTTCTCTCTTCAAACCTGCAACTCACCACAGGTGAGTTCGATTCCAAAGTAAAGGAGAACACCTGCTTGAAATCTAATTATTTCTAACAACTTCTAGAAGGTGCCAATAATATTGTCCGGGCCATTTTAGGATTTCTGTGTGGAATAAGCTAAGATTTAGTCATTTTTCCAGCTTTTTTTTTTGTTCCACTGCAAGCCAAAGAAATACATATGTGGATACCAAAATATTTTTTTAATTTCAACAATTTTGTGGGAGAAATGGTGCATTATTTGAAAAAAGTGTAAGGGTGCCAATATTTTTGGCCACGACTGTGGACAAGTAATATGTTTGTGACGTACAACACGCAATCTCTTTATTAAATCCGTCATCGAAGTGATGGGTCGGCATGCCCAGTTTGTCCTAAAACAAAAGAGTCGACAAAACATGTGATTATGTTGCAACTTTCAAGTGCTGGCTGAGTGTTACTGCTTTAGCTGCAGTAAAAGGGTAGTAAAAGGCTTGTCGTAAAATCTGTGAATGTCATTAAACAAAAGGTGTCCATAAAATGGAGAACCCCGTCCACGTCTGTAAACATCGATCAAGCTATTTGAATACGGTGTGGCAAGGTCAGCAAATTTGTTTGAGGGTATTGGGGTTTGAGTGGGGTTAGAAAGGGAGGCAACAATGGAAAACATCATGCCATTATTCATCTTTGAGGGTAAATTTTGTAGTTATTCCTTTTTGGATCCACTACCTCTACAAGGTTATTTGATTGGCCACATCCAGCTCTGCTCCACCTGCAATGATCTTCACATCGGTCTGCTGTTTTTGTAAAACGAACCTGTTTGGCTTACCGGGTTATTTTACGTTCTAGCCAGATGGTTCTTGATCTCCTCTTACTCCTGCAATATATCTTCAAAAATGTACCAAACGACCCCAAATAACATATCTTCTAGCCTGAGATATTGCCCAGATGAGAAAAAGTACTTATTAAATTGATAATAATTAAGTAATTAATCAATTAATGTATTAATCAAAAAAGTAATTAAAAAAACGTTTTTGCCAAAGCACTTGCTCACTATTGTGCTCAAATTTCAGCTTCCTAGCTCAAAGGATGGGAGAGATATTGCCCGGACAAACAAACAAGAAAATAAACAAACAAGAAAACAAACAAGCTAGAAAACAAACAAACGAACAACCAAATGGAGAGAAAAGAGTCGACATATCCCATATCCCAAATCTCCCCCATATCCCATCCCTTTCAAATCCCTCCCCTTGTCCCTTCCCTCCCAAACTCCCCCCTCACCCCTCCCCTTCAAATCTCCCCACCCTCATTGCTTCTCAATTTCCCCCCGCTCACTCCCCCTCCTCAAAGCGTCCTCCCCGCTTCTTCCCCCTTCAAACTCTCACCTCCATCTCCCCCAACCTTCTGCCTCGCTCTTCCCCCTCCTCAAATAACACCTCATTGTGGCTCACCCAATCACCATCAAACCTTTTGTCCGCCCCATCCTTCCCTTTCTCCGAGCTATTCTGAAATCTCTGACACACCTTCAACAGCTCTCCCTACCTCTTCCACCTCTTCCACATCTTACCCTACCCCTCCTCCCCCCTGTTCTGTATCTGATGCTCCCCCTTCCTCTTCATTAACGGTATGGACCTCAAACATCCGGGGCCTTCGTTCAAACTTAACTGATCTCTCCATACAGGTTGCTTCTGTCAAACCAGACGTGATCTGCTTAACAGAAACTTTCCTCCTTTATGATGTCTCTGATTCCATAGTATCTCTCCCGGGCTACTCCCTCCTCCGGTATGATAGACCTGAGCCTCGTCCTGGAGGCGGGGTTGCTATCTTTATCAAAAACTCTCTTCCTCACTCGCCCTGCACTGCACTCTCTCCACCTCACCCCCAGGAATACCTCTGGCTACGGCTTCCCCTTCGCTCCCACCTCTTGTTCATATGTGTGTTGTACCGTCCACCAAACAGTGATGACTCCATCTACATCTCGCTGTCTGATGATATGGACCAACTTCTATCTACTCATCCCAACTCTCTCTTCCTCATATGTGGTGATTTCAACTGTCATCATGCCAGTTGGCTGGGTGTGGGTACCTCTCTCACCAGCCATGGCTCCTCAGCAAAGGACTTCTGCGACTCACTGGGACTGACACAATCTGTCAATTTCCCGACCCGGATCTCAGTCAACGGAACATCTTCTCTTCTGGACTTGGTTATGACTAACTTCCCTGAAAATGTCTGCTGCTCTTCTTCTGCTCCGATCGGATCATCTGATCATGTCCTTGTTAAAGTGGACATCTCTCTGACCATCCTCAGGGAGCCTGCTCAGCGTCGACGAGTCTGGCATTTCACTCAGGCCAACTGGCACGGTCTTCAAGCAGCCATCAATCATCTGGACTGGTCTCCCATCTCTACCACCTCTGACATCAACTCATCCTGGGAATTCTTCCAAAGTAAATTGCTCTCTCTCATGCACAGATTTATCCCATCTCGTCTTCAGTTGTCATACCCTTCCTCCCGTCCATGGTACACGGAATCTTGTGGTGAGGCTGTTGCCCAGAAACAACTTGCCTTCGTCTCCTGGAAAGCAAATCCAACGGAAGGAAATCTCATTTCCTTTCACAAAGCCCGAAACAAGTGTGTGTCCACCCTCAGGAGAGCCAGGAAACAATATCTCTCCGTTCTCAAGACCGAACTCTCTTATCTGTCTCCCTCTTCCAAATCCTGGTGGCGTCTGGTCAAATCCGTTTCTGGTGTTTGTTCCCCCTCCATCCCCTCCCTTACCTCAAACGGCTATACAGCTGACTCCGCACGTGAAAAAGCTGAATGCCTCAACTCTGTGTTTGCCTCTAAATCTTGTGTCCCAAACCCATCCCTCTCTGTACCCACCATACCCAGTCGTACCCTGCTGCTCCTGGACTCCGTGTCCTTTCCTCCTGACAAGGTGGAAAAGTTTCTGTCAACCCTCGACTCTGATTCTGCAACTGGACCCGACGGCATCAGCCCACGGGTCCTAAAATCCTGCTCTGCTGCTCTATCTCACCCTCTCGCTGTTCTCTTCACCCTCTCTTTTGCTCAAGGTCAACTGCCATCTGCTTGGAAATCAGCCAACATCACCGCTTTGCACAAAAAAGGTGCAAAAACAGATCCTAGCAACTACAGACCAATCAGCCTTCTCCCAATTATCAGCAAAGTCATGGAATCCATCATTGCTTCTGATATGAAATCTTTCCTCTTCTCCAATGGCTTGATCTCTGATCATCAATTTGGTTTCAGACCAGGTCACTCTACTCTGGACATGCTGCTTCTGCTGTCTCAACAATGGATGGAGGTCCTCAATGCCAAACAGGAAATTAGAGCTGTCTCCCTCGACATATCACGTGCCTTCGACACGGTCTGGCACCCCGCTCTGCTCACCAAACTCTCCTCCTTTGGTATCCATGGAAATCTCCACGCATGGCTGGCGGACTTCCTCTCTAGTCGTCGTCAACGTGTGGCCCTGAATGGGTTTCTCTCATCTCCTCTTCCTGTTCAGGCTGGAGTTCCCCAAGGCAGTGTTCTGGGCCCCGTGCTTTTTCTGGTCTTCATCAATGATCTCTCTGACTCTCTCGAAAATCCTCTCTATCTCTTTGCTGATGACTCCACTCTCTGCCGCTCCATTCCTCTTCCCTCAGATCGGCAGTCTGCTGCCTCCTCACTCTCTGAAGACCTGGACAAAATCACAGACTGGTCAAACAAGTGGAACATGTCTTTCAATCCTGACAAATCTCACACTCTTACTATGTCTCTCCGAAAAGATCGACTGGACAACCCTCCCATCTACTTTCTCAACAATCCTCTCCAAGAAGTTCTGTCGCTCAAGATTTTGGGTCTCACTATCTGCCATGATCTTTCTTGGGAAAACCACATTTCCAAGCTGGCCTCCAAAGCCAGTCGCCGACTGGGCATCCTCCGCCGTGCGAAGTCCTTCCTCGGCACACCTGAGCTCCTCACCACATACAAGGCTTTCATCCGCAGCTCAATGGAATACTGTTCTCCCCTATGGGCCGGTGCTCCTGCCTCACACCTAGCTCGGCTTCACGCTGTTGAAACCAAAGCTTTCAGAATTATTGGAATCTCCCGCGATGAAGCTATCTCTGAGGGCCTTTCACTCACTCACCGCAGGCAGGTAGGTGGTCTTTCTGTCTTCTACCGACTCCTCTCCGGCCTTGCACCCCCAGCTCTCTCTGTGCTCTGTCCCCCAAATATTCCTACAGGTCGCACAAGATCTGCCAGCAACCCTCTGATGGTTAAACTGCCGAAATCTCGGCTCTCCGCTCACCTTCACTCTTTCATTCCTCTTTTCTCCCGCCTCTGGAACAAACTCCCTCACTCCCTTCAATCCCACTCCTCCCTCCAGGTCTTTAAAACAGCTGTTCACCACCATCTCTTATCTTCCCCCATCCAAAACCTTGATCTTTTCTACCCCCGCTAATTCACCCCAGATCCACCTTGTTTGAAATTCCAACTTCTTTCCTGGAAGTCCTGGCAGTGTCCATATGTTTTATACCTCTCCCACTGCCCCCTTCCCACGCCCCCCCCCCCCCCCCCCAAAGCCCTCGCCCTCTCTCAGATCTCTCGATGTCTCCATGTCTCTCGGTCCCTGCTCTCAAATGTTGTGTTTGTGTCCTTCCCCCTCTCTCCCCATCTTGTCTACCGCTCCCTATGTTATATGTTTTATGTGTCGGTTTGTCTTTCTGTGTGATTAATGTTCGCTCTTTCACGAGCCTCGATATTGTATACAAAAAAAAAAAAAAAAAAAAAAAAAAAAAAAAAAAAAAAAAAAAAAAAAAAAAAAAAAAAAAAAAAAAAAAAAAAAAAAAAAAAAAAAAAAAAAAAAAAAAAAAAAAAAAAAAAAAAAAAAAAAAAAAAAAACTGAGTTCTCCCTTTCAATGCGCATCATCACTGGACCCCTTTGGTGCCCGGCGATTACATCATGCAGCACCTGAAGATGGAATAGGAAAATAGCGGTGTACAATATTTGGATCAATTGATGGGTGGCTAGTTGGATCACCTGGCAGGATGCAACTGAGCTGGGGCGCTTACCTTCGAGCCATTGATAGTCTAACCTGGATTCTCCACCTGAATATAAACTGTCGGATTGTTCCTTTGCAGGAAGGGGTGTTGCGTCACAAAGTGCCTAAAGGTTGCCCCATCTGCTAGCATTAGTTGGTGGCCGTAAAATATTCCATAGTGTCTTTTGACGAAGACTAGGTGACCCATCGCCATAATCCTGGCCAATTTTAGGACATCCTACTCTAACCTACAGGGGACTCTGCATCAGCTGTAGAGCTGTACAACTCCCAAACAGTGATGCAAACCAGCAGCCAAGACGGTAACCCGCACAATCACTTGAGACATACACACAAACGCACACACACTAATCTGGGAAAATTTAATATCACCTTTCCCAAAGCTACTAAGGCTCAGGCACCATGGAGCGATTTTTTTAAATCCCTCAGTCAACGGAGTTAACGTCAACGGAGCATCTCTTAGTCAACAGAGCATCTTCTCTTCTAGACTTGGTTATGACTAACTTCCCTGCAAATGTCTGCTCTTCTTCTGCTCCAATCTGTTCATCTGATCATTTGCTTGATAAAGTGGATATCTCTTTGGCCGTTCTCAGAGAGCCTCCTCAGCATCGACAAGTCTGGCATTTCACTCAGGCTGACTGGCACAGTCTTGAAGCAGCCATCAATCATCTGGAATGGTCTCCCATCTCGACTGTCTCTGACATCAACTCATCCTGGGAATTCTTCCAAAGTAAACTGCTCTCTCTCTCTCATGCACAGATTTATCCCATTTCGTCTTCAGTTGTCATAGCCTTCCTCCCGCCCATGGTACACTGAATCTTGTGGTGAGGCAGTTGCCCTGAAACAACTTGCCTTCACCTCTTGGAAGGCTAATCCACAGAAAGGTCATGGAATCCATCATTGCTTCGAATATCAAATCCCTCCTCTTCTCCAATGGCTTGATCTCTGATCATCAAGTTGGATTCAGACCAGGTCACTCTACTCTGGACATGCTGTCTCAACAATGGAAGGAGGTCCTCAATGCCAAACAGGAAATTAGAGCTGTCTCCCTTGACATATCACATGCCTTCGATACGGTCTGGCACCCTGCTCTGCTCACCAAACTCTCCTACTTTGGTATCCATGGAAATCTCCACGCTTGGCTTGCAGACTTCCTCTCTGGTCGTAGTCAACGTGTGGCCCTGAATGGATTTCTCTCATCGCCCCTTCCTGTTCTGGCTGGAGTTCCCCAAGGCAGTGTTCTGGGCCCTGTGCTTTTTCTGGTCTTCATCAATGATCTCTCTGACTCTCTGGAAAATCCTCTCTATCTCTTTGCTGATGACTCCACTATCTGCCGCTCCATTCCTCATACATCAAATCGGCAGTCTGCAGCCTCCTCACTCTCTGCAGACCTGGACAAAATCACAGACTGGTCAAACAAGTGGACTTTCTGTCCAAGTGGACAAGTGGTCTTTCAATCCTGACAAATCTCACACTCTTTCTATGTCTCTCCAAAAAGACTGTCTGGACAACCCTCCCATCTTCTTTCCCAACAATCCTCTCAAAGAAGTTCTGTCACTCAAGCTTTTGGGTCTCATTATTTACAATGATCTTTCCTGGGAAAACCAAATTTCCAAGCTGCCCTCCAAAGCCAGTCACCGACTGGGCATTCTCCATCGTGCAAAGTACTTTCTGGGCACTTCTCAGCTTCTCACCACATACAAAGCTTTCATCTGCAGCTCAATGGAATACTGCTCTCCCCTCTGGACTGGTGCTCCTGCCTCACACCTAGCTCGGCTTCACGTGGTTGAAAAAAAAGCATTCAGAATCATTGGAATGTCCCATGATGAAACTGATTCTGAGGGCCTTTCACTCGCTCACCGCAGGCAGGTTGATGGTCTTTCTGTCTTCTACCGACTCCTCGCTGGCGTAGCTCCCCTTGCTCTGCCCCCCAAATACTCCTGCAGGACGCACAAGATCTGCCAGCAACCCTCTTCTGATGAAACTGCCAAAATCAAGACTCTCTGCTCGCCTTCACTCTTTCATTCCTCTTTTCTCCTGCCTCTGGGACAAACTCTGTACAACTCCCAAACAGTGATGCAAACCAGCAGCCAAGACAGTAACCCGCACAATCACTTGAGACATACACACAAACACACACACACTAATCTGGGAAAATTTTCTTCCCCCATCCAAAACATTGATCTTTTCTATCCCCGCTAATTTCACCCCAATTCCACTTTTTTGAAATACCAACTTCTGTCCTGGAAGTCCTTGGTCTCCTTGTGTTTGATACTTCTGCCACCCCTCTCCCCCAAGCCCTCTCCCTCCCACACATCTCCCTACTCTTAAATGTTGTGTGCCCTCAAGTGTTTGTGTGCTTCCCCTTCTCTTGTCTTTCGCTCCCTCTTTTTATATATTTTGTTTGTCTGGTTGATTTGTTTGTGAAGTAAATGTCAGCTCTTTCACGAGCCTCGATTCAGTATACCAAAAAAAAACAAAAAAAAAACTCCCACACTCTCTTCAATCCCTCTCCTCCCTCCAGGTCCTTAAAACAGCTGTTCACCACCATGTCTTATCTTCCCCATCCAAAACCTTGATATTTTCTACCCCTGTTAAAAAAAACCAAATCCACCTCTTTCAATCCCCAACTTCTTTCCTGAAATTCCTAGTAGTGTTCATTTGCTTTATACCCCTCCTTTCCTGTATACCCCTCCCTCCTCCCCCAGCCCTCCCCCTTCTACAGATCTACCGACGTCCCTGTTCTCTACTGTTGTTGTGCTTGTGTGCTTCCCTCTCTCTCTCCCCTCTTGTCTCCCGCTCCCTTCATGTATGTTTTATGTGTCTGTGCATGTTTTTATGTTCAATGTGTTAGCTCTTACATGAGCCTCGATTCTGTATACAAAATAATAATAACAATAATAATAAATCCCCCAAAAATATAACATTTTTATTTTTCGAACATTTATTTTTGGCCTAAAACACTCCCAGGCACTCACTGATGAATCTCTAAAAGTTTGACGAAGATCCGTTCAGCTATCTCTGAGAAAAATGGTGACACATACGCACAGACAAACAAACGGCTCTCTTATCGTATAAATTGTGGTTGTATAGCTCAGATAATTCCAATTGCACCCACCCTCTCCCAAAGTAAGGAAATGCCAAGATGGTCGAATATTTTTTCCCAAAACTTGATGGCATCAAACGGAACATGCACATGCAAAACTTCAAGGTGCTATCATTAATCCCTGAAAGTTTCCACTGAGGAACTCTCTGAGGAGTAGATGATACATACTGTCGTGTGATTCCCCTTGGTTAACACAAGGAGAGAATCACGGATAACCAAAGCGAGCTTTATCACCGGGCGTTCAGTTCAAATAGCGGACTTTACTATATACTGTATATGCGCGTGGGGTGGGGGTGGGGGGGGGAGAGAAGAATAAGAAGAAGCGCTTACTTGCACGATCCGCCGAGCAGTCTTCAAACCTGCAAAAATAACTCACAGGAAAACCCAGTTTAGAATGTACAGGGAAAAATAATACAAAGGTTTATTACACGGAACCCGAGAGATAAGAACCGCAATGGCAAAATAAGTTCCTAAATGGAGCGCTCCCACACCAGACTTAAACACATATGGGGGAGAAGAGAAATGAATAAATAAATGTGTGATTTTATGTGTGGGCTTAGCTCAATCGGATGATGTATCTCGCCAAGACCCGTCTCGGGCCCGTTGGTGGGAACCGCACCATCGTTGGTGCGAACCAGGCCTCCGTTCCCTCGTGTGCTTACACCACATCCCCGCCCCCTCCAGGCAGGTCGTGTGGGTGAGCAAACGATCTGCAGCTCCCCTCGTTCCGACCACAGGTCACGTCCCGCACACTGTCGCTCGCCAATGTCTGATACCAAGGGCACGATGAAGAAGACACACAAGGCAAGAGTTTCCGCAGCAGAGAGAGCAAGAGGAAAGTGTCAGGGAAAGAGATCCAAGGCATGGAGAAGCCCAAAATGGCACTCACCAAGTTATTTTATGACCAGTCGTCTGACGTCTACGGCGCCACGATCCAATCCTAGCAGACCAACAGCACCGGCCCAGCGCTCCACCAATGGCCGCGTCGCTTCCCCTTCATGCCATCGGTCCGTGGCCAATCAGCACATCACTTCTCCTTGTTCCTCCCTCTACCAATCGGCGGGCATCGCCCTGCCTCATGTCTTCCTATTGGTGGTGTCTCATACATTCGCTGCCCCTCTGGGCGTGTCTTTTGCCTGCTTGCTCGATGTTGCCATACAATTTGGTGATGTAGCCGGTGATGTCGAACTGACTTGCTGGGCGGTTTTATTGTGAGGGGGATATTTAATTCGTGTACTAGGGCCATTCTCACTAGTGTCTATGTGCAGTGCCATAAAGGACAACGGGATGATTACCAGGTTCTACGGACAGGGGAATTAGCATAATCCCTACGATAACTAACACAAGGATCATCCTTGTATGATCACAAAGATACACTTATGCAAACAAACCGCCAAAACAAACTTATTACATGTGGGGTTCCCTATCACGATAATCGGAGCACACTACCTATACAGATCTACCTGACTCTATCATCATCTACTCCAAAATTCATAACAATACATACACTTGCTTCATTATATTATGTTATGGGTTTCGGAGTGCGCGTGCCGAGATGAAAGAGGGGGTTGCTCAGTCCTGCCGTTCAACCTCTGACCCTGAAGCTGCAAGCCACAGATAACTCCATTGCCTGATGGATTGCTCAGCAACCGCGGATGCCGATTGGGATAATGAGGTCCTTGCACCCAGCGTCTCGTTACTATACCTGGGGAACCGAGCTCTTGACGTCCACCTCGTCTACTTGTTGCATCCAGCCGAGCGGACCCGTTACATGGGTGTTCGCAATTCTGGAGGAGCAAATTGATGGGCTACACCGTCGTTCTATTTATCACATACACACTATGTCGAACCAATGATGGAAAAGACACAATCGAGCAGGTTTGAAAAAACAGTTTAGCAAAGCAAGGCATGTATTTACAGGAGCAATAATCACACGCAATAATCAAGTTGTCACAGGAACAATTTGGGAAGCAAATATTAAGAAGAAAGAGCAATCAGAGATTGCACACCCTCGTCAGGATGTATTTTCAGTGGTTTTTAAGGCTTTTGTGTTAAAACAAATATGGCGGCCGAACCACGTGAACGATGACGTCATCATTATTATTATTTTTTTAAACTAATTTATTCTGAGATTATGCTCAATACATTTCATCTTGATCGGATGAAGTTTTGTACTTGTTGAATTATGACGTCATAATGGAGGCACCTATGACATCTTCATTAACATATTTTATTCCCCATGGAGAGTTCTTTACAATGAGCCATGTCTCAATTTTTTTTCTATTCAGCGCTTTCAGAGATATAGAGGTGCAAACTTTTTCGGTTTTTCCAAGATGGCGGCCGAACCACGTGACCGATGATGTCATAAAAAAAATTATCCACCAATTTATGCCTACGTGACGCCCAAGAAATTTCATCTTGATAGGAGGAAGTTTTGTACATGTCGAATTATGACGTCATAATGGAGGCACCTATGCCATCTTCATTAACATATTTTATTCCCCATGGAGAGTTCTTTACAATGAGTCATGTCTCAATTTTTTCTATTCAGCACTTTTGGAGATACAGAGGTGCAATTTTTTTCGGTTTTTCAAAGATGGCGGCCAAACCACGTCATATATGACGTCATAATTATCATTTAAAAATTATACAGGTGGAGTTGCACCTATGGTGAAAATTTCCTGTCAATCGGACCAACGGTTGCAGAGAAAATCATATTTATTCTGTGTGGACAAACAAACAAACAGACAAACGGACAAACGGACTCAAATGCAATACCCTCTCCTCTGGCGAGGCTAATAAGCGCAAAGACACAAAAAATCAATTGACCCTCATGCACGTAAAGAAGATCCCAACCACAGTCTTACTTGACTACAGAAAGGACGGGCGTGCCACAATCACATGGGAAAAGGAAGAAAGAAAAAGCAGGGACTGAGAAAGAAAAAGATTGGGGCCTTGTGTTGACCCCTCGCTCACCCTACACAAACAGGTGGGCTTATGTCAGTCCAAAGTGAAGGGAGGGGAAGAAGGGAATGTGAGTGGTTTGTCGGTGAGGCATGTCGGTAAGCGGCCCGTTTCACATCTTCATTAGCCCACAGGCACTGTTGTTGACCGGGCAGCCTCGCCCGCTTCCTGCGCGGCATCTGCATGTGGTTTCCATGTGGCCATGCAGCCCTTCTCCACTCGCAGCATGAGCCAGCCACGTGATTCACATGTGGTCATCCAGCTTCCCAAGATGAGGTAAGCCAGCGACGAGGTAAGCCAGCAACAAAGTAGGCCAGCCACAAGGAGCGCCCAGTGACAATTAGCCCCTTTGGACGTGCACCCTAAACCAGGCCTCGTATTCCTCTCAAGGCGCTTCTCCTTCACCCTCGAGCCCCGCAAGCTGGCAGCTCTCGTGTCCTTTTTCTTCTCCTTCGACTGTTCTTCCTGGTCTTAATCCTCCCTGCTTCTTTACACTCCAGTCCTCCGTGCAAGCTGGGAGCTCTAGTGTGTCTGTTCTCTCCTTCTTCTCTGGTCCTCTTATCTGGAATCCTCCTCCAGGCCGGGTGTGTCCATTTTCTCCTCCCCTCTTTGTCCTTCAGGGAGGAGTCATCCTCTGGCCGTCCCACCCATGGGTCGGCCCCAATATATAAAAAAATATCAACTGCCCGCTTCCATGCCTTACATCGCATTACACCGCACTGTCTGGCACACACTGACCAGACTAGACGGATCGTGGTAGTCTCCACGCACATGCGTGACACGTGTGTCTTTTGTGACGAGTCCTCACCTGGCCCCACCCACAAATAAGAAGTGTTTACGCATACAATATTACCCTGACCATTCTGTCTATAAATTACATATGTTACCTCCTCGGCATCACCTGTAACAAAATGACTTACTTTGGACCATGTTACACTTACCATAGCCTAGCTATATGGACCCCGCCTCCCCCGCCCCTTCTTTCCACATAACAATATAGATTCTCACTTCATAAAGTTTGATTCGCATTGTTTATCTGTTTTATATTTTAAAACACTTATTTAAATAAAAAGGAAGCTGCTCATACCATTGGCCTTTGATATCCGGCCAATGGTTTCTTCGCATTTTTCCAGTGGTCTATTTGCCTGAACATCACAAGAGTTCAAATCCATGGCCTTGCTCAGCCGAGGAATCTCAATGGTGGGAACGGCAGAGATGAGACGAGAGTGCTTGCCCAAGCACTGTACGCGATTTCCTGCATTCATGGCGGCACAATTTCCTTCTGTTTCCACTAGATCTCCAAGCCTCCCACACTCTTACTCCCATGCATTGAGGGCCCAGTGCCAAAAAGCTCACCAGTACTTGATAGGAAGGGTTTCTCATCCGCTGCCTTGCCTCATCCAAACCCAAATGAAATAGCCAGCCATCTGAGCAAATAACATTCCAAATCAATGGCTCTTTGAAGGCCGCTCGCACAAAACAACGAGGTATATAGTACTGAATCTAAGGCCTGCTTCCTTCATGCCTGTCCATCCTTTTGAGCATCAAATAAGCCACCGTAGAAGTCACTTTCTTTTCTTTGAATTGCTGAAATTATCCTATCTCATGAATGTTATTCCAAACCGTGTTATGAAATAACTTGTTGTCTTTAGATTGCATGTATTTGTTTGGTTAAAAAAACAAGGTGGCACATGTTCAAGAAGTAACAATACACAGTGCGTATAGAAAGTCTACACCCCCTTTCAAAATTTTCATCTTTTGTTGCCTTATAGCCTGCAATTCAACTGCATTAAATCAGACTTTTCCACATTTATTTACACATCGTAACCCACAACTTCGAATTGAAACACAAATTCTACAAATTTCAGGATATTAATTAAAAATACAATTCTAGAATATGTTGGTTGGATACGTGTCCACCCCCCTGAGTTAATACTTGATGGAAGCACCTTTTACAGCAATTACAGCTGTGAGTCTGTTGGGATAGGTCTCTACCAACTTTTCACACCTTGCTTGGAAAATCTGTGGCATGACTTGAAGTCATGCCACAGATTTTTGATTGGATTTAGGTCGGAGCTCTGACTGGGCCACTCAAGGACATTTATCTTTTTGTTCCTTAGCCACTCCAATGTATCTTTGGCTGTGTGCTTCGGGTCGTTGTTATGCTTAAAGGTGAACTTCCGTCTCAATTTCAGCTTTCTTGCAGAGAGCTGCTGGTTTTCCTCGAGGATTTTTTTGTATTTTGCTCCATCCCTTTCACTTATATCCTGACAAGTGCACCAGTCCCTGCCGATAAGAAACATCCCCATAACATGATGCTGCCACCACCATGCTTCACAGTAGGGATGGTGTTCTTTGGGTGATGTGCTGTATTGGATCTGCGCGAAACGTAACGTTTGGCATTTAGGGCAAAAGTTTCCATCTTGGTTTTGTCAGACCACAAAACGTTTTCAACATGGCTTCAGAATCTCCGCAGTGTTTTTTTTTGTGTACCTCAAGCATAACACAAGGTGGGCATTTTTGCGTAATGCCTTCTTCTTGCCACCCTACTGTACAGGCCAGACTTGTTGAGTGCTTGGGATATTGTTGTCACATGCACACAGTGACCAGTCTTTGCCATAAAGGCCTGTAGCTCTTTCAAAGTTGCCATTGGCCTCTTGGTGTTCTCTGATCAGTCTCCTCCTTGCTCGGTCATCCAGTTTGGAGGGACGGCCTGATCTAGGCAAGGTCTTGGTGATACCATACAACTTCCACTTCTTAATGATTGTCTTGACAATGCTGCAAAGGATAGGCCTTTGAAAGCCTTTGAAATATTTTTATACCCATTCCATGATCTGTGCCTTTCCACAACTTTATCCCGGAGGTGTTTTGAAAGCTCTTTGATGCTCGTGGTTGAGCCTTTGCTGTGAAATGCACTACCCAGCAGAGGAAATCTACAGGAACAGCTGATTTTATTCTGAAATAATCAGAATCACTACAACTTAACACAGGTGGAGGCAAATTAACTTTGTGTGTGATTTTTAAGGTGAGTGGTTAGACCTGAGCTAATTTACATTTGCTATTATAAGGGGGGTGGACACTTATCCAACACAGATATTCTAGATTTGTATTTTTAATTAATTTCCTGAAATTTGTAGAATTTTTTGTTTCAATTCGAAGTTGTGGATTACGATATGTAAATAAAGGTGGAAAAGTCTGATTTAATGCAATTTAATTCCAGGCTATAAGGCAACAAAAGGTGAAAAATTTGAAAGGGGGTGTAGACTTTCTCTAGGCACTGTGCTTGACGTTGCCTAATTCAGCCATTTTTAGTTTCCAAACAGAATACAAAATGAAAGCAAAGGAAGCACAGGGGGTGGGGGAAGGGGATTAAGATAGTGAAAGGAAAATGCCCTTCAAAAGAAATCCAAAATGAATCCGGATAGATGCCGAAAGCAATTAGTTATTAATTACTTTACCATGACCCGAATAATTTGGTTTATCAGAAAGAAAAGACAATATTTGCATCAGGTCATTTAACCTTTCTCATTACATGTTGGAGCTTAAAATAGATGTGTTATCAATGGAATTGTTGTTTAAATTCCTTTTGGGGGACTGAACCTTTTGGGGGACTGAAGATAAAAACTGTTATTGTTCTACAATGGTAAAACATAATAGAATAGAATGATCATTTTAAGGCCATTTCCCCCCGCGAGAGCAGGGGTTAGCCTTGCGGGCCCCATGACAATCATGGTTCGCTTTTTGTGGCAATGTTTTTATGGCCAGATGCCCTTCCTGACGACAACCCTTAGTCGCCTCTAACGATGCGCAGGGATACGGTGTACCTATTCTAAATTGTGGTACACACCGGGATCATTCATCCCAGCAAGCTGGTACTCAATTTGCCGACCTTGGAAGGATGACAGGCTGAGTCAACCCCCCTGGCGTTAATTCAGCGATCTATCGGGATTCGAACCCAGGATCCTAGGATCCCAAGCCTGCACCCTAACTGCTCAGCCAACACCAGGCTAATGGTAAAACATACATGCATAGAAATACCAATAAATATAAGCTGACCTTCTGTACTCTTGCCTCATATTCAACTTTTGTTCTCAAGGATGAGTTGGTTATCTGACAAGAAGAAGCCGGTTAGAT
This sequence comes from Myxine glutinosa, assembly GCF_964187855.1. NCBI lineage: Eukaryota > Metazoa > Chordata > Myxini > Myxiniformes > Myxinidae > Myxine > Myxine glutinosa. Next base: position 358,333,129 of record NC_136261.1, on the reverse strand, counting down.
TTTGGTTCAGCTCCGAATCCAGATCCGACCCATCCGTGGGATAAACCATTCCTTTTATGCGATGTGGTGCGTAGGGCTGCCGAGGCAGTTTCATTTGGCAAAGGAGTCCAATCCTGGACGAGATGCCACTCCAATGCAGGATACTCGAATGGCTTATTATCCCAGTAAGCTGGTACCATGCTCAGAGGTGAGTAAACCCACCTGTGCTATGTAACGGCATGACCAGGGCTCGAACTCAAGACTCTAATACCTTAAGCCAGCCACCTTAACCATTAGGCCAACACCAGGCTTCCATCAGTGGGATACAAAATGTAAACTGCTCAACATGACGGACCTATGTGCTCTACCGATGCCGTACTAGTGTCCAATCGCACCCACCCTCCACCACCACTCCTCCTCTAAAGGAAGAAAATGCCAATATGTGCAGAATTTTTCCCCCCCAAAACTTGATGGATTAAAAGAAACTTGCACATGCACAACTTTAGGGTGCCCTTATTCGTTAATCTCTGAATGTTTCAGCTTCCTACATCATATCCTGTTGGAGGAGTACATCCATACATACAGTCACGTGAAAAAGTAAGTACACCCCATGTAAGGTTTTGACTTTTTCAACATATTTCAACATACAGCTATTTGATCTTCATTTCAACAATATTGATAGATAAAGGTGATATAATATAACAAATATCATGAAACATTTACATTTTGTAGTCCATTGAAAAATTTAAATAAACATAAATGCAAATTTCGCATGTGGAAAAAGTAAGTACACCCTTGGCTCTCATAGGTGGTATTGCCCCCTTTGGCAAAAACAACCCCAAGTAGGCGTTTCTTATAACTGTCTACCAGTCTCTGACATCGACTGGGAGAAATTTTTGCCCACTCCTCCATGCAGAATTCTTTCAGCTGTGCGATGTTTGAGGGGTTTCTTGCATGCACAGCTCGTTTCAAATCCCCCCACAACATCTCGATAGGATTTAGATCCGGGCTTTGACTTGGCCATTCCAGAACCCTCCATTTCTTTCTTTTCAGCCATTCCTTGGTGGATTTACTGGTATGTTTAGGGTCATTGTCATGTTGCAAGGTCCACCTTCGGTTGAGCTTCAACTTTCCGACAGATGGCCTCACATTATCCTCAAGCACCCTCTGGTACAATGAAGAATTCATAGTGGATTCTATGATGGTGAGCTGCCCAGGCCCTGATGCAGCAAAGCTGCCCCAATCCATTATATTTCCACCACCATGCTTTACAGTTGGTATCAGGTCCTTGTGGTCAAATGCTGTCTTTGGTTTTTGCCAAACATGTCTTCTGGTACTGTGGCCAAATAGCTCTACCTTTGACTCATCTGTCCAGAGCACATTGTTCCAGAAGTGCTGGTCTTTGCCTAGGTGTTCATTGGCAAACTTTAGTCTGGCCCTGATGTTCTTTCTGGACAGCAAAGGAGTCCTCCTGGCACACCTCCCATGTAGATCTAATTTGTGCAGCCTCTTTCTAATGGTAGACTCGTGCACTTTGACATCAACAGTGGCAAGAGCTACCTGTAGGTCCTGTGATGACATTCTGGGGTTCTTAGAGACTTCTTTCAGCATCTTGCGGTCTGCTCTCGGGCTGAACTTGCTGGGGCGGCCTGGCCTGAACAAGTTGGCAGTTGTTTGGAATCTTCTCCACTTGTAGATGATCTTCGGGACAGTCGAATGATTGATTTCAAATTGTTTGGAGATCTTTTTTAATCTCTTCCCAGACTCGTAGGCATCTATAACCTTGTTTCTGAAGGCCTCAGACAGCTCTTTTGATCTAGGCATGGTGACGCCGCACACTTCAACAACAAAGAGCAAACCAAACTAAATGTCTGAGGTTTAAATAAGACACGTACCTCCAAGATCCTCTCCAACGATGTTCTAATCATTTGCACCTGAGTTGGTGCACCTGATTCCAATTTTAGGTATTTGAAGTAGTGATAAATGTAGGGGTGTACTTACTTTTTACACATGCTAAATTTGCATTTTTGTTTATTGAAATTATATAATGGACTACAAAATGTAAATGTTTCATGATATTTGTTATATTATATCACCTTTATCGATCAATATTGTTGAAATGAAGATCAAATAGCTGTATGTTGAAATATGTTGAAAAAGTCAAAACTTTACATGGGGTGTACTTACTTTTTCATGTGACTGTACATACATAAAAACATACATACACTTGCTCCATTATATGTAGCTTATTTAATTGCGATCGCTGTCTATATATGCATCTTGTTCCTTTCTTTTACAACACACAAATACTATTGATGAACCTGACTTGGTCTTGACTCATCCTGCTTGCTCACGATGGCACCATCTGGTGGCTATGTGGCAAATCTGCTCGAGATAGCAATTGGCGTGGTCACAAACCACTAAGTTTTCAGCAACACGGGATACTGGTTGCTCGGCCAGAGTATAACATCTGTTTTGTCTTTACCTCTGCACGTCATTTGCCTAGCACAGAGATTCTCATTGGCATGGTAACCTGACGTTGGGCGCGAGGACCCGGCCGGGAATATATGCGGTGGGCGACGGACGTGATGGCTGTATGACTTGCCAAATTCGGACCACGCATCTGGACCGACCAGTGGATTGTAAATTTCTTTTTATTTTGTTTAGTTTTAAATTTACAGAGCACATTAGGCAGAGCACAGACAGAGCAGGGGGAGCAACGCCAGAGAGGAGTCGGTAGAAGACAGAAAGACCACCAACCTGCCTGCGGTGAGTGAGTGAAAGGCCCTCATAATCAGCTTCATTGCGGGAGATTCCAATGATTCTGAAAGCTTTGGTTTCAACAGCGTGAAGCCGAGCTAGGTGTGAGGAAGGAGCACCAGCCCAGAGGGGAGAACAGTATTCCATTGAGCTACGGAGAAAGCCTTGTATGTGGTGAGGAGCTCAGGTGTGCCAAGGAAGGACTTCACACGACGGAGGATGCCCTGTCGGTGACTGGCGTTGGAGAGCAGCTTGGAAATGTGTTTTTCCCAGGAAAGATCATGGCAGAGAGTGAGACCCAAAAGATTGAGTGACAGAATTTCTTGGAGAGGATTGTTCAGAAAGTAGATGGGAGGGTTTTCCAAACAATCTTTTCAGAGAGACATGGTAAGAGTGTGAGATTTGTCAAGAATGAAAGACATGTTTTCCTGCTTTTGCCTCACGCACGTTCCACCACCAAGTTTGGCCTCGGATTGGAGCGATCCTTGGGGTTTTGGAAATGGCAAAGAACAGTTCATTGAACACAATGTCTGTGTCTTTTGTACCTGAGAAGGTGGAGAAGGTTATTTCAACCCTCGACTCGGACTCTGCTACTGGACTGGAAGGCATCAGCTCATGTGTCCTATAAACCTGCTCTGCTGCTCTGACACATCTCCTCTCCGCCCTTTTCACCCTGTCATTTATGTGAGGTCATATTCTGTCTGCTTAGAAATCCACCAACACCACTGCACTTCATAAAAATGGTACAAAAACTGATCCCCTTGATTACAAACCTGTCAGCTTACTTCCAATCATCAGCAAGGTCATGGAATCCATAATCACAGTTGAAATGAAATCCTTCCTTTTCTTCAACAAACTCATCTCAGATCACCAATTTGCTTTCAGACCAGGTCACTCCACCTTGGACATGCTGCTTATACTTCCCCAACAATGGATGGAGGCCCTCAATGTCAGACATGAGATCAAGGCTGTCTCTTTAGAAATATCTTGTGCTTTTGACACAGTCTGGCATCTTGCCTTGCTCTCAAAACTCTCTGCCTATGACATGCAAGGTCAACTCCGAACAAGGCTTGATGAATTATTCTACTCTCGTAGCCAACGTGTGGCGCTCAACAGAGGGTATCCTTTCATCGCCTCTCCCTGTCAAGGCTCGTATACCCCAGGACATTGTTTTGGAGCCAGTCTTATTCCTGATCTACATCAATGATCTCTCTGACTCTCTGGAAAATCCTCTATTTGCTAATGACCCCACCCTCTGTCACAATATCATTTAGACAGGCAAACTGCAGCTCATCCTTCAGACAGGAAGGCTGCAGCCTCTTCCCTCTCTTCAGACCTTGAAAAAATCACAAGCTGGTCAAACAATTGGAATATGTCTTTCAATCCTGAGAAAATCTCTCTCTCTTTCTCTCTTTCTGTCTCTCCAAAAGGACCATTTTGCATTCTGAAGCAAGTTTTCCTCAAGGAGTTGCCTGTATTTGGTTTTAATGAATTGTTCTCTCTATCTTTACAAGTCTTCCTGTCCCTGCTGCTGAAAACCATCCCCATAGCATGATGTTTCCACCACCATGATTCATGGTAGGGTTGATGTTAGATGGGTGATGAGCTGTGCACGGTTTCTGCCAGACGTAGCGCTTTAAATTCAGGCCAAAGAGTTCAATTTTCGTCTCATCAGACCACATAATCTTTTGTGTCATGCTCAGAGTCTCTCACTTGCCTTTTTGTCTGTCTGGGTTCACCTGAGCTCAATTGGGAGTTTCATAGCAAAGGGGTTGAATACTTATTGACTCAAGATATTTCAGCTTTTCATTTTTAATTATCTTGGAAAAAAATTCTAATAAACAAATTCCACTTTGACATTATCGGATATTATGTGTAGATCAGTGATAAAAAATAATCTCAATTTAATCCATTTTAAATTCAGGCTGTAACAACAAAATGTGAAAAAAGTCAAGGGGTGTGAATACTTTCTATAGGCACTGTATATATATGTACCTGTTACTGGCTCTTCCAGCTAAGGTAAGCTGCATAAATCAACCAAGAAAAGCTACACAAGGTGAGTCCTTTTTGGTGTTTCAAACCAAATTAGGATTCCTCTACAGCTGTTGACATTCACAAGTAGCAAATACATGAAAATCCCAATATGCTACATGCCCCCTCTGCTGACGGATGGGTTTCATCACATGTTGTCATTAGTGACAGTCTAAACTGAAATCCGCACCACTGAGGTTCCTAAGCATGTACCAATGCAAAATCAATAGCAGTTAACATATAAATAACAACACCCAATCATGTCTCTCATCCGTAATTGTAGGGACCAACCAATCAACTCCCACCGAATCAATTACCCCAGGAGGCTAGGATTTCACTTAATTAACCCCAATGTGCTTTCAGCCAAAGAAAGCTACATAAACGAAAAGCTCCACAAAAAGGGCTTATGCTGCTGCACAAAGGGCTTACACACACAAACACACACACACACACACACACACACACACACACACACACACACACACACACACACACACACACACACATACACACCCACAAACACACATTTACACACACACACACACAAACACACATTTACACACACACATTTACACACACACACACACACACACACACACACACACACACACACACACACGTAGGTGGATACATCGAGATCTGGGAGGGCGCTCCATACCCTTTCTGAAACCTACATGGAGAAATAACAAACAATGACACAAACGATCATTTCATTTTTGCTAATCGTCTGGCAAAACGAACATTTGAAACAATTTTTTTTTTGTCAAACCATTAAATCCTCTTTTAATAAACACCATATTTCATAAAGATATTATTTGATGCCGAACAGGTTAATTGTCATGGATCTTGGTCAGTATAACATTCCCAACCCTGCTCATTTTCAGTGATGGGGATATCTGCCTGCCCTTCCTCGTCTGGTATTTGTTGGGACATCAATTAAAATACCACCGATCATAAGGTAATGCTGAAAGTTAAAATAAAACATTAAATTAGCTCATACTCTGGACATGGACTCTACTCTGGACATGCTGCTTCTGCTGTCTCAACAATGGATGGAGGTCCTCAATGCCAAACAGGAAATTAGAGCTGTCTCGCTTGACATATCACGTGCCTTCGATACGGTCTGGCACCCCACTCTGCTCACAAAACTCTCCTCTTTTGGTATCCAAGGAAATCTCCACGCATGGCTTGCGGACTTCCTCTCTGGTCGTAGTCAACGTGTGGCCCTGAATGGGTTTCTCTCATCTCCTCTTCCTGTTCAGGCTGGAGTTCCCCAAGACAGTGTGCTGGGCCCTGTGCTTTTTCTGGTCTTCATCAATGATCTCTCCGACTCTCTGGAAAATCCTCTCTTTCTCTTTTCTGATGACTCCACTCTCTGCCGCTCCATTCCTCATCCCTCAGATCGGCAGTCTGCAGCCGCCTCACTCTCTGCAGACCTGGACAAAATCGGACTGGTCAAACAAGTGGAACATGTCTTTCAATCCTGACAAATCTCACACTCTCACTTTGTTTCTCCGAAAAGACCGACTGGACATCCCTCCCATCTACTTTCTCAACAATTCCCTCCAAGAAGTTCTGTCACTCAATCTTTTGGGTCTCACGATCTGCCATGATCTTTCCTGGGAAAACCACATTTCAAATCTGGCCTCCAAAGCCAGTCGCCGACTGGGCATCCTCCGTCGTGCGAAGTCCTTCCTTGGCACACCTGAGCTCCTCACAACATACAAGGCTTTCATCCGCATCTCAATGGAATACTGCTCTCCCCTCTGGGCCGGTGATCCTGCCTCACACCGAGCTCGGCTTCACGCTGCTGAAACCAAAGCTTTCAGAATCATTGGAATCTCCCGCGATGAAGCCGATTGTGAGGGCCTTTCACTCACTCACCGCAGGCAGGTTGGTGGTCTTTCTATCTTCTACCGACTCCTGTCTGGCCTAGCTCCCCCAGCTCTGTCTGTGCTCTGTCCCCCAAATACTCCTACAGGTCGCATAAGATCTGCCAGCAACCCTCTTCTGGTGAAATTGCCAAAATCAAGACTCTCTGCTCACCTTCACTCTTTCATGCCTCTTTTCTCCCACCTCTGCAACAAACTCCCTCACTCGCTTCAATCCCACTCCTCCCTCCAGGTCTTTAAAACAGCTGTTCACCACCATCTCTTATCTTCCCCCATCGAAAACCTTGAGCTTTTCTACCCCCGTTAATTCACGCCAAGCCCTATACCTCCCACAGATCTCCCGATGTCTGTGCTCTCAAATGTTGTGCTTGTGTGCTTCCCCCTCTCTCCCCATCTTTTCTCCCGTTCTCTTTATTTCGTCTTATGTGTCCGTTTGTTTTTTGTTCTTGTTTTTTGTCATTAATGTTAGCTCTTACACAATCCTCGATCTTGCATCCAAAAATTTTTTAAAAACACCATGGACCATAAATGTTGTTACCCAAACACATGTGCCATCCATCCTGTGTCTTGGAGATGCTGCTGAAACAGTTTTGATGGATGCCATACTTAGCATGGTTTGCCATTGCCTTCCCAGGATAAAATTAATAGGCAGGTATAGTTAGTTGGGTACCATTCAATTGGTAAAATAATATACCATGGGAATGTTAATGCCAACAGACAATGCTTTTCTTGTTCTGCTTTCAGTTTGAAGCAAATGAAGCATCCCCACCCCCACCGCCCTTCCCATGCCTCCTCCCCCCTAGCCCTCTCCCTCCCACAGATCTCCCGATGTCCCTGCTCTCCATCTTGTTCTCCCGCTCCCTTTATCATAAGTTTTATGTGTCAGTTTGTCTTTTTTGTGATCAATGTTATCTCTTACACGAGCCTCGACCTTGTACACAAAAAAAAACAAAAAAAAAAACTGGATGCCATGTCTTCTGCTCTCCTCCAAAGTCTGTTGTTCCCACAGGATTGGTTGCACATCCATTTTCATTCTCAGTCTTTTTTTCTTTTCTTTCTCTCTGTCTCATTCTTTTCTCCTTCCCGATGTTTCTTCTGACCAACTCCTAACAATATATTCTCTTATTCTCTCTCCGTCCTTTCGCTCCGCGCGTTGTCCTGACCTCCCAATCCCACCGCCTTCTCTTATGACCTTTGTGTCGTCAACTCTCCCAAACACTTTCTTTGTTTCTTCATGGACCTCTCCCACCATTCCCACTGGCCAAAGACTGTACGACTTGCCTTGATAGCAGCAGGTTGGGACAGCCTATCCCAGATCCATTACAGGCGGTCACCATCCACCTAGCCCCTGGGAACACCTGCGATTAGACATCTTGTGGAGAAATCCATTGTGCTCGTCACCAACACTATCTTGTACTTATTTATGATCTGCACTCAAAATGGTCTGAGGTTTTTCCCGATGGTGTCAGCCATCCACTTTGAACCATCACTTACACACTGGACACATTAAATTCCTACTGGGGATTGCCACATGCCACGACCACAGATCATAGGCCACAGATGATTTTCTTTTTTCAGTGAAATGGGATTAAACACATTGCTGAAACTACATATCACCCCAAGCCCATGGTGAAGGTGGGATTGGTGTAGGGTGGAAAAAGGTGAAATCAAATACTTAAAAAACATAGGGGCAATACCCCTGGTGCTCACCTGGTAGAATAAACAGTATACTGCACCGACTAAAGGTATTTTAAACCAATTTCAATGGTTGCTCGAAGACAGGGCAGCATGTAGAATCATACAAACATAATCATAAGACTTTAAACAAACAAACAAAAAAAAATACCATTTTGGGGGGCACTCCCCTCCCCCAACCTCATGTACCTCCTAAGACCCCATTTTTTCTAATGCCTTGAACAAACATTGGTACATCATGGGTGATTAAGGTTGGGGTGAAGTTTCATCGAAATTGCATGTGTAGTTTGTGAGAAGAAAACAAATACCTATTTTGGGGGGACCCACTTTGGTCCCCCCAAAATCTGGACCTGGACCCACTTTGGCCTTTGATCCCGGTAAACCCCCTTAGACCTCGGTTTTTTTTAATGCCGTGAAGGAACTTTAGTTACAACACAACAAATATCATTTGTGCCAAATTTGGTCGCAATCCCATCAGCGGTTTCAGAGAAGAAGTTTCAAATGTTTATGACTGTTGGACGGACTGACGGACAACGCATAAGCTCCCTTGTTCCAGGTGAGCTCACTAGAACGTCACTTGGTAGAGCACATACCTTTACCAGGCTGCTCGGTAGAGCGCATACCTTTACCAGGCTGAACAGTTTATGTTTTGTATCCCACTGATAGGCCGAATCTGGATTCGGACCTGAACCAAAATCTAATCGGCTTGTTCTTGTCGCCTAACCAACTCGTCCACCAAGTTTAGTCATAATCCGTCAATAACTTTGAAATATCATCCTGTGGCGGACACAAAAGCCCACTGGCGTGGTGACATCATTCCACGCACCAAGTGGGCGGTGGCCACGCCCGAGGGGTAGGCGTGGCCTCATGATATACACCGGGCGACCAGCCCGAAGGAGTTCAGTGTTACAGTGTAGTCTTACAATAAAGACGTTTATATGTTACCGCTTGTCCGCTTCCTCCTTGCTCACAAGCAGCGCGCGTAACGCCGCGCTTTACTGGTGACCCTCGACGTTGGATCTGCCGGAGCGATCCTTCCACACGCGACGCCATCGCCATGGCCGACTTCGTCAAACTTCCGGAATTTTGGGAGGCTCAGGCCGAAGTCTGGTTCGTCCAGGCCGAAGCCCAATTTCAGCTTCGGCACCTCACCGGCGATGACACGCGCTATTGCCACGTCGTCGCCTCCCTCGGGCCCGGCACGGCCGCTCGAGTTGTGTCCGTCCTTCGCCACCCACCGGACGGCCACAAGTACGAGGCACTCAAGCAGCTACTCCTAGCCACGTTCAGCCTCACGGACGACGCACGGGCCGACCGCCTCCTGGATCTCCCCGAGCTCGGTGAGACGCGCCCGTCGGTCCGAATGGACCATATGCTGTCACTGTTGGGCGACGAAGCCCCCGGTTCGCTATTCCGGGCGCTTTTCCGTCGCCAACTTCCAGCGCAGGTTCGCCTCGCGTTGGCCGGGACCGGGCTAACGGAACCCCGAGCATTGGCGGCCGAGGCGGACAAGTACTTCGCCGCTTCGGACACGCGGGCGAGCGTCGGCGTGGCCGTCACGGCCTTCGACGCTGATGTTCAGCAGCATGTTCCACAGCATCATCTTCTACAGCACGCTGATGTTCCACAGCATCATCTTCTACAGCACGCTGATGTTCAGCAGCATGCTGATACGCACCTCGTGAACGCCGCCACGCCCCGCCCACCGCCGCGGCGAAAACCGCCACCGCGGGGAAACCCATCGACTCCACCGGCCTGGCAGAGCCAGCCGCGCTCCTCCAGCTCCACCACCTGGTGCTGGTTCCACGCCAAGTTCGGCCACGAAGCTCGGCGGTGTCATCCGCCGTGCTCCTTCAACGGGTCGGGAAACGCCCGGGCCGGCGCTCAATTGTGGCGATGAGCGCCGGCCGTTCGAGCAGCCTGCTGTTCATAACGGACACCTTCTCCGGGCGCCGTTACCTGTGCGACACGGGAGCGCAGGTGAGTGTCATTCCCGCCGGCACGTCAGACAAGCACGCCGCGGGTGGGGGCCCCGCGCTGCTTGCCGCGAACGGGACGCCCATCCGTACGTACGGAAAACGCTGCCTCTCTCTGCGGTTTGGAGGGCAGGTTTTCCGATGGACGTTCGTCACCGCCGACGTGCCCATGGCACTGCTTGGCGCGGACTTCCTGTGCGCTAATGAGCTCCTGGTCGACGTCAAGCGCAGACGGCTTGTCCAGGCCGAGACGTTCAGCTCGCTCGCATGTGCGTTGCCCAGCTCAACGAGCGGCTTGCCAAGCGGCTTGCCGAACGATTCGGTTCCGGCCACGTTGGTCTGTACGCTTCCGGCAGCGGACGCATTCACCCGCCTCCTCGCCGGCTTCCCGGCCCTCACGTGGCCCACCTTCTCGGTGGGGGCCGTCAAGCACGGGGTGGCCCATCACATCCCCACCGTCGGGCCACCGGTCTACGCCCGGGCACGCCGCCTCGAGCCGACGAAGCTGGCGGTGGCAAAAGCGGAGTTCGCTACCCTGGAGCGACTCGGCATCGTTCGGCGCTCAGAGAGCGCTTGGGCGTCGCCGCTGCACATCGTGCCGAAGCCCGGTGGGGGATGGCGACCGTGCGGGGACTATCGCCGTCTCAATGACGCCACGACTCCCGACCGCTACCCCGTCCCCCACATTCAGGACTTTTCCGCCCGTTTGGCGGGCAGGTCCTTCTTCTCGAAGGTGGACCTCATACGCGGCTACCATCAGGTCCCCGTCAGGCCGGAGGACGTCCCGAAGACGGCGGTCATCACGCCATTCGGACTCTTCGAGTTCCTGCGCATGCCCTTCGGTCTGAAGAATGCGGCTCAGGCGTTCCAGCGACTGATGGACAGCGTCCTGCGCGACTTGGATTTTGTCTACGTCTACCTGGACGATATCCTCGTCGCCAGCGCGTCCCGCGAAGAGCACCTACGCCACCTCCGCACGCTCTTCGAACGCCTGGGCCAGCATGGCTTGATTGTGAACCCCGCAAAGTGCCGGTTCGGCGCCGCCACAATCGATTTTCTGGGGCACCGTGTCACCAGGCACGGAGCCGTCCCCCTGCCGGCCAAGGAGGAGGCGGTGAAGGGGTTTTCCGCGCCCCCACACGATCACAGGGCTGCAGGAGTTCCTGGGCATGGTGAACTTTTACCATCGGTTCCTGCCCCGTATCGCCCAGCTCCTGCGCCCCCTGCACGAAGCTCTCCGAGGTAAGCCGGGCAAAGGCGACGTTACCTGGACCGAGCAGATGGACACGGCGTTCACGGGCGCGAAGCTCGCCTTGGCTAACGCCACCATGCTCGCGCACCCGGCGCCCGATGCACCGATCGCCCTCACCACCGATGCCTCGGACTACGCGGTGGGCGCGGTGCACGAGCAATGGGTGCGTGGAGCTTGGCAACCGCTGGCGTTCTTTAGCCGGCAGCTTCGCCCGCCCGAACGCCGTTACAGTACCTTCGACCGCGAGTTGCTCGGACTTCACTTGGCGGTCAGGCACTTCCGCCATCTGCTCGAGGGCCGGGCGTTCACTGCCTTCGTCGACCACAAGCCGCTGATCTTCGCGATGGGCAAGGTCACCGAGCCGTGGTCGGCCCGGCAGCAGCGTCACCTCTCGGCCGTGTCCGAGTACACGACGGACATCCAGCACGTCGCGGGGAAGGACAACCCGGTGGCGGATTGCCTTTCCCGGGCCGTCGCCCACGCAGTCCACCTCGGCATCGACTATGCCCGGATGGCAGCGGACCAGGCCGCTGAACCCGACGTCCAGGCCTTGCGGACCGCCGTCACGGGCCTCCGCGTCACCGAGGTGCCGTTCGACGGCGCGGGCGCGGCCCTCTTGTGCGACGTCTCCCTCGGGCGTCCTCGCCCCATTGTGCCCGCGGGCTGGCAGCGCCAGGTGTTTGACGCCATCCATGGCCTGTCCCACCCGGGCGCAAGGGCCTCCCAAAGGCTGATCGCCGACAAGTTCGTCTGGCATGGCCTCCGGAAGGCCGTCCGCGGCTGGGCCAGGACATGCCTCGCGTGCCAGCGCGCCAAGGTGCACCGGCACACCCAGGCCCCGTTGGCCCCGTTCACGGTGCCGGAACGCCGGTTTGACCACGTCCACGTGGACCTGGTGGGACCTCTGCCCCCCTCGCGGGGTTTCACCCACGTCCTCACCATGGTGGACCACACCACCCGGTGGCCGGAGGCCGTGCCCTTGGCGTCGACAACGGCGGCCGATGTCGCGCAGGCTTTCATCGCCACCTGGGTCGCCCGGTTCGGCGCCCCCTCAGACATCTCATCCGACCGCGGCCCCCAGTTCACCTCGGAGCTCTGGGGGGCGGTTGCGCAGGGGCTCGGGGTCCGGCTGCACCGAACCACGGCCTACCACCCCCAGGCTAACGGCCTGTGTGAGCGATTTCACCGCTCATTGAAGGCCGCGCTCCGGGCCACCCTCCGCGACGGCGGCTGGGTCGACAGGCTCCCCTGGGTCCTGCTGGGCCTCCGGACGGCGCCCAAGGAGGACCTGCGCGCATCCGCGGCGGAGTTGGTCTTCGGGCAACCGCTGCGGGTGCCGGGCGAGTTCCTCCCCGACTCCACGGCACCATGGTCCGCGGCACAGCAGCGCTCCGCTCTGCAAGAGACCGCCCAGAGGTTCGCCCCGGTGCCAACGGCATGCCACGGGCACCCACCGACGCACGTCGCCCCGGAGCTTCGCACGGCGGAGTACGTCTTCGTCCGCCACGATGCCCATCGGACACCACTGCGGCCCCCGTAGCCCGTACGACGGGCCTTTCTGCGTGCTGGAGACCGGGGCGAAGCACTTCACCCTGGACATCGGCGGTACTCCTGACCGCGTTTCGGTAGACCGCCTCAAGCCGGCCCACCTCGATGTGGACCATCCACCGCCAGTGGCCCGACCCCCACGTCGGGGCCGCCCTCCTGCGGGCGGACCCCCGGCACCGCCCAGCCCCGCCGCCACGGCGCCCCCCGGTCCTGCACCCATCCCAGGGGCAGCCAGGGGCATCCCACCTGGTATCCCTGCACCCCGGACGCAGCCGATCGCCAGGGGGCGCTTCGGCCGGGTCATTCGTCTGCCCCGCAAACTGGCCCTCCAGGTGCGCGGGAATTCTGGGGGGGCGCGTGTGGCGGACACAAAAGCCCACTGGCGTGGTGACATCATTCCACGCACCAAGTGGGCGGTGGCCACGCCCGAGGGGTAGGCGTGGCCTCATGATATACACCGGGCGACCAGCCCGAAGGAGTTCAGTGTTACAGTGTAGTCTTACAATAAAGACGTTTATATGTTACCGCTTGTCCGCTTCCTCCTTGCTCACAAGCAGCGCGCGTAACGCCGCGCTTTAATCCGATATATAGTTTTTGGCCCAATTACTCAATGGTGAAGAATCACTTGAAAAATTTAAAAACTCTCAGATCTAGATCTATATTTGAATCTTCACCAAAATATAATATATTCTTCCTCGTCACACACCCAACCTATCCACAAAATTTCATCCGAATCTGTCCACAACTTTTTGAGATATCCTGCTATGTATCGTTTTTGGCCCGATCTCTCAATGGTGAAGAATTCACTTACAATTATTGTATCCGGATCCGAATTCAGATCTTCTCACCAAAATTCAATCAATGTGTCCTTGTCTCACCCCCAACCTATCCACCAAGTTTCGTCCGAATCCGTCCATACTTTTTTGAAATATCATGCAATATATCGTTTTTGGCATGATCTCTCAATGGTGAAGAATCAATTAAAAAACAAGAAAGAGCAATCAGAGATTGCAGACCCTCACCAGAATGTGTTATCAGTGGTTTTTAAGGCTTTTGTGTTGAAACAAATATGGCGGCCGAACCACGTGCCTGACAGATGACGTCATCGGTTGTTTATTTTCTCCACCAATTTATCCCTAGATTATGCTCAAGAAATTTCATCTTGATCGGATGAAGTTTTGTACTTATCGAATTATGACGTCATAATGGAGGCACCTATGACATCATCATTAACAGATGTTATTCCATATGGAGAGTTCTTTACAATGAGCCATGTCTCAATTTTTTCTATTCAGCGCTTTCGGAGATAGAGGTGCAAATATTTTCGGTTTTTCCAATATGGCGGCCGAACCATGTGATATGTGACGTCATAATTATCATTTAAAAATTATACCTATGAGTTGCACCTTTGGTGAAAATTTCCTGTGAATCGGACCAACGGTTGCAGAGAAAATCATATTTATTCTGTGCGGACAAACAAACAGACCGACAGACAGACAAACAAACAGACAGACAAATGTACTCAAATGAAATACCCTCTCCTCAGGCGAGGGTAATAAAAACTTCTCAGATCCAGATTCGTATTCGGACCTTCACCAAAATCGAATCAATTCTCCCTCGTCACACAGGACACACCCAACCTGTCCACCAAATGTCGTCCCAATCCATCCACAAGCTTTTGACATATCATACTCACGGACAGAAAGACAAACAGAGAGACAGGGGTGCAAATAGGCGGTGTGGTGGAGGGAGTAAAAACTCACTCGCTACATGTGTTTCATTCATTCATTCATCATCGTGGCTTTAGATTGCCATCTACTGATGAGAAAAAACCCACACGGCCACGGAGTATGGAAAATGGCTTTTATCACACATGCATGTGTGGGTGGGCACAACGCGAGCCAACACCTGTTTTTAAAGCAGTATGTAATAAGTAGACAATGTACGTAAGCATCAGCAATGATGGAGCAGCTCGGTACAAGAACACGATAAGGCAATGAACTAATCAACAGTCAATGAAATTTGAACTTAATGCTTTAGTAATATGTGTAATATGGAAGTACCAAGTTTGCCAAATCTACCAAACAGGGATTGTTTTTACAGTGTACGTATACGGCACAAAACACAATGGTGTGGCGGACACGAAAGCCCACTGGCGTGGTGACATCATTCCGCGCACCAAGTGGGCGGCGGCCACGCCCGAGAGAGAGGCGTGGCCTCAAGATATACACGGGGCGCGCAGCCCGGAGCAGCTCAGTGCTGCAGTTTGAGTACTTTCAATAAAGACTCTTTTATGAACCGCGTTGTCCGCTTGCTCCTTGCGTAAGCATTAGCGCGCGCAGCATCGCGCTTCATATGGTGACCTCGACGTTGGATCTGCCATAGCGATCCTTCCGAACACGACGCCATTGCAATGGCAAACAACAACGCAATGTCAATTAAACTTCCCGAATTTTGGGAGGCCCAGGCCGAAGTCTGGTTCGTCCAAACCGAAGCCCAATTTCAGCTTCGGCGCCTCACCGGCGACGACACGCGCTACTGCCACGTCGTCGCCTCCCTCGGGCCCGGCACGGCCGCTCGAGTTGTGTCCGTCCTTCGCCACCCACCGGACGGCCACAAGTACGAGGCACTCAAGCGGCTACTCCTAGCCACGATCGGCCTCACGGACGACGCACGGGCCGACCGCCTCCTGGATCTCCCCGAGCTCGGTGATACGCGCCCGTCGGTCTGAATGGACCATATGCTGTCACTGTTGGGCGACGAAGCCCCCGGTTCTCTATTCCGGGCGCTTTTCCGTCGCCAAATTCCAGCGCAGGTTCGCCTCGCGTTGGCCGGGACTGTGCTAACGGAACCCCGAGCATTGGCAGCCGAGGCGGACAGGTACTTTGCGGCTTCGGATACGCGGGCGAGAGTCGGTGCGGCCGTCACGGACCTCGAGGCTGATGCTGCTGATGATGCTGATCCACAGCATCAGCTTACACAGCATACGCAGCATGCTGATACGCACCTCGTGACCGCCGCCACGCCCCGCCCACCACCGCAGCGAAAACCGCCACCGCGGGGAAAACCGCCAACTCCACCAGCCTGGCGGAGCCAGCCGCACTCCTCCAGCTCCACCACCTGGTGCTGGTTCCACGCCAAGTTCGGCCACGAGGCTCGGCAGTGTCATCCGCCATGCTCCTTCAACAGGTCGGGAAACGCCCGGGCCGGCGCTCAATAGTGGCGATGAGCGCCGGCCGTTCGAGCAGCCTGCTGTTCATAACGGACACCTTATCCGGGCGCCGTTACCTGTGCGACACGGGAGCGCAGGTGAGTGTCGTTCCCGCCAGTACGTCAGACAAGCACGCCGTGGACGGGGGCCCCGCGCTGCTTGCCGCGAACGGGATGGCCATCCGTACGTACGGAAAACGCTGCCTCTCTCTGCGGTTCAGAGGGCAGGTTTTCCGATGGACGTTCGTCACCGCCGACGTGCCCATGGCACTGCTTGGCGCGGACTTCCTGTGCTAATGGGCTCCTGGTCGACGTAAAGCGCAGACGTCTTGTCCAGGCCGAGACGTTCAGCTCGCTCGCTTGTGCGCTGCCCAGCTCGTCGAGCAGCTCAACGAGCGGCTCGCCGAGCGGCTTGCCAAGCGGCTTGCCGAACGGTTCGGTTCCGGCCACGTTGATCTGTACGCTTCCGGCAGCGGACGAATTCACCCGCCTCCTCGCCGGCTTCCCGGCCCTCACGCGGCCCACCTTCTCGGCGGGGGCCGTCAAGCACGGGGTGGCCCATCACATCCCCACCGTCGGGCCACCGGTCTACGCCCGGGCACGCTGCCTCGAGCCGACGAAGCTGGCGGTGGCAAAAGTGGCGTTCGCTACCCTGGAGCGACTCGGCATCGTTCGGCGCTCGGAGAGTGCTTGGGCGTCGCCGCTGCACATCGTGCCGAAGCCCGGCGGGGGATGGCGACCGTGCGGGGACTATCGCCGTCTCAATGATGCCACCACTCCCGACCGCTACCCCGTCCCCCACATTCAGGACTTTTCCGCCCGTTTGGCGGGCATGTCCTTCTTCTCGAAGGTGGACCTCATACGCGGCTACCATCAGGTCCCCGTCAGGCCGGAGGACGTCCCGAAGATGGCGGTCATTACGCCATTCGGACTCTTCGAGTTCCTGCGGATACCCTTCAGTCTGAAGAATGCGGCTCAGGCGTTCCAGCGACTGATGGACAGCGTCCTGCGCGACTTGGATTTTGTCTACGTCTACCTGGACAATATCCTCGTCGCCAGCGCGTCCCGCGAAGAGCACCTCCGCCACCTCCGCACGCTCTTCGAACGCCTGGGCCAGCATGGCCTGATTGTGAACCCCGCAAAGTGCCGGTTCGGCGTCACCGTAATCGATTTTCTGGGGCACCGTGTCACCAGGCATGGAGCCGTCCCCCTGCCAGCCAAGGTGGAGGCGGTGAAGGGGTTTCCGCGCCCCCGCACGATCAGAGGGCTGCAGGAGTTCCTGGGCATGGTGAACTTTTACCATCGGTTCCTGCCCCGTATCGTCCAGCTCCTGCGCCCCCTGCACGAAGCTCTCCGAGGTAAGCCGGGCAAAGGCGACGTTACCTGGACCGAGCAGATGGACACGGCGTTCACGGGCGCGAAGCTCGCCTTGGCTAATGCCACCATGCTCGCGCACCCGGCACCCGATGCACCGATCGCCCTCACCACCGACGCCTCAGACTACGCGGTGGGCGCGGTGCATGAGCAATGGGTGCGTGGAGCTTGGCAACCGCTGGTGTTCTTTAGCCGGCAGCTTCGCCCGCCCGAACGCCGTTACAGTACCTTCGACCGCGAGTTGCTCGGGCTTCACTTGGCGGTCAGGCACTTCCGCCATCTGCTCGAGGGCCGTTCGTTCACGGCCTTCGTCGACCACAAGCCGCTGATCTTCGCGATGGGCAAGGTCACCGAGCAGTGGTCGGCCCGGCAGCAGCGTCACCTCTCGGCCGTGTCCGAGTACACGACGGACATCCGGCACGTCGCGGGGAAGGACAACCCGGTGGCGGATTGCCTTTCCCGGGCCGTCGCCCACGCAGTCCACCTCGGCATCGACTATGCCCGGATGGCAGCGGACCAGGCCGCTGACCCCGACGTCCAGGCCTTGCGGACCGCCGTCATGGGCCTCCGCGTCACCGAGGTGCCGTTCGACGGCGCGGGCGCGGACCTCATGTGCGACGTCTCCCTCGGGCGGCCTCGCCCCATTGTGCCCGTGGGCTGGCAGCGCCAGGTGTTTGATGCCATCCACGGCCTGTCCCACCCGGGCGCGAGGGCCTCCCAAAGGTTGATCGCCGACAAGTTCGTCTGGCATGGCCTCCGGAAGGCCGTCCGCGGCTGGGCCAGGACGTGCCTCGCGTGCCAGCGTGCCAAGGTGCACCGGCACACCCAGGCCCCGTTGGCCCCGTTCACGGTGCCGAAACGCCGGTTTTACCACGTCCACGTGGACCTGGTGGGACCTCTGCCTCCCTCGCGGGGTTTCACCCACGTCCTCACCATGGTGGACCGCACCACCCGGTGGCCGGAGGCTGTGCCCTTGGCGTCGACGACGGCGGCGGACGTCGCGCAGGCTTTCATCGCCACCTGGGTCGCCCGGTTCGGCGCCCCCTCAGACATCTCGTCCGACCGCGGCCCCCAGTTCACCTCGGAGCTCTGGGGGGCGGTCGCGCAGGGGCTCGGGGTCCGGCTGCACCGAACCATGGCCTACCACCCCCAGGCTAACGGCCTGTGTGAGCGATTTCACCGCTCATTGAAGGCCGCGCTCCGGGCCACCCTCCGCGACGGCGGCTGGGTCGACAGGCTGCCCTGGGTCCTGCTAGGCCTCCGGACGGCGCCCAAGGAGGACCTGCGCGCATCCGCGGCGGAGTTGGTCTTCGGGCAACCGCTGCGGGTGCCGGGCGAGTTCCTCCCCGATTCCACGGCACCATGGTCCGCGGCACAGCAGCGCTCCGCTCTGCAAGAGACCGCCCAGAGGTTCGCCCTGGTGCCAACGGCATGCCACGGGCACCCACCGATGCACGTCTCCCCGGAGCTTCGCACGGCGGAGTACGTCTTCATCCACCATGATGCCCACCGGACACCACTGCGGCCCCCGTACGACGGGCCTTTCCGCGTGCTGGAGACCGGGGCGAAGCACTTCACCCTGGACATCGGCGGTACTCCTGAGCGCATTTCTGTAGACCGCCTCAAGCCAGCCCACCTCGACGTGGACCATCCACCGCCAGTGGCCCGACCCCCGCGTCGGGGCCACCCCCCTGAGGGCGGACCCCCGGCACCGCCCAGCCTCGCCGCCACGCTGCCCCCCGGTCCTGCACCCATCCCAGGGGCAGCCAGAGGCATCCCACCTGGCATCCCTGCACCCCGGACGCCGCCGATCGCCAGGGGGCGCTTCGGCTGGGTCATCCGTTTGCCCCGCAAACTGGCCCTCCAGGTGCGCGGGAATTCTGGGGGGGCGCGTGTGGCGGACACGAAAGCCCACTGGCGTGGTGACATCATTCCGCGCACCAAGTGGGCGGCGGCCACGCCCAAGAGAGAGGCGTGGCCTCAAGATATACACGGGGCGCGCAGCCCGGAGCAGCTCAGTGCTGCAGTTTGAGTACTTTCAATAAAGACTCTTTTATGAACCGCGTTGTCCGCCTGCTCCTTGCGTAAGCATTAGCGCGCACAGCATCGCGCTTCAATGGAAACTTTTCAACATGTCAAAAGCTCCTTGGATTTATCTCTTCTTCATGGTCACCGATCTGGAGCAGCTCTTTCACCAACGTGGCGTTGACTTCAGCAACCATTTTGTGGATTTCCTTTCGTCCAAGATTATGTTCAGTGATTACATTTATAAACTACTAGCAGAAGTACCCGGCGTTGCCGGGGGGGCGGGGGGGGGGGGGAGGGGGGAAGGGGAGTGGCTCACATTTCTGAGTGAATGTGGCTCACGTTTCTGAGTGAATATGGCTCACGTTTCTGAGTGAATATGGCTCACGTTTCTGAGTGAATGTGGCTCACGTTTCTGAGTGAATGTGGTGTGGTGCTATGCACACACAACTCGTTTGCCAAGAAGGTAGGCCACCACGCGTTGAACAAAACCAAACACTTTATTCAAGGCTCGCACGTAAGCACTGGGCGGGCTCGACTTTCGAGCCCGCGTATATATCCCGAGGCCACGCCTCGCCCTCGGGCGTGGCCGGTCGGCCGAAAGGCGGGGCATGTACTCCAGTTCAACCCTGAGCCTCATGACTCTTTTGCCTTGCATCCACACCCGGACACTCGCGTCACCCACTGGTGCGCGGAATTATGACCCGCTGGCATTGTGTCCGCCACACGCGTCCCCCCAGAATTCCCGCGCACCTGAAGGGTGAGCTTGCGGGGAGGCCAGATGACCTGGCCGAAACGTCATCTGGCGATGCGTGCAGGGCTGGGGGTTGGCGGAACAGCGGGGGTGGGGGGTGCCGGGGGTCCGCCCGCCGGGGGACGGCCTCGACGCGGAGGCAGAGCTGCTTGCGGGGGGTGGTCCAGGTCGAGGTGGGCCGGCTTGAGGCGGTCCACAGAGATGCGATCTGGAGTACCGCCGATGTCCACGGTGAAGTGCTTGTCCCTGGTCTCCAGCACGCGGAAGGGCCCGTCGTACAGGGGCCGCAGCGGTGCCTGGTGGGCGTCGTGCCGGACAAAAACGTACTCCGCCGTGCGAAGCTCCGGGGTGACGTGTGAGGCCGGGCAACCGTGGTGTGCCGTTGGCACCGGGGAGAACCTCCTGGCGGTCTCCTGAAGGGTGGAGCGCTGTTGCATCGCGGACCAAGGTGCCGTGGAGTCGGGGATGAATTCGCCCGGTACCCACAGCGGTTGTCCGAAAACCAGCTCCGCCTGAGGACACGCGCAGGTCGTCTTTGGGCGCCGTCCTGAGGCCCAGCAGGTCCCAGGGGAGCCTGTCGGCCCAGCTGCTGTCGCGGAGGCTGGCCCGGAGCGCGGCCTTCATCGAGCGATGGAAGCGCTCGCACAGGCCGTTGGCCTGGGGCTGGTAGGCCGTGGTGCGGTGCAGCTTGACGCCGAGCCCTTGCGCCACTGCTCCCCAGAGCTCCGAGGTGAACTGGGGGCCGCGGTCGGACGAGATGTCCGAAGGGGCGCCGAACCGGGCAACACAAGTGGCGATGAAAGCTTGCGCAACGTCAGCCGCAGCCGTCGCCGCCAATGGCATGGCCTCCAGCCACCGGGTGGTGCGGTCCACCATGGTGAGGAGGTGGGAGAAACCCCGCGAGGGGGGCAGAGGTCCCACCAAGTCGACGTGCACATTGTCGAACCGACATTCGGGCACCGCAAACGGGGCCTGGTTGTGGCGGTGGACCTTTGCGCGCTGGCACGCGAGGCACGTTCTGGCCCAGTCGCGGACGTTCTTCTGGAGGCCATGCCAGATGAACTTTGCCGTGACAATCTTCTGGGAGGCCTTCGTGCCCGGGTGGGACAGGCCATGGATGGTGTCAAAAACCGGGCGCTGCCAGCCAGCGGGCATGATGAGGCGAGGCCGGCCGAGGAAGACTTCGCACAAGAGGGCAGTGCCCGTGACGTCGAACGGTACCTCGGTGACGCGGAGGCCCGTGACGGTGGTCCAAAAGGCCTGGACGTCGGGGTCGGCGGTCTGGTCCGCCGCCATCCGGGCATAGTCGATCCCGAGGTGGACGGCGTGTGCGACGGACCGGGAAAGGCAATCCGCCACCGGGTTGTCCTTACCCGCGACGTGTCGGATGTCCGTCATGTATCCGGACACGGCAGAGAGGTGACACTGCTGCCGGGCCGACCACGGCTCGGCGACCTTGGCCATCGCGAAAACAAGGGGCTTGTGATCGACGAAGGCCGTGAACGGGCGGCCCTCGAGAAGATGGCTGTTGTGTCGGACCGCAAGGTGGAGCCCGAGAAGTTCGCGGTCGAAGGTGCTGTACCGGCGTTCGTGCGGGCGGAACTGCCGGCTAAAAAACGCCAGCGGCTGCCAAGCACCATTCACCCACTCCTTGTGCACCGCGCCCACCGCGTATTCCGACGCGTCGGTGGTGAGGGCGATCGGTACATTGGGCGCCAGGTGCGCCAGCATGGTGGCGTTGGCCAAGGACAGCTTCGTGCCCGCAAATGCCACGTCCATCTGCTCCGTCCAGGCGATATCACCTTTGCCCGGCTTCCCCCGGAGGGCCTCGTGCAGGGGGCGCAGGAGCTGGGCGACGCGGGGCACGAAGCGGTGATAAAAATTCACCATGCCCAGGAATTCCTGGAGACCCTTGATCGTGCGGGGGCGCGGGAAACTCCTGACCGCCTCCACCTTGGCCGTTAAAGGAATGGCCCCGTGCCTGGTGATGCGGTGCCCCAGGAAGTCGATAGCAGTGACGCCGAACTGGCACTTCGCGGGGTTGATTATCAGGCCATGCTGGCCCAGGCGTTCGAAGAGCGTGCGGAGATGGAGCAGGTGCTCCTCCCGGGACGTGCTCGCGGCTAGGATGTCATCCAGGTAGACGTAGACGAAGGACAAGTCGCGCAAGACGCTGTCCATGAGCCGCTGGAACGCCTGGGCCGCATTTTTCAACCCAAAAGGCATCTGCAAGAACTCGACGAGGCCGAAAGGTGTCATAACGGCCATCTTTGGTACGTCTTCCAGTTTGACGGGCACCTGGTGGTAGCCCCGGATGAGGTCCACCTTGGAAAAAATGGTCGTTTTCGCCAACCAGGCGGAAAAGTCTTGAATGTGTGGGACCGGGTAGCGGTCGGGGGTGGTGGCGTCATTGAGCCGGCGGTAGTCACCGCACGGCCGCCATCCGCTGCCGGGCTTGGGCACAATGTGCAGCGGTGAGGCCCATGCGCTGTTGGAATGCCGGACGATGCCCAGTCGCTCCAGCATGGCGAATTCCGCCTTCGCAACGGCGAGCTTCGTTCGGGTCGAGGCGGCATGCTCGGGCATAGACCGGTGGTCCGACGGTGGGAATATGGTGTTCCACCCCATGTTTGACGGCCACCGCTGAAAAGGTGGGCCGCGTGAGCGCCGGGAATCTGGCGAGGAGGCGGGTAAACTCGTCCACTGCCGGAAGCGTACAGACCAACCTCGCCGGGACGGTACCGCTCAGCAAGCCGCTTGGTAAGCCGCTCGGTGAGCCGCTCAGCGAGCTGCTAAACGAGCTGCTCAGCGAGCAAGCGAGCGAGCTGAAGGTTTCGGACTGGACGAGGCGTCTGCGCTTAACGTCCACCAACAGCCCATGCGCACAAAGGAAATCCGCACCGAGCAGGGCCATTGGCACACTGGCGGTGACGAAAGACCATTGGAAGCACTGTTGCCCGAACCGCAGCGAGAGACAACGCTTCCAGAATGTGCGGATGGGAGTTCCGTTGGCGGCGAGCAAGGCGGGGCCCCGGCCCGCGGCTGCTTGCCGGACGCGGAGGCAGGGAGGACGCTTACCTGCACTCCAGTGTCGCACAGAAATCGACGACCAGACGAGGTGTCCGTGATGAAAAGGAGGCTGCCGGAATGGCCGACGCTCATGGCCGCAAGTGAGCGCCGGCCCGGTCGTTTCCCGACCCGTCAAAAGAGCACGGCGGGCGGCACGACCGGGCCTTGCGGCCTAACCTGGCATGATAATAGCACTAGGTTTGCGGTGGTGGCTGCCGCGTCGGTCGTGATGGCGGTGGTGGGTGGGGCATAGCAGCGGCCATGAGGAAATCAGGGGGCGCTGAAGCCTCCGCACCGGGATCCACTCCGGCAGCACTATACGTCAGCCGCATGTCGCAGGCCGCGAAAAATTTGTCCGCCTCTCTGGCCAGGGCGCAGGGTTCCGTTATGGCCGAACCGGCCAGCGCGAGCCGCACCTGCGCAGGTAGCTGGTGGAGGAAAAGCGCTCGGTACAGGAAATCTGGGCATTTGTCTCCAAGAAGGGACAACATATAATCCATCCGAATGGACGGTCGTGTGTCGCCGAGGGCGGGAAGGTCAAGGAGCCGGTCGGCGCTGTCGGCCTCCGTGAGCCCGAACGTGGTGAGGAGAAGCCGTTTGAGCGCCACGTACTTGTGAGTACCCGGCGGGTGCCGAAGGAAGGACACGACGCGGGCGGCAGTGCCGGCCCGAGTGCGGCGACCACGTGAAAGTACATGGTGTCGTCCGCCGTGATGCCCCTGAGCTGGAATTGGGCCTCGGCTTGTACAAATCAAACGTCGGCCTGTGCTTCCCAGAACTCCGGGAGTTTGACGGCGACAGCGTTGGTAGCCATGGCGCGTTCAGGGGTCAGCTACGGCTGAACAAGTCGGGGTCACCAGTGTGGTGCTATGCACACACAACTCGTTTGCCAAGAAGGTAGGCCACCACGCGTTGAACAACACCAAACACTTTATTCAAGGCTCGCACGTAAGCACTGGGCGGGCTCGACTTTCGAACCCGCGTATATATCCCGAGGCCACGCCTCGCCCTCGGGCGTGGCCGGTCGGCCGAAAGGCAGGGCATGTATTCCAGTTCAACCCTGAGCCTCATGACTCCTTTGCTCCGGGCGATGCCCGAGCCTTGCATTCACGCCCGGTCGCTCGCCTCACCCACTGGTGCGCGGAATTATGACCCGCTGGCATTGTGTCCGCCACAGTGGCTCACATTTCTGAGTGAATGTGGCTCACGTTTCTGAGTGAATGTGGCTCACGTTTCTGAGTGAATGTGGCTCACGTTTCTGAGTTACGTGTGATGCCAATCAGGAAGAAGAAGAAGCCGTACTACCAACTTCATACACTTCCGGAATTGTTTGATTTATTTGTATTCAAATGTCTGGTGATTGTTTTGTATTTATTTGTGCGAATATGTATTTGTATAATATAACTGTCATTCATTTTTAAAAGCTTAGGCACTATCGAGCGATTTTTTTTTTTTTACCTCCAAAAAAAACGATCTTTAAAAAAATAATAATAATAATTTTTTTTTGCCTAAAACACGCCCAGGCACTCACTGATGAACCTCTGAAAGTTTGACGAAGATCCGTTCAGTTATCTCTGAGAAAAATGGCGACACAGACAGACAGACAGACATCTCTCTTATTAGTCAGGGCCCTTAGGGATATTTTGGTTCAAATTCTTCCAAAAGCAACAAATTTGGCGCAGATGTTGCCCATGCCATACTCTTTCGATTTTTGACGGGCGCCAAGGGCGGTATGATCCAGGGACCATACCGGTCCATCCCGCCATGTCACCTGACCTATGACGTCATAATTAGGATATGCATCCAATCACATGGCGTACTATAAGTGGTCAAAGTTCAAAATGAATCGATCGAAAAATGAAGGCAGGGATCCATTTTTAAGGTTTTCATAAAATCCAATATGGCCGCCAGGTCACATGACCTATGACGTCATATTTATGACATGTATACAATCATGTATACATGAACCCGGATCATGATCGCACAAAAATTTAACACAAGGATATGGCATACAGTTCATAAAACATCAAAATCCGTACCTTTGTAATTAGACTGATGAACTGCATATGCCTGAAAATTAGGAAATAGACATGTAAATATTTCCTCTAATTGTCAAAAATAAGGTCAGAGTTCGATTACCCAACCCAGAAACATAAAATGGTGAACCTCGCGTAAATCTTGACAAAAAACTCAAAAACCGACATGTTTGACTCAAAAATGACCTTTAAGATGACCTTGAGGGTTGACCTTGACCTCGAATCATCAAAATAACATCATAATTGGATTCCTCGACCTCGAAAACCCCTGAAAAGTGGTATCATACATGATTCCAACCCTTTTGGTTATTTAACTGATTTTCCTCTAATCCGGGTGGTGGCCATTTAGTATTTCGCCAATATGGGGCCCCCGGGGAGGGGGGGGGGCGCCCGTCTTGGCGCCCATCAAAAATCGAAAGAGTATGGCATGGGCAACATCTGGGCCAAATTTGGTGCTTTTGGAAGAATTTGAACCAAACGGCCCCAAAATATCCCTAAGGGCCCTGACTATATATAGTAGAAGATATGGTGTTCAGAGAATACTTACCCTGCGCAGTCAACTTGATGCGAGCCAACTCTTCTGTTTTTGAACGGTTTTTGATTTGATGCAATATGGCTGCCAGACCACATGAGCGATGACATCATAAATTTACATTCTCCAATATAATTGTTGCGTAGATCACGCTCAATAAATTTCAAGCTGATCAGACTAAGCGTTGTCCCTGTGGAATTTTTTACGTCATAATTAAGGCACCAATGATGTCATCGTTAACAACATTTGTTCACCATGAGGAGTTCTTTACAATGAACCACGTTTCAATTTTTTCCATGGAGCGGTTTTGCAGATATAGAGGTGCAACGTTTTTTGATGATGGCGCCTTGCCATTTGACATATGACGTCATAATTATCATTAAAATATTCTACAGGAGGAGGCACTCCTCTGATGAAAATTTTGTGTCCATCAGACCAATAGTTAATCAACTAATCGATTATTTATTTATTTTTCTGGTTTTTCCAAGATGGCGCCTGTACCATGTGACCTATGCCGTCATAATTAGCATTACATATTCTGCAGGAGGAGGTGCTCCTTTGGTGAAAATTTTGTGACCATCAGACCAACAGTTGATCAATTAATCGATTATATTTATTTATTTTTCCAGTTTTTCCAAGATGGTGCCTGTACCACGTGACATATGACGTCATAATTAGCATTAAATATTCCACAGGAGGAGGTGCTCCTCTGGTGAAAATTTTGTGTCCATCAGACCAACAGTTGATCAATTAATCGATTATTTATTTATTTTTCCAGTTTTTCCAAGATGGTCCCTGTACCACGTGACCTATGACGTCATAATTAGCATTAAATATTCCACAGGAGGAGGTGCTCCTCTGCTGAAAATGTTGTGACCATCAGACCAACAGTTGATCAATGAATCGATTAATTATTTATTTTCTGTTAATTAATTTTCAAAACGTTACAGATTCGGATGAAACCCTGGTGGTTTCAGTATGCAATGAGCCAATTGATTAAGAAATTAATTTTTTTACGATTCCTATTTATTTATTTTAATTACGAAATTAATCAATCAATTATTATTGTACATCGCTCCCTCCCAATTCTGTCTCTATGTGCTGCACGGCAGCATTTTCTGGACGTTGGATATGTTATTTATTTATTTGGCATGTAGGCGCTGTACTTTGAATGTATCTTTATTGCCCTCGCCAGAGGAGAGGGTACAGTATTGCATTTGAGTCCGTTTATCTGTCTGTCTGTCTGTTTGTTTGTTTGTCCGCATAGAATAAATATGATTTTCTCTGCAACCGTTGGTCCGATTGACAGGAAATTTTCACCATTGGTGCAACTCCACCTGTGTAATTTTTAAATTATAAATATGACGTCAGAGGTCACGTGGTACGGGCGCCATCTTGGAAAAACCGAAAAATTTTGCTCCTCTATATCTCCGAAAGCGCTGCATAGAAAAAATTGAGACATGGCTCATTGTAAAGAACTCTGCATGGGGAATAAAATATGTTAATGATTGTCATAGGTGCCTCCATTATGATGTCATAATTTGACAAGTACAAAACTTCATATGATCAGGATGAAGTTTATTGAGCGTCATCTCGGGATAAATTGGTGGAGAAAAAGTATATGATGACGTCATCGGTCACGTGGTTCTGCCGCCATATTTGTTTTAACGCAAAAGCCTTAAAAACCACTGAAAATACGTCGTGGCGAGGGTTTGCAATCTCTGATTGCTCTTGCTTGTTTGTGTACTTTGTTTTGTTGCTTGTCTTTGCTTTGCTATTGTTGTACGTTTATCAATATAAGCCATTCTTCACTGGAAGTATGATTCATTCATTTGGTTATTCATCATTTTATTTAGAATCTTTATTTTACTATTAAACATCAGGATGAATAAACAAAATTTCCAAACCTCTCCCTCCCTATGCTTCCCTAAAAACCAAAAGGGGGCTCCTTATATAGCCCCCTGAAAAAGCCCTGCACAGAAAGCTACACCGATTAAGGAAACTTGCACCTGTGCAACTGATGACATAATTTGGTATTAAAGACATCTAGAAAGTCTTGATTACCATCATCCAATTCTGGACAACTCATTGAATCAAGTGACCTGTCAACCCACAGGCCAAAAATATAGGAAGAAAAAAAAGAGGAATCATTATCAAAGTAAACTTTACTTATTATGTTACACTTAAAGTTAAACAATGAGTAGTTTCTAACTACGTCATGCATTTCCATTTCTTCTGGTGTTCATGAATGGAGGGCAAACACCCTCAATGTTCCTCAGATTAAATAGTACTGTCAGTTGTTGAATTCAACAAACTATTTAGAGGAAATAAATTAGATGCAGTCAACAGACTGAACCATTGGGCTTCCAAAAGCAGTTGTTCCTTGGCTAGGAGGCCTAATCCTGGATGGGTCGCCAATCCGACACAGGTTACATGGGAGTGGCTCATTCATTCGCAGTAAGCTGGTACACATTTTGCCCACGTGGTGTTATTAGGGGCTCAAACTCAGGACCCTAAGATCTTAAGCCAACCACATTAACCGTTAAGCCAACACCAGACTTCAATAGACTGATCAGGAGATGGACGCGGCACATTCGTTGCGAGCTGAGGGTGCTGCCCGGTCCCAGGTTGCCAATCTAGACCGAATGCCGGAAAGGTAGAGGGATTGAGGGGGATTGGTGCCAGGCAACGACATCCACAAACACACGTGAGCGTGTTTCCTACCATTACAGACGAGAGTTCTCAGCAAGAAGACACTCTGGATAGCAACTTCACCAGAACCTCATCATACTCCATATTGGCTGCATCAATGAATTTACTCATCTTTTACTTGACTTGATGCATATCCTAAGGATGACGTCATAGTTCGTGTGACCTGGCAGCCATATTCGATTCAATGAAAACCTTTAAAACCATCTCCTTCATTTCTCGATTGATTGAGTTGAAACTTGACAGACACATAGTCCATCTCAAGACGAAGAACGCTCTTTTCTCCGGTTTTCGAATTTTTTGCTGATTAGTCTACCGCGGGTCAATTAAAAATTATGATGTCATCGGTCATTTAAAAAAAATTAATCTTGTGATTCCATTAATTTTGCATCAACCTACAGATCAAACTGTTATGCCTGGTGTTGGTTTAGCGGTTAGGGTGCTTGTTTGGGATCCTAGGATCCTGGGTTCGAATCCCGGTCGATCGCTGAATTAACGCCAAGGGGGTTGACTCAGCCCGTCATCCTTCTGAGGTCCGCAAATTGAGTACCAGTTCATTGGTAATTCCCTGTGTGTCGCAAGAGGTGACTAACAGGGTGGTGGCAGGAAGGGCATCCGGCCATAAAACATTGCTCAAAAAGGGGACCACGGTGCCCAAAAAAGGGACCACGGTGCCCCAAAAAGGCCGACCCCTGCTCTGTGGGGAAAAATGGCCTCTGTAGGTGGTTCTACAGGTCAAACTGTTAGTCAGGGGAACTTGAAACTTTGACCAATTATAGCATGGCACTTGATTGGATGCATATCCAAAATATGACATCATCGGTCATGTGACAATGTGACATTGTGGCCATATTGGATTTAATGAAAACCTTTAAAATGCATCTTTCCCATTTTTCAATCGATTGAGTTGAAACCTGGACCACTTATAGTATGCCCCTTGACTTGAAGTACATCCTCTGGATGATGTCATACGTCACGTGACAAAACGGCCATATTGTATTTCATGAAAACCTTCAAAATGCATGTCCTCCTTCATTTTTCGATCGATTGAGTTGAAACCTGGACCACTTATAGTATTCCCCTTGACTTGATGTACATCCTCTGGATGATGTCATACGTCACGTGACAAGACGGCCATATTGTATTTCATGAAAATCTTCAAAATGCATGTCCTCCTTCATTTTTCGATCGATTGAGTTGAAACCTGGACCACTTATAGTATGCCCCTTGACTTGATGTATATCCCCTGGATGATGTCATACGTCACGTGACAAGGCGGCCACATTGTATTCCATGAAAACCTTCAAAATGCATCTCCTTCATTTTTAGATCGATTCAGTTCAAACTTTGCATCATCGGATCCGGGCTGCCGTTGTCAATGACTGTGACGCACTTGGCCAATCAGAGTGGGGTGTCTTGGACCCTGGGACATCACCTTTAGCAGTTTAAATTATTATTATTTTGTATGTAGCCTGTGGCTGTTGGTTGCATCATTGCTGGGATCTCATATCTTCTATCAAAAAATTAAATATAATTCAGTAATAAGAATGTAATTAATTGGTAATTAAATAAATAATTAAGTAATTCAGCCAAGGTTCAGTAATGATAATTTGTACTGGTGTCAAAGCCAGTGACCAATTAACAGTAAGATTACAAGTACCTCGTTCATACAACTTTTTGGACACTTTGGCACCTTTAAGTGGGGAGGACATTGTTTGGGATTAAAAATGCTCAAAATCACATGCATATCCCACAGAGGCAAAGGGTTCATGGCTTGAACCATGATGAGGTAGGAATATGACACAACTCCTCTGTATTTATCTTGTTTAAGAAAAATGGAAATGAAAAATGTCACCGGTATTCCTGTGGTTTGCCATGGTGAAGATATTCTGTCCATGACCTTCTTGGATCTTGCCAGCTTGATCTGGGAAGCCCCTAAATATACACTTTGATAAATTGTGAAGAACATAGTGTTACAATTATATTGACCAGAAGTGGTGGCAGGATCTTACTGCAGGTACATACACGGACGGACAGTTACAAAAGAACCTGAATCCGGATAAGCTGCTGCATCTTATGCTCCGAGGTGTTAATCAAAGTGGTTTCATTTCCTGATTTTATTTGGAAGAGCTGAACTCTTTGCTATAATTTTAGGCTTGAGAGCGCATTGTCGGTTTCTCACTGACCACTGCTGTTATTTTATTTTCTGACTCCACGTTCGCTTGAGCAACCACCACTTTGGAGGGTTAGATGCACAACTGACCTCATTTGAGACGTCCTCCATTTACATAAGATGGCTAAACTGGTTGGTGGTGCAATTGTGCGAGATATTTACTTTGGAGTTTTTACACCCACCGAAGGTGGACGGAGGTTATGTTTTTACCCCTGTCTGTCTGTGAGCAGGATTTCTCAAAATGTTGTGGATGCATTCAGCCGAAATTTGGGGGAAAGGTTGATTGTGTGACAAGGATGAATTAGTTAGATTTTGATGAAGATACGGATACGGGAATTCCTACCACCCCCTCTCCCGTCCCGCCTCCTTACCCCACAAGCATTTAATTGGGGTGGTAGTAGCCTAGTACTACTACGAGTAATATTGGGCTTGTGGTAGTAGTAGTCGTAGTAGTAGTAGTAGTAGTAATAGTAGTAGTAGTACACTAATAGTAGTAGTAGACTAGTAATAGCATCCTAGTAGTAGTAGTAGTAGTAGTAGTAATAGTAGTACACTAATAGTAGTAGTAGACTAGTAATAGCATCCTAGTAGTAGTAGTAGTAGTAGTAGTAATAGTAGTAGTAGTAATAGTAGTAGTAGTACACTAATAGTAGTAGTAGACTAGTAATAGCATCGTAGTAGTAGTAGTAGTAGGTTAGTAGTAGTAGACTAGTAGTATAGTAGTCGTAGTAGTAGTAGACTAGTAATATGATCCTAGTAGTAGTAGTAGTAGTAGTAGACTAGTAGTATAGTAGTCGTAGTAGTAGTAGTAGACTAGTAGTAGTTGTAGTAGACTAGTAACATCATCCTAGTATTAGTAGTAGATTAGTAGTAGTAGACTAGTCATGGCATCCTAGTATTAGTATTAGTTAATAGTAGTAGCCTAGTAGTAGTAGTAGTCTCGTAATAGCATGCTAGTATTAGTAGTAGCTTAGTAGTAGTGGGCTAGTAGTAGTAGTAGTAGACTAGTAATCGCATCCTAGTATTAGTAGTAGATTAGTAGTAGTGGGCTAGTA
Source organism: Myxine glutinosa (assembly GCF_964187855.1). NCBI lineage: Eukaryota > Metazoa > Chordata > Myxini > Myxiniformes > Myxinidae > Myxine > Myxine glutinosa. Next base: position 358,301,059 of record NC_136261.1, on the reverse strand, counting down.
GTAGTAGTAGTAGTAGTAGTAGACTAGTAATAGCATCCTAGTATTAGTAGTAGTTAGTAGTAGTAGACTATTAGTAGTAGTAGACTAGTCATAGCATCCTAGTATAAGTATTAGTAGTAGTTAATTGTAGTAGACCAGTAGTAGTAGTAGAATAGTAATAGCATGCTACTATTAGTATTAGTAGTAGTTAATAGTAGTAGACTACTAGTAGTAGTAGACTAGTAATAGCATGCTAGTATTAGTAGTGGGCTAGTAGTAGTAGACTAGTAATAGCATCCTAGTATTTGTAGTAGTTACTTGTAGTAGACTAGTAATACCATCCTAGTATAAGTAGTAGATTAGTAGTAGTAGACTAGTAGTAGTAGTCGACTAGTAATAGCATACTAGTATTAGTAGCAGATTAGTCATAGTAGACGTAGTACATTCGTAGTAGTAGTAGACTAGTAGTAGTAGTATACTGGACTAGTAGTATTGGGCTTGTGGTAGTAGTAGATTAGTGGTAGTAGACTGGTAGTATAGTCATAGTAGACTAGTAGTAGTAGTATTGGATTTGTGGTAGTAGTAGTAGTAGTAGTAGTAGTACTATAATAGTAGTAGGAGACAAGTAGTAGTAGTAGTAGTAGTAGACTAGTAATAGCATCCTAGTAGTAGTACCGTAGTAGACTAGTAGTATAGTCGTAGAAGTAGTAGTATAGTAGTACTAGTAGTAGGTCGTAGTCTATTAGTAGTCGTATAAGTACAAGTAGTATAAATTTTACTTTTAGCCTAATAAGGTAGTTACACCACGGAGAGGTAATTGCTATCAAGTCCAGGTAGGTATACACAGGTATTGTTGGGCAGCTTTTCACGCAAAGACCACGTGATTAGGGCAAGTTGGTGTTTTGATTCGATTCTGATGAAGCAAACACGACATGACACCAAATGACCAAACTCTAAATATACACAAAGAATTAAGTTAAGCACCCCCCCCGTTTTTTTACAACCTCGCACATTACAAGTTTGTTGTCGTCAAAACAGTGTAATATACCCATGATATTGCTATATTTTCTGGAGAAGTGATATTATGGTCACATAAAAACATAACAATCATGCCGTTTTCAATATTTTATTCTGAATAATTTAAGGTGAAATTTTTTGGGAATTTTAGGCATATTTTCACCTCAATTTAAGTATGGAGCTATAGGTCCATCACGGACAGTGTGGATGACGTTTATGTTTTCTAACGTACAGTCATTGTTCTGAGAAGACCTCTAGCGATCTTTGCGTCAATAACGTGTGTAGGACCCACGTGATCGGATCACTGACTCAACCCTACGTCTCATAGACCCTGTAAGCCGTCGTATGCGTTGCTGTGGCAGGTTGAACCCCCTCGAGCACGTTTGGGACATGTTGGGACGACAAATTGCGAAGATGGTCCCTCCAATAGCCAATCTGGATGAATTGGAACGTGCATTACATCGGGAATGGAACAACCTGCCACAGCAACGCATACGACGGCTTACAGGGTCTATGAGACGTAGGGTTGAGTCAGTGATCCGATCACGTGGGTCCTACACACGTTATTGACGCAAAGATCGCTAGAGGTCTTCTCAGAACAATGACTGTACGTTAGAAAACATAAACGTCATCCACACTGTCCGTGATGGACCTGTGGAAGTGTAACTCAGTGTAACATATTGATTGGCCCTGGTAACTTATTAATTAACCTGGTAACAAAGCAGATACATTTTATGTGTATGAACAATGTAATCTCTTGAAACACCTGGTCAAGGCCCCAGGCTAGAGCACCCCCCCCTGCTGTGATTTCCATTTACACAGCAGGAGGGGAGCGAGCTGATGCCAGGACTCGGTGCGATGCATGACCCCGGGACATTAGCGGAGAGGAGATTAAGTCCAGTTTGGCGATATAACGAGAGCAAACGTTGAGTAAAGTACACTTGTCCTCAGAGGCCCTGCCCGACGGAACGATGGAATGAACGAGTACTTGCTACGTGAAGCGCTGACCGAACGGGAGTGTCGGATGGAGAGAAGGACCAGCGAAAAGAGCTAACCTGATCCATTATATTATGCGGTATCATTTTGGTAATTGGATGAAGTGAATACAGTTTAATAAACGAGACCTTTTGTAACCTGTGTCCGGTCTTTGGAGTCCTGTGAGTCCCCCAGTAAATTCCCTGACAATCTTGGAGGCACCGCTGCGATCAATTGTACAAGCAAGTCTTCTTTAAAAGGTGAGTGTGTCTTGTCTTGTTCAATATGATTTATGAACTTGGAAGTTATGGGTACATACATGGGGGAGCAGGTGATCTGGGGCTTCTTTGCGCTGGTTATTAAAGGGCCTTACTGTGACCTGGAAGCGGGCGGAGCAAGTGTGCACCTTGCGACCGCTTGTTTCCAGGACGTGTAAGGCCGGTACACTCGTTTACCCACTCGCACACGGATAAAGTACTACTTTTTTTTGCACTTGTTCGAAGCACTTGACTTGATCGGCGCTCAGCGAGCGACAGGGAACCGGGAAACGGAATTATATTTATATATATATATATTTCCAATATGGTACACCGGCCACAACGATTTTAGCGATTATCCGAGTTTTTTTTTTAACGATTTCTGTAAATACGTATTTTTCCTGCGCTGTGTAATTCTTCTGACACGCGCCACGAAGAAACGCACCACTGATGTGCATGAAGCGACTTGTTTGCCGGTTCGGTAAGGTCCGTCCGTACACGTGTACAATCGTGTACACCCGTTTTAAATAGAGAATTTTTTTTTCAGTTTTCCCGCCATAACTAAAACTTGTTGTATTTTTTTGACGAAATTTGCTAGATAAATAGCATGGGTGACACGGATTAAATGATTTTATGATTATGAATTAATGAGGAAATGATTTTATATTTAAATATAAAAATTGATCTGCTTGGTGTTAATTTAAGGGCTGTTCCAAATTTATCTTGATTATGAGACAAAAACAGCAGAATGGGAATCAACAGACAATGGAACAGCTCGCGACGAGTGTTTGTGGGTAGCAACCACTCTCTGGTCGAGGCTCATAGAAAAAAAATTGATACTTATTGATTTGGCACGCTTACAATAGATATTAATGGCGAGGGTTCTGTGGTCGTTCGTTTTGGCTTTGCGAATGGACCAAAGAGACAAAGTGAGAAAGAGAGACAGACAGAGAGAGATAGACAGAAAAAGAAAGAAAGAGAGACATAGAGACAAACAGAGATAAAGATGATAGTCAGAGTCAGACACATAGAGAGAGACAGACAAAAAGAGATAGACAGAGTGAGACAAAAAGTGAGAAAGAGAGACAGACAGAGAGAGATAGACAGAAAAAGAAAGAAAGAGAGACATAGAGACAAACAGAGATAAAGATGATAGTCAGACACATAGAGAGAGACAGACAAAAAGAGATAGACAGAGTGAGACAAAGTGAGAAAGAGAGACAGACAGAGAGAGATAGACAGAAAAAGAAAGAAAGAGAGACATAGAGACAAACAGAGATAAAGATGATAGTCAGAGTCAGACACATAGAGAGAGACAGACAAAAAGAGATAGACAGAGTGAGACAAAGTGAGAAAGAGAGACAGACAGAGAGAGATAGACAGAAAAAGAAAGAAAGAGAGACATAGAGACAAACAGAGATAAAGATGATAGTCAGACACATAGAGAGAGACAGACAAAAAGAGATAGACAGAGTGAGACAAAGTGAGAAAGAGAGACAGACAGAGAGAGATAGACAGAAAAAGAAAGAAAGAGAGACATAGAGACAAACAGAGATAAAGATGATAGTCAGAGTCAGACACATAGAGAGAGACAGACAAAAAGAGATAGACAGAGTGAGACAAAGTGAGAAAGAGAGACAGACAGAGAGAGATAGACAGAAAAAGAAAGAAAGAGAGACATAGAGACAAACAGAGATAAAGATGATAGTCAGACACATAGAGAGAGACAGACAAAAAGAGATAGACAGAGTGAGACAAAGTGAGAAAGAGAGACAGACAGAGAGAGATAGACAGAAAAAGAAAGAAAGAGAGACATAGAGACAAACAGAGATAAAGATGATAGTCAGACACATAGAGAGAGACAGACAAAAAGAGATAGACAGAGTGAGACAAAGGGAGAAAGAGAGACAGACAGAGAGAGATAGACAGAAAAAGAAAGAAAGATAGACATAGAGACAAACAGAGATAAAGATGATAGTCAGAGTCAGACACATAGAGAGAGACAGACAAAAAGAGATAGACAGAGTGAGACAAAGTGAGAAAGAGAGACACACAGAGAGAGATAGACAGAAAAAGAAAGAAAGAGAGACATAGAGACAAACAGAGATAAAGATGATAGTCAGAGTCAGACACATAGAGAGAGACAGACAAAAAGAGATAGACAGAGTGAGACAAAGTGAGAAAGAGAGACAGACAGAGAGAGATAGACAGAAAAAGAAAGAAAGAGAGACATAGAGACAAACAGAGATAAAGATGATAGTCAGACACATAGAGAGAGACAGACAAAAAGAGATAGACAGAGTGAGACAAAGTGAGAAAGAGAGACAGACAGAGAGAGATAGACAGAAAAAGAAAGAAAGAGAGACATAGAGACAAACAGAGATAAAGATGATAGTCAGACACATAGAGAGAGACAGACAAAAAGAGATAGACAGAGTGAGACAAAGTGAGAAAGAGAGACAGACAGAGAGAGATAGACAGAAAAAGAAAGAAAGAGAGACATAGAGACAAACAGAGATAAAGATGAGAGTCAGACACATAGAGAGAGACAGAAAGTGAGAGAGAGACACAGACAGACAGAAAGAGAGACAGAAAAAGAGAGAACATTTTTGGGAACGTTTTTCACATTACTTTCCTGCAACATTGAAATAATGTTGTTGTAAAACGTTTCCACAACGTCGCCACAACGTTTCACTTTCGTTGTTGCAACGTTTTGCTCCAACGTTTTGGGAACATTCAAATGTTGTGTTTTGCTGATGCTAATTACCTGAGGTAATTACAGTAATTACAGTTCCGGTAATTACAGTAATTACAGTAATCATTACAGTAATTGCAGTAATCTTATTACAGTAATTGCATTACATTAACTCAGGCACCTGTTGAGTGAGGAGGCTGATGTTTGGACATGACACTGACCGGGTGAGGTGGCTGTCAAGGAAAATATTGATTTATTGATTAGTCATTTAATAAATTAACTCGTTGATTTATAAATGACTTATTTAATTAAAAGTCCTCAGAGATACATCTTCGGATGAAATACTTGCAGATTGGTTATGCTGTGAGCCAATTGATTAAGGAAAATATTTTGTGATGGCCATATTGGCAATTTCGTGGCCATATTCGTGGCAACTCAGTTAGTGCCACTGCACCTTTAAAATGCATCCCTGCGTTCATTTTTCGATCGATTGAGTTGAAATTTTGAACAATCGGATCTGGACTGTCATTGTTAACGACTCTAGCACGCACTCGTCCAATCAGGATGGAGCGGTATGGTCCCCGGATCATCACTGCCCGCAGTTTTAATTAATTTTACTTTTTCTCTTGGGCATATAATTTTGAAGACATGCATGTCATGATAGAGGAAATGTTTGTTCTGTTAAACGGAATAAATGTTGTTTATTTGTGTGGGTGTGTATTTTTGTGAACTTGGATATATTTTTCACGACTAATTCCAGTTAACATCCTGCACAATTTGCTCGTTTGCTGGCCGAGTCGAAATTGCGTTGAGTTTCTATGGCATGCGCCATTAAAAGCGCAGTGTAATGGTTGAGCTCCCTTTATTTCGTTTTGGTCATGCGGATGAGCAAACAAAGTGACAAATGCTGCGACTGGAGCAGTAAAGGCGATGTTTTTTAAATGGAAACGATTTTTGTGGGTGTCTATTTTGAGTATTTTGGATATATTTTCACGACTAATTCCAGTTATCGTCCTGCAAAAGGTCTGCTCGTTCTTTTCCTTTGAGTCGTAAATTCCTGTTGAACTCTCATTAAAAAGCGGAATTAAGTACGCTGTGTGATGATGGAGATCCTTGATGACGAATCAGGAATAGTGAATGAGCAGACAAATATCACGGATGGTACACCAGATAGGGAAAATGTAGATGAAACCCCTTTTGCTCAGGTGCTGTGTAGCGCTGCACAAAGATCCATATGAGCAGGGCCTGGGTGCTGTGTAATTAGTACACAAAGAACCAATTACTAGGGTGCTGAATAAACACAAAGATCCATTTTTGGAGCTGGTTCTCCCGGTGCTGTGATTTATTCAAAGAACCAAATCTTGCAAGAATTAAGATATGATTTGTCGACATTAGAAATACTTTAATATATGTAACGATTTTGTAACGATCATCCTGCAAAAGGTCTGCTCGTTCTTTTTCCTTTGAGTCGTAAATTCCTGTTGAATTCTCATTAAAATGCGGAATTAAGTACGCTGTCTGATGATGGAGATCCTTGATGACGAATCAGGAATAGGGAATGAGCAAACAAATATCACGGATGCTGCGGCTAGAGCAGTGGGAGCGATTTTTGAATTGTTCAATGATTATTCGATATTGTTATGACTTATTGTCAATAGGTATACTAAGTGGCCATGAGGTAGCCTGTTGCTATGTACAGTTTTATTCTATTGTTGATTATACCACATAATTGTGGTGATAAAGGAAATGTTCGTTTAAATAGATGATTATGATAGGACCATGACTATAAAATCATGATGATTATTATGAATGATATCATAGGGTTCAAATGCAGAATGATTGCATGAACTTGGGAAAGAACTTTCAAGCCCTATGGGATAAATTGGGTATTACAAGCGATGGAGTTTCAAAATTTAGCATGATTGAAGGAATTTGACAGTCCCATTTCAGGAGTTTTACGAAATTTATATTGCCAAGAGATTTTGGGTACTATTAAAAGGAAAATGATGAGATATTTTTCCCAAAGAACTTTAATATCTGCCATCCATTTTGGCTGTCTCACGAATGAAGGATGAGTTGCCTTTAGTGGTTGCAAAGAAAATTTGTGGAGACCAGGCAAAATGGGAAAATATGTCAGATATGACCCTAGGACAGGACGGCGATTCATCAATTGACATGAGGTACGAATCCGAGGTGACGACCGATGAAATTCGATCTCAGTCAATGGATGGACCTGTCCTGACATCATTGGGGAAAGGGCTTATGCAAGGAGTCATTCAAAATGATTAATTTGATTTATTGATGAATATTGATGAATTAATTGAAATTGAATAATTGATTGAATTGTTAATTGATTGAATCTAATTGATTGAATTTAATTGCATAAATTGAACTGAATAAATTGAATTGAATATATTGATTGTTTGATTGATGAAAATGCGGTCTCAAGAAAGAAGCTTTGATATCTTTGCGAGATATTATCAATGTGGAGACAACCTGGGAAAATTGAGCAAGGTGGTGAGTTTATATACAGATATATATGTGCGGTTACCATTGTGTGATTTCCCCGTCAAACAGAGCGGACACCTGAGGATTCACCCACTTCATACTGACCCTCCGGCTCATCTGCAAATACTGATCTGTGAGATTGGATTGTGCAAAAGCCACAGCTGAGGGAGATTCTCTGGAAATCACCGTGCGAACAGGTGGAGAGATCCTTCCTGGAGGTACGAGTGAAGCTTTAGAGGAACCTGGAACAAGCTACAACACATCCAACGCTACTTTGATAAAAGGCAGAATGGGAAATGGAGCCTGCAAGAACACACAAGGACAACCAGAGATTCCACAAAAAGGTACTTGTACACATCATATGTACGACCGTTATGGTGCCGAAGCTATAAGGCAGGTCGAGAATTGGTATTTGTGGACAAAGGGACATGATGAGGAGTTTCCAAGAGATGGTACATTTGAGCGAAGTCGATTGGAAAGATTGGAACAAAGATTGAAAGCCAGGAAGAGACAGAATCTAACGGTAGACTGGCTTGCATTCCATCTTTGGGATGGTGAATCCAGACAACGGGAACAGCAAGAACGGATAACGGAACTAGAACTTAAAATAAAAAGGATACAGGATACAGTGGAGGAGACAAATGCACAACTGCCCTCGAAATTAGGAATGAAAGTCACAGTTGTCCCATCTGATTTCCAGTTGTCTCCCCAAAAAGGACGGTACAGAGAATTTTTTCGTGTTTCAGGAGATAACGAGAGATTGCAGTGGCAACTCAGGGATGTAGAGATGCAGCCCAGCAATACAAGTGCACAGGTGCACAGATCAGACAACGACAGAAACCGGTGTTTCGAGTGTGGAAAGATGGGACATTGGAGAAGAAGATGTCCGTATGTCAACAGGAAGACAAGGTCATGGGGCAAACCAAGATCAAGGGTACCAGTGCTTACCGGTACCTCAGACAATGATTAGGCCTTCATTGCTGCAAATCCCAAATGATGATTGGCCTCAACAGATTCGATTACTGGACAAACATGAATAACTGTCGATGATTCTTGTGTCTGAAAAGTTTTCAGAGCAAGAATGATTCATTTTTTCTTTTTGCTTGTTAAACAAATTAATAATTAATTGATCAAATGCCAAAATTGGATCTTCTATTTTGGGCACAGCAATTTTAAATTTACAAAGTTTGGAACAATTGCGTTGCAATTTTTTTGGCAAACCAAGTGACAAGAGTCACATGATGATCAGGTGGGAATTTCGGACTATTGTTCCGCACGATTGATAGGTCAATGGTCGACTGACATGCAAATGGGTGTGTAGTCAAAATTTGGATAGATTATTGTGAAGGCTGAAAGGGTAATTTCAATGTGACATCATAAGGGTTTTCTAAGAATGGACTTTTGGTTTATTTGTCTATAAGCATTTTGGATTTGACTGACAAATTTTATGAAATTGAAATAAAATTGACACCCATCTGATCTGTAAATAATGGTTCCAACGCAAACAAATATGCATAATGCATGTGTGTGTGTGTTTTTGTGTATCAATCTTACAAGATTGTTGACACCGACAGTGTGCCTGTCTGGAAATGGATAGTTTTATGTGGATGGGATTGGGATATGTGGATGGGATTGAATATCCAGAGAATCCGTAAAATAAAATAGAAATATAATTTGATTATGAACATTATCTCTTTTGTCAAGGGAAATGGAATATAAAAAATTTGATGTGCTGGGTTATGAGCAGCCATTAATTAATAGTAAAATTGTGAGTAATTTTGGGATTCCATTTTTTTGAATTTTTGAATTTTTGAATTTTATCAGCATATAAATTGTGCTGTATGTATGGATGTGTTTTAGGCATAGATGATATGGGAAAATAGTAAAGAAAATTTTGCTGGTTTGAACTATTGTGGGTTTTCAGTTCTGGAGTTTAAACAAAGTCACTGGTTAACAGATGAGAAAGGATAGTAAATAAATTATTCTCTGCTGGGCAAATTAAGTACGATATTACTAAGACTTATGAGAGCTATTGTTCCGCCTTACAGCAGTGGAAAATTATTGGGAAAAAATTAGATCCAACATAATGAATCTATAAAAGAATGTGATAGGGATAATATCCTCAATTTGTACTAATTATTTGATTGTGGGTAAAGGAATTAAGTCATCGTAGTGGATTGTTAACAGCAGCCTGAAAATGTCCTGAGAGTGTGCATCCATGTAATCAGAAATCCCAGATTTGTTTTTTACAAACAACATTTTGGTAGAGGTCTTGTGTGGAACACTTCCTTGGTAGATAAAAAACGGTACTGCATGCTGGCAGCCACTGTTGCGGCCAGTTAGGCCAAACAAATTGAGAGGAAATTGTAGTTAAATACGTAAGTTACACATGGCTATTTGTAAAAAAGGAAATTTGTTGAGATGGGAAACATTTTTTCGAAGGTTTATTAAGGTGTTATAATATGACATGTGGCAAGGCAAACTATTGGATGGGAAAATTAGATCTGGCTATAGAATAAATTTATTGACCCCTTGAAGTTAATTCTTCGAATCATTGTTTCACTGGCATTTTTTGTTCAAATTGGAAATAGTTTGGTAGAGCTTTGGTTAAAACCTTTGGTTGCGGTATCTTGGAACGAAATGACAAACCATAGGAGATTGATAAGAATAGAAAAAAAAAGATGGACCCAAAATAGAAAGTTGGATTCATGCCCCTCATTGCAAACAAGCACATGGGGCTAAGGTGGACGATCCCACAGAAAATGAGGCTGCACCTAGCAGCCCAGCAGAACATTCAGTGGTAGATAAATGATAGTAGTGATTTACAGTCATTTGAATTACATTTTAACACCCCTTGCATTGATAAACATTACATTTTCAACATGTGATATTCCTACTTGGGATAGTGACATTTATTTGCCTACATGACATACAATTACCTGCTAATATTAATACAACATGAGTGAAAAATGTATCACAACTACACTCATGATCAGGGGATTGAGTTCAACCCCGGGAGATAGGGGGATCAGGGTAAGACAAATAATCTGATTATGTTACATATTAAGGGATTTTCTTTATTTACCTTTTAGGAAGCTTGTTAGTTTGGTATATAATGTTAAATGTCATCGACATATAACTATGTCATAGGTATGAATATATACAAGGAGTAGCAGACTTGTTTGTTGGTTTAGTAGTTATATTGGCAATTATTTTAGTGGTGGCTTGCTTGAAAGCCTTAGTGACGGTGTGTTTGAATAAGGTAACCAACAACACGATGATAACGCATGAAGTGACAAATGAGGAAAGAAATGTGGAACCAGAAAAGGAAGACTTTTATGGCGACATAAACAGTAGAATTAAGATAATGGCATAACGACAATGTTATGAGTTGTGTCAATTACAATATCAAGGAACTCATATCACCACGAGTGACACACTGTTAGGAAAAAAAAAAAAAAAAAAAAAAAAAAAAAAAAAAAAAAAAAAAAAAAGGAAAAGAAAAAGTGGAGAGGAATTATGGTAATACATTATGCTTAATTTGTTGGTTTGGGAAAATTGTTGTTGGGAATTAGGTATTCCCGTTTGTGATTGTAATCATATACAATGCTATTCTTAGTTTAGTAATAAAATACATACCTGATTGAATATTATTTGTGTGACGCATATAAATGAATATAACTTTTTGTGTTAAGGAAAAACAACAAATTGTTGAATGTGAAACTGTCGGAAGATATACATGATTATGCTGATTTCATGGTAAGATGTACCCTATCTGATTCAGTGTGTGTGGAAAGCAGATTCAGATGTGACTGAGCATAAGGATAAGACGAGATCACATTTTGAAGGGAGTGCTAACGGAATTGGGAAGAAGTTCGAGAAAGAAAATTTGTGGCTAAAAAATGAAGTTAATCGTGGCATACACCCTCTTTCTCAAAGAATGATGAAGACATTCTCCCGTGTAACTTGGAGATGAATGCTTACCTTCACCAAGGAAATTTATGTGACCATTTGCCTGGATCACACTGCAACATATGAAAGAAAGGCGATCACTTACTCTTGTTCGAAGACTTCGAACATTCACCACATCAGAAGTTGCAGGACAACGACATTTTACCTGCAACCTCTGTGAAATGCGGGGACATATGTTATTACTTCACCAACGTCCGGGGAACCAGCATGGAGCTGCAAAAAACGGCTGTGCCCTTGTCACAACAGCTGTGCACGATTCTGCTGGTTGCTCCTGGTAAGGACCATGAATGACCTGAACACCATGGTCCCAACATCATTGTGGATGCATCCGGCATCCCTGTTCCACATCTTGCTGGCCAATCAACGTCACACCAATACTTGCTGCCCACTCATAATGAGGGAAGAGGCAAGTCGACTACAACTGGGCGAAGGCCTTGTTCAAGGAATCATTATGGTTCACAGCAAAAAGTGGCAAGAATGCTACATGGAGAGAAGGGTCAGTCTATGACTCCGCAGTGTTACCACAACAGCGAAATCCTACACGAAGTAGTGCAGGAGCTATGAAGACATTAGGAGAAAATGTTTCATACCTGGATTCAAACACAAGTGATCAGCCCTTCCTTTCAAACAAAGTCAACATTTGTGTGGAGGCAAACGTTTTTGTGCCAGATGGTGCAGATGCTTTACAAAACTTGAAAATGAAGTGAAATTGTTGTATCTTGGTGATGGTGAAGTGTTGTTTTGAAAATATATTTGTGATGCAAATGCAATAGATTGAACGATATGGAAGAAGTCAATGACCAACGAAATGTTTTGTGATTCTTGCAGGATGACGGTGTATGCCTAAGGGAATTTGATAACCAAAGTGATTGATTATTTACTTATACTTGTAATGATGTTTACTAGTAGTGATTGATTATTTACTTATACTTGTAATGATGTTTACTAGTAGTGATTGATTGTTTACTTATATTGATGTTTAGATTAATGGTTAATATAAACAAAAACAAAAAGATGAGGGAATTGTGGAAGTGTAACTCAGTGTAACATATTGATTGGCCCTGGTAACTTATTAATTAACCTGGTAACAAAGCAGATACATTTTATGTGTATGAACAATGTAATCTCTTGAAACACCTGGTCAAGGCCCCAGGCTAGAGCACCCCCCCCTGCTGTGATTTCCATTTACACAGCAGGAGGGGAGCGAGCTGATGCCAGGACTCGGTGCGATGCATGACCCCGGGACATTAGCGGAGAGGAGATTAAGTCCAGTTTGGCGATATAACGAGAGCAAACGTTGAGTAAAGTACACTTGTCCTCAGAGGCCCTGCCCGACGGAACGATGGAATGAACGAGTACTTGCTACGTGAAGCGCTGACCGAACGGGAGTGTCGGATGGAGAGAAGGACCAGCGAAAAGAGCTAACCTGATCCATTATATTATGCGGTATCATTTTGGTAATTGGATGAAGTGAATACAGTTTAATAAACGAGACCTTTTGTAACCTGTGTCCGGTCTTTGGAGTCCTGTGAGTCCCCCAGTAAATTCCCTGACAGACCTATAGCTCCATACTTAAATTGAGGTGAAAATATGCCTAAAATTCCCAAAAAATTTCACCTTAAATTATTCAGAATAAAATATTGAAAACGGCATGATTGTTATGTTTTTATGTGACCATAATATCACTTCTCCAGAAAATATAGCAATATCATGGGTATATTACACTGTTTTGACGACAACAAACTTGTAATGTGCGAGGTTGTAAAAAAACGGGGGGGGGGGGGGGGTGCTTAACTTAATTCTTTGTGTATATTTACACAGCATGGTGCTGCCGAAGCAGCTTCTTAGCAAGGGTTACATTGGGTGGTTTGCCATTGCCTTCCCAGCGTTGTTTGTCCGCCGAACCACCGAACACCCAGGGCGGACGCTGCAACCATAACACCACCCAGTCTGGATCGTTACCGGATGGGTACTCCATGATGCTTGTTAACCTCACGTGCTGCTGACTCAGATACCAATGTATTTACGAATGGTTTGTTGAAGCCGGTAACACGCACGTGCCGGTACCTGACGACGGAGCAGTCTGAGCCACCGGGTTTGGTATGTTTGGTATGTTTGGTAAACGTACTCAGGGCAGTGGCGTACCTAAGGTATGGCAGGTATGGCACGTGCCCTGGGCGCCACTTGAAGGGGGGCGCCACTGAGCAGTTTCTATTAAAGTCAGACAAGCCATCCTCGGATAGTGAAAAAAGAATTTTCTTCAGATGTATTTGATGTCTTTGATTATCATGGGTGAGAAGCACTAGGATGGCTAGATTGTAAAACCACTCATATAAATTATTAGGTAAAAATACACTGCTGGGAGCTACATGACCACATACCTCACAGTACCACTGCTCAGTGCCAACTGGCAGTAAGACCATTCTCCTGCGCAAACTAGGGAGGTAGTCTAGAATTTTGTGCAAAATCTGTGAAATTTAATGTTCTTATTAAAAGTGCCATTTCCTTATTTCAGAGCATTGTGTAAGACCATGAAACGTTTCTTCACGAAGAAGAGGGAAGTGGAGCTGAAGGATGGAAGAAACGAAAGTTGGAGACGGAGGAAGCCAAGAAGTCGAGCAAGATCTTCACGCCCTTCTTTGAAAAGCCCAGAACAAGTTGTTCGACACGTTCCATGGAGTCGCCTGCACCTGCTGCAAGTTTGTTAGAACCCGAAGGTGGAACAAGTACAAATGCGTCACAAGCCGAGGAGGAAGTCAAGTCAGATAAATCCGAGTATGACAAGATTAAAAGTGAGGCTGCCAGAGAGAACGTGGACATGACAGGAGGGGGAAGACGATGGTGGTGGTGGTGATGTTGAGTTTATTGACGAGATTTTACCTGACGAGATTGAACCTGACGACACTGAACCTAGTGAACTGGATGGTGTCGAAGAGCCTCGAACTGTCATACCAGAAGTGATTGAACAGCATGACATTGGACTTCTGAAGTTCGACAAGGATACTGGAAAAGCAATTCTGCCTGACGCGTTGAGAACAGAAATAATAAAGCTGGGTTCGAAGTATTTCCAGAACGGTGAGGGGCCTTTCCTCCCAACAAATAACCGCTCAATGAACAAAACTTGGTTCAAGAGGAAATTGGGAAGGTCGTGGTGAGGAAGTGACTCGCTCATGGCTGGTCTATTCCCCTTCTAAAAAGTCTGCATTTTGTATCTGTTGTCTTCTCTATTCCCGTTCCCGGTCAGACCATCAATCCTCATTGGAGCAGGAAAGTGGATTCAACCAGTGGAAAGCACCTGAAAGGATTAGTGTTCATGAAAATGCTAAGAATCATCGGGAGTGCTTCACACAGTGGAAAGAAATGAAAAGAAATTTAGCTGAAAACAGAGGATTTATTGACGCGGAACTTCAGTCACAGGTTAAGAAGGAAAAGCAGAAGTGGCGTGATATCTTGACGAGAATCCTTCACTGCATAAAATTCCTTGCGACTCAGAACCTGGCTTTGCGAGGACACAGGGAGTCACTTCAGCTGGATGATGACTCCAATGTGGGAAATTTCCTTGGCTTACTGAAACTACTGGCCATCTTTGACCCTGTCATGAAAGAACACCTCACTCATGTGGAAAGTCATCCTGGATCCACGTCTTATCTTTCACCGGGTGTCCAGAACGAATTCATCCACATGATGGCATCCACTGTTCGCCAGAGTTTACTGAGAAGCATTCGTAAAGCCACGTACTATGGTCTCATGTTCGACTCGACTCCTGATCAGGCACACCGTGAGCAGATGTCAGAAGTAGTGAGGTACGTGGAAGTTGATTTTGAGAGGAAAACAGTCCGTGTTAGAGAGTCCTTCCTTGGTTATATCCGGATAAGCCAGAAGGATGCTGAGAGCTTGGTTGAAGACATCTTGAAACAGCTAGAGAAGGACGAAATGGAGCTACAAGATTGTCGGTCACAGTGCTATGACAACGCTGCTGTGATGGCTGGACACAGAAGTGGTGTTCATCAAAGAATAAGTGAAAAAAACAACCTGGCAGTGTTTGTGAATTGTGACAATCACTCACTCAACTTGGTGGGTGTACATGCAGCCAAGCAGGACACAATGATGGTCACGTTTTTTGGAACAATCGAAGCTCTCTACGTGTTCTTCTCTCGTTCAACACAGCGCTGGGAAAAACTCAAAAACGCCGTGCCTGTGGTTGTTAAGTCGGAGTCCGAAACCAGGTGGAGTGCAAGGACAGAAGCAGTGAAGCCCATCAACAAGTACCTTGAGGAGATACTTCAAGTTCTCAAGGACATGATAGACAATGAAAACGAGACCAGTGAAACAAGAAGTGATGCAAGGCAGCCGTATAACCGCATGTTGAGTTACAATTTTCTGACTTTGCTAGGATTTTGGAACAATGTACTCATTCGCATTGACCATATTCAAAAGAGGCTGCAGGATCCTAGCATGAACTTCCACGATGCTGCCTTGGATTTGAAAGCCTCCGAGATCATTTTGATGATGAACGAGAAGTGTTGGTCGGTGAGTCACTCGAAGAAGGACTCGGTCTCTGTCAAGAATGGAATATTGAAGTTGAAAGACGTCAGAGACGAAAGAAACGAATGGCTGATGAGAACTCGAGAGACGCTGGGTTAACAGCCAAGGAGGAAATGGAAAGAGTCATGAAGGGAACACTCGACCGTCTACACAGAGAAATGGATGAAAGGTTCGCTCATTTGCTCGACACTGATGCCACGTTTGGATTCCTTCTCGATGCCGAGGGACTGTGTTACGACACCGACAGTGACGACCTAAAGAAGAAGTGCGAAAAATTGGGCGAATTGTACAGCTCTGATGTTGATGGACATCAGCTATATGAAGAAATTTTGGATTGCAGAATGTTGCAATTGTGGCGGACACAACGACAGCGGGTAATAATTCCGCGCACCAGTGGGTGACACGAGCGACCGGGCGTGGAAGCACGGCTCGGGCCACGCCCGGAGCAAAGATGTCATGAGGCGCAGGGTTGAACTGGAATACATGCCCCGCCTTTTGGCCGACCGGCCACGCCTGAGGGCAAGGTGTGGCCTCGGGACATATACGCGGGCTTGAAAGTCGAGCCCGCCCAGTGCTTACATGCGAGCATTGAATAAAGTGTTTGGTTTTGTTCAACGCGTGGTGGCCTACCTTCTTGGCAAACGAGTTGTGTGTGCATAGCACCACACTGGTGACCCCGACGGGTTCAGCCGTAGCTGACCCCTGAACGCGCCATGGCTACCAACGCTGTCGCCATCAAGCTCCCGGAGTTCTGGGAAGCACAAGCCGACGTTTGGTTTGTGCAGGCCGAGGCCCAATTCCAGCTCCGGGGCATCACAGCGGACGACACCATGTACTTTCACGTGGTCGTCGCCCTCGGGCCCAGCACTGCCGCCCGCGTTGTGTCCTTCTTTCAGCACATGCCGGGTGCCCACAAGTACGCGGCGCTCAAACATCTTCTCCTCACCACGTTTGGGCTCACGGAGGCCGACCGCGCCGACCGCCTCCTTGACCTTCCCGCCCTCGGCGACACACGACCGTCCATTCGGATGGATTATATGTTGTCCCTTCTTGGCGACAAACGCCCGGATTTCCTTTTCCGAGCACTTTTCCTCCGCCAGCTACCTGCGCAGGTACGGCTCGCGCTGGCCGGATCGGCCATAACGGAACCCCGTGCCCTGGCCAGAGAGGTGGACAAATTTTTCGCGGCCTGCGACACGCGGCCGACGTATAGCGCTGCCATAATGTATCCCGGTGCGGAGGCTTCAGCGCCGCACACGCGACCGACGTATAGCGCTGCCGTACTGGATCCCGGTGCGGAGGCTTCAGCGCGGCGCCCCCTCATGGCCGCTGCTACACCCCGTCCACCACCGCCGTCACGACCGACGCGGCAGCCACCACCGGGGCAAACCTGGTGTTATTATCATGCCAGGTTCGGCCGCAAGGCTAGGGCGTGCTGCCCGCCGTGCTCTTTCGACGGGTCGGGAAACGGCCGGGCCGGCGCTCACTTGCGGCCATGAGCGTCGGCCATTCCGGCAGCCTCCTTTTCATCACAGACACCTCGTCTGGTCGTCGATTTCTGTGTGACACTGGAGCGCAGGTAAGCGTCCTCCCTGCCTCCGCGTTCGACAAGCAAGCCGCGGGCCGGGGCCCCGCCTTGCTCGCCGCCAATGGAACTCCCATCCACACATTCGGGAAGCGTTGTCTCTCGCTGCGGTTCGGGGGGCAGCGCTTCCAATGGTCTTTCGTCACCGCCAGCGTGCCAATGGCCCTGCTCGGTGCAGATTTCCTTTGTGCGAATGGGCTGTTGGTGCACGTTAAGCGCAGACGCCTCGTCCAGGCCGAAACCTTCAGCTCGCTCGCTTGCTCGCTGAGCAGCTCGCTGAGCGGCTCACCGAGCGGCTTACCAAGCGGCTTGCTGAGCGGTTCCGTCCCGGCGAGGTTGGTCTGTACGCTTCCGGCAGCGGACGAGTTTACCCGCCTCCTCGCCAGTTTCCCGGCACTCACGTGGCCCACCTTTTCAGCGGGTGGACCTCATCCATTTTTTCCAAGGTGGACCTCATCCGGGGCTATCACCAGGTCCCCGTAAAACCGGACGATGTACCGAAGACGGCCGTTATAACACCTTTCGGCCTCTTAGTCAGGTTCACTATGTTTTTTCGTTCAAAATCATGGTAGATTAGCAAACCTATACATTTTTGGAAACGTTATTACATGGAAAATCTGAAAATCAATGTTTACATTTGCCAATTCCGACCAATTCGATTCGACCAATTCGACCAATCGACTAATTCCATTCGACCAATTCGACCATTCGACCAATCGCTTCGATCGACCATTCGACCATTCGACCAATTCGATCGATTCGATTCGATTCATCGAATTCGATTCGATTGACCATTCGACCAATTCGATTTGCCAATCAATTTGACCGACCTTTGCTTGTGTGGAACGGACTGTGAAAACGATGCGGACTATATTGTCGGATACGACACACAGGACAGTGATGACGAACTCTAAATGGCATATTCTGTAATCGTGTATGTTTGATGCCATTGACTGCCTGTGTATATTTTGTCATTGACTGCCTGTGTAGATGTGAAGTTATACTGACTGCATGTGTATATATGATTTTGCTGACTGCCTGTGTATGTTTGGTGATATGAATTATTGTGACACATTTTGATGTTATTAACTGCCTGTACAAAATGATAACATGTATTTGATTATGCAACTTATCGCGAATATAAAGACAGTATTTTGCAATTCAAAACCTTTGATTCGTGTCTTACCATTCCCCATAGCACTAATTTGATACTTTCATTGGATTCCTTGTCCCTGAAAATATAGGTTTAGTATATTTTTAAAAGTTTTTAGGGTAATTAGAGGCAGAAATAGAACAAAATATGTATTTTACAGTGGCCATTTTGAAAATCAAAAATGGCCGCCATACAGGTATCTCTCCAAATGTAAACATTGATTTTTAGTTTCCTTATGCTATAACCTTTCCAAAAATGTATAGGTTTGCTAATCTACCATGATTTTGAACGAAATATAATTTATTGACATAGTGAACCTGACTATCTTCGAGTTCTTGCGGATGCCTTTTGGGTTGAAAAATGCGGCACAGGCGTTCCAGCGGCTCATGGACAGCTTCTTGCGCGACTTGTCCTTCGTATACGTCTACCTCGACGACATCCTAGTCATGAGCGCATCGCGGGAGGAGCACCTGCTCCATCCCCGCACACTCTTCGAACGCCTGGGCCAGCATGGCCTGATAATCAACCCCGCGAAGTGCCGGTTCGGCGTCACCGCCATCGACTTCTTGGGGCACCGCATCACCAGGCACGGGGCTATCCCTTCACCGGCCAAGGTGGAGGTGGTCAGGAGTTTCCCGCGCCCCTGCACAATCAAGGGGCTCCAGGAATTCCTGGGCATGGTGAATTTTTATCACCGCTTCGTGCCCCGCGTCGCCCAGCTCCTGAGCCCCCTGCACGAGGCCCTCCGGGGGAAGCCGGGCAAAGAGGATATCGCCTTGACGGAGCAGATGGACACGACGTTTGCGGGCGCGAAGCTGGCCTTGGCCAACGCCACCATGCTGGCGCACCCGGCGCCCGATGCACCAATCGCCCTCACCACCGACGCGTCGGACTACGCGGTGGGCGTGGTGCACGAGCAGTGCGTGAATGGTGCTTGGCAGCCGCTGGCGTTTTTTAGCCGGCAGCTCCGCCCGCACGAACGCCGGTACAGCACCTTCGACCGCGAGCTTCCCGGGCTCCACCTGGCGGTTCGACACTTCCGCCATCTTCTCGACGGCCGCCCGTTCACGGCCTTCATCGATCACAAGCCCCTTGTTTTCGCGATGGCCAAGGTCGCCGAGCCGTGGTCGGCCCGGCAGCAACGTCACCTCTCTGCCGAGTCTGAATACACGACGGACATCCGACACGTCGTGGGTAAGGACAACCCGGTGGCGGATTACCTTTCCCGGTCCGTCGCACACGCGGTCCACCTCGGGATCGACAATGCCCGGATGGCAGCGGACCAGACCGCCGACCCCGACGTCCAGGCCTTTCGGACCGCCGTCACGGGCCTCCGCGTCACCAAGGTACCGTACGACGTCGCGGGCACTGCCCTCTTGTGCGACGTCTCCCTCGGCCGGCCTCGCCCCATTGTGCCCGCTGGCTGGCAGCACCCGGTTTTTGACGCCATCCACGGCCTGTCCCACCCGGGCACGAAGGCCTCCCAGAAGCTTGTCGCGGCAAAGTTCGTCTGGCATGGCCTCCGGAAGAACGTCCGCGACTGGGCCAGGACGTGCCTCGCGTGCCAGCGCACGAAAGTCCACCGCCACACCCAGGCCCCGTTGGCCCCGTTTACGGTGCCCGAACGTCGGTTCGACCATGTGCACGTCGACTTGGTGGGACCTCTGCCCCCCTCGCAGGGTTTCACCCACCTCCTCACCATGGTGAACCGCACCACCCGGTGGCCGGAGGCCGTGCCATTGGCGGTGACGGCTGCGGCTGACGTCGCGCAAGCTTTCATCGCCACTTGGGTTGCCCGGTTCGGCGCCCCCTCGGACATCTCGTCCGACCACGGCCCCCAGTTCACCTCGGAGCTCTGGGGAGCGGTGGCGCAAGGGCTCGGCGTCAAGCTGCACCGCACCACGGCCTACCACCCCCAGGCCAACGGCCTGTGCGAGCGCTTCCATCACTCGATGAAGGCCGCGCTCCGGGCCAGCCTCCGTGACGGCAGCTGGGCCGACAGGCTCCCCTGGGTCCTGCTGGGCCTCAGGACGGCGCCCAAGGGTGACCTGCGTGCGTCCTCGGCGGAGCTTGTCTTCGGACAACCACTGCGGGTACCGGGCGAATTTATCCCCGACTCCACGGCACCTTGGTCCGCGGCGCAACAGCGCTCCACCCTTCAGGAGACCGCCAGGCGGTTTGCCCCGGTACCGACGGCACACCACGGTTGCCCGCCCTCACACGTCGCCCCGGAGCTTCGCACGGCGGAGTACGTTTTTGTCCGGCACGACGCCCACCGGGCACCGCTGCGGCCCCCGTACGACGGGCCCTTCCGCGTGCTGGAGACCGGGGACAAGCACTTCACCGTGGACATCGGCGGTACACCAGATCGTATCTCCGTGGACCGCCTCAAGCCGGCCCACCTCGACCTGGACCACCCCCCGTGAGCAGCTCTCCCTCCGCGTCGAGGCCGCCCCCTGGCAGGCAGACCCCCGGCACCCCCCACCCCCGCCGTCCCGCCACCCTCCAGCCCTGCACGCATCGCCAGAGGGCGTTTCGGCCGGGTCATCCGGCTTCCCCGCAAGCTCACCCTTCAGGTGCGCGGGAATTCAGGGACACAACTGTGGTGGCGGACACAACGCCAGCGGGTAATAATTCCGTGCACCACTGGGTGACGCGAGCGACCGGGCGTGGAAGCACGGCTCGGGCCACGCCCGGAGCAAAGGCGTCATGAGGTGCAGGGTTGAACTGGAATACATGCCCCGCCTTTCGGCCGACCGGCCACGCCCGAGGGCAAGGTGTGGCCTCAGGACATACAGTGGGGAGAACAAGTATTTGATACACTGCCGATTTTGCAGGTTTTCCCACTTACAAAGCACGTCAAGGTCTGTAATTTTTATCATAGGTACACTTCAACTGTGGAAGACGGAATCTAAAACAAAAATCCTGAAAATCACATTGTATGATTTTTAAGTAATTAATTTGCATTTTATTGCATGAAATAAGTATTTGATACATCAGAAAAACAGAACTTAATATTTGGTACAGAAACCTTTGTTTGCAATTACAGAGATCAGACGTTTCCTGTAGTTCTTAACCAGGTTTGCACACACTGCAGCAGGGATTTTGGCCCACTCCTCCATACAGATCTTCACCAGATCCTTCAGGTTTCGGGGCTGTCGCTGCGCAACACAGACTTTCAGCTACCTCCAAAGATTTTCTATTGGGTTCAGGTCTGGAGACTGGCTAGGCCACTCCAGGACCTTGAGATGCTTCGTACGGAGCCACTCCTTAGTTGCCCTGGCTGTGTGTTTCGGGTCGTTGTCATGCTGGAAGACCCAGCCACGCCCCATCTTCAATGCTCTTATTGAGGGAAGGAGATTGTTGGCCAAGATCTCGCGATACATGGCCCCATCCATCCTCCCCTCAATACGGTGCAGTCGTCCTGTCCCCTTTGCAGAAAAGCATCCCCAAAGAATGATGTTTCCACCTCCATGCTTCACGGTTGGGATGGTGTTCTTGGGGTTGTACTCATCCTTCTTCTTCCTCCAAACACGGCGAGTGGAGTTTAAACCAAAAAGCTCTATTTTGGTCTCATCAGACCACATGACCTTCTCCCATTCCTCCTCTGGATCATCCAGATGGTCATTGGCAAACTTCAGACGGGCCTGGACATGCGCTGGCTTGAGCAGAGGGACCTTGCGTGCGCTGCAGGATTTTAATCCATGACGGCGTAGTGTGTTACTTATGGTTTTCATTGATACTGTGGTCCCAGCTCTCTTCAGGTCATTGACCAGGTCCTGCCGTGTAGTTCTGGGCTGATCCCTCACCTTTCTCATGATCATTGAGGCTCCACGAGGTGAGATCTTGCATGGAGCCCCAGACCGAGGGAGATTGACTGTCATCTTGAACTTCTTCCATTTTCTAATAATTGCGCCAACAGTTGTTGCCTTCTCACCAAGCTGCTTGCCTATTGTCCTGTAGCCCATCCCAGCCTTGTGCAAGTCTACAAATTTGTCCCTGATGTCCTTAGACAGCTCTCTGGTCTTGCCCATTGTGGAGAGGTTGGAGTCTGATTGATTGAGTGTGGACAGGTCTGGAGACGGCTTTGCGGTCGGTCTTTGCGGTCTTTGTGGTCGGAGACGGTCTGGAGACGTCTTTTATGCAGATAACGAGTTCAAACAGGTGCAGTTAATACAGGTAATGAGTGGAGAATGGGAGGGCTTCTTAAAGAAAAAACTAACAGGTCTGTGAGAGCCGGAATTCTTACTGGTTGGTAGGTGATCAAATACTTATTTCATGCAATAAAATGCAAATTAATTACTTAAAAATCATACAATGTGATTTTCAGGATTTTTGTTTTAGATTCCGTCTTCCACAGTTGAAGTGTACCTATGATAAAAATTACAGACCTTTACGTGCTTTGTAAGTGGGAAAACCTGCAAAATCGGCAGTGTATCAAATACTTGTTCTCCCCACTGTATACGTGGGCTCGAAAGTCGAGCCCGCCCAGTGCTTACGTGCGAGCATTGAATAAAGTGTTTGGTTTTGTTCAATGCGTGGTGGCCTACCTTCTTGGCAAACGAGTTGTGTGTGCATAGCACCACACTATCAAGTAGGGCCAACATGAAAATATCAAGACCTGAAGAGCTTCTCGAATTAATTGTTCAGTATGAGAGATGAGAGCGTCTTCCCGAATCTTCACATTGCTATTCAGATAATGCTAACCATCGCAGTTTCCATCGCCAGCTGTGAGAGATCATTCAGCAAGTTAAAACGAATACTTTCGTATTTGAGAGCCTCCATGGGTCAAGGCAGACTCTGATCTTTCTCTGCTGAGTGTAGAAAGAAAAGAAACTGAAAAAACTCACTTTGAGCACATCATAGACCAATTTGCATCAGTGAAAGCAAGGAAGGTGCAGTTGTAATTTTCATGTAGTGCCATAATTTGTTAATTAAAAGATTAACGAGCTTGACTTGTATTCTTGAGCTGATTTTATGGTAAAGTTATCTAAAAGATGGGTGTCAGATGTTTGGACAGGGGTGCAATTTTAGTGCTTACCACAGGCGCGATTTTCCGTAGATACTCCCCTGATTCAGGGGGTATTTAAGGGCGGGAAACTGATGTTTTCTGTTTACCTATCAGTGGGGTTGTATTTACTTGTAGCCGAAATAATGTCATCCAAACATTGCTCTGCAGACTGCAGATATTGCCATAATTGAGACCTGTGGCGCTCGTCTGCCTACGTCATTGTACCTGAAGTAGAAGAAGCTGAGGAGGAAGAAGATGCCATAACAATATTGAGAAGAAGAAGCTGCCGATGCGACAGGAGACCACGTGTTGCCGCCATTTTGTCTTTGTCCGTTTGCTGGGGCATCAGGCGCCAGGCGGCGCTCGCGGACGCATTTTTCCACCGTTTTCATCCTGGTTTTTCATCTTTTCCTTATCCCATCGACAGTCCTTCCTCGTCCGCCTTTTCGGTCCCGCTGTCCTTCCGCGTCACGTTCCTTTCCTGCGCGTCCTCTATCCGGGCGCTGCCGTCTTCTCGGCGCCGCTTCGTAGATGTCTACATCGCCCCCGGGCAAGCGGCGCTGTCTGCACCCGGTCTCCGGCGGCACCGCGGACACGGCGAGCAGGCCGCACCGGGACGCGGTCAGTGTACGTTCCACCAACGGCCATTTCCCCCCCTCCCTCTCACCCGGTCATTCCATCCCATCTCCCCGATCCATAGCGAGCCGTCCGGGGTCTCGGCCTTGCGAGGACAACACCTTTTTATTGTGTTCGCGGTCTCGCTCCAAACAAAGACCCCTTTTTGCTTTTGGCCTTCCCGACCGTCTGAGGGAACCATTTTACGGGATATCGTGACCCGTTCCCCATTTGTGTTCCCGATTGGCATTTCCCAGGACGTGATACTGATAGATTGCCAGGAAGACCGTCCAGGTTGGGTCTGTCCGTAACAGACTAACAGTACCGAGTTAGTATGGCGGACACAAAGACCTGGAATCGTGCACGGATTTTACATGAAATGGACCAATTGGAACCGGGGAAGGGATTTCGGTCTGAAGGATTTATATATTACGTACAAAAGATAGACGGATCCTTTCACGAGTCCTGGGTGAATTGCTCGGACAGGTAAGCCGCAAGGTAAACCCTTCGAAGTTCGTTTGGGGAAATGAAGGCCTTGCCTTGGTGTTTTGATGATTCACGTTCGTTCATCGGGTGGGCGGGGCTTGTACGTCACTTGAGGGCGTGGTCTGCGAACAACCCGACGGGAAGTGCTTTTCATTTTCTAATCGTCCAACTGTTGCGAGCCGATGACAGAGCAAAACTCGGTATGTACTCGCTACGGAGCTACCCCATCGGACGAGACGCTCCCCGCTACCCCACTTTGCTCTCTTTCTGTAATGACTAATGTGCTTCCCGCTTGCCCCCTTTCCCTGGTCCATGTGCCCCCTTCGCCTGGTCGATGTGCCCCCCTATCACTGGTCGATGTGCCCCCCTTTCACTGGTCGATGTGCCCCCCTTTCACTGGTCGATGTGCCCCCCTTTCACTGGTCGATGTGCACTTTCCGTGATCGGTGCGCCCCCTTTCCGTGATCGGTGCGCCCCCTTCCGTGATCGATGCGCCCCCCTTTCCGTGGTCGTTGCGCCCCCCTTTCCGTGATGGGTGCGCCCCCTTTCCGTGATCGGTGCGCCCCCTTTCCGTGATCGGTGCGCCCCCTTTCCGTGATCGTTGCGCCCCCCTTTCCGTGATCGGTGCGGCCCCCTTTCCCTGGTTGAATGCCCCCCTTTCCCTGGTCGATGTGCCTCCCTTTCCCTGGGCGATGTTCCCCCCTTTCCCTGGTCGATGTGCCCCCTTTCACTGGTCGATGTGCCCCCTTTAACTGGTCGATGTGCCCCCCTTTCACTGGTCGACGGGCCCCCATTTCACTGGTCGATGTGCCCCCATTTCACTGGTCGATGTGCCCCCATTTCACCGGTCGATGCGCCCCCCTTTCACTGGTCGATGTGCCCCCCTTTCACTGGTCGATGTGCCCCCCTTCACTGGTCGACGTGCCCCCCTTTCACTGGTCGACGTGCCCCCTTTCACTGGTCGATGTGCCCCCTTTCCCTGGTCGATGTGCCCCCTTTCCCTGGTCGATGTGCCCCCCTGTCCCTGGTCGAATGCCCCCCTTTCCCTGGTCGAATGCCCCCCTTTCCCTGGTCGAATGCCCACCTTTCCCTGGTCGAATGCCCCCATTTCCCTGTTCGAATGCCCCCCTTTCCCTGTTCGAATGCCCCCTTCACTGGTCGATGTGCCCCCCTTCACTGGTCGATGTGCCCCCATTTCCCTGTTCGAATGCCCCCCTTTCCCTGTTCGAATGCCCCCTTCACTGGTCGATGTGCCCCCCTTCACTGGTCGATGTGCCCCCCTCACTGGTCGATGTGCCCCCCTTCACTGGTCGATGTGCCCCCCTTTCCGTGGTCGATGTGCCCCCCTTCACTGGTCGATGTGCCCCCCTTTCACTGGCCGATGTCCCCCCTTTCACTGGTCGATGTGCCCCCCCTTTCTGTGGTCGGTGTGTCTCCCCTTTCCGTGGTCGGTGTGTCCCCCCCTTTCCGTGGTCGGTGTGTCCCCGCCTTTCCGTGGTCGGTGTCCCCCCTTTCCGTGGTCGGTGTGTCCCCCCCTTTCCGTGGTCGGTGTGTCCCCCCTTTCCGTGGTCGGTGTGTCCCCCCTTTCCGTGGTTGGTGTGTCCCCCCTTTCCGTGGTCGGTATGTCCCCTCCTTTCCGTGGTCGGTGTGTCCCCTCCTTTCCGTGGTCGGTGTGTCCCCTCCTTTCCGTGGTCGGTGTGTCCCCTCCTTTCCGTGGTCGGTGTGTCCCCCCCTTTCCGTGGTCGGTGTGTCCCCCCTTTCCGTGGTCGGTGTGTCCCCTCCTTTCCGTGGTCGGTGTGTCCCCTCCTTTCCGTGGTCGGTGTGTCCCCTCCTTTCCGTGGTCGGTGTGTCCCCTCCTTTCCGTGGTCGGTGTGTCCCCCCCTTTCCGTGGTCGGTGTGTCCCCCCCTTTCCGTGGTCGGTGTGTCCCCACCCTTTCCCTGGTCGATGTACCCTCCCTTTCCCTGGTCGATGTACCCTCCCTTTCCCTGGTCGATGTACCCTCCCTTTCCTTGGTCGATGTGCTCCCCTTTCCTTGGTCGATGTGCCCCCCTTTCCCTGGTCGATGTGCCCCCCTTTCCCTGGTCGATGTACCCTCCCTTTCCCTGGTCGATGTGCCCCCCTTTCCCCGGTCGATGTTCCCCCTTTCCCCGGTCGATGTGCCCCCCTTTCCCCGGTCGATGTGCCCCCCTTTCCCTGGTCGACGTGCCCCCTTTCACTGGTCGACGTGCCCCCTTTCACTGGTCGACGTGCCCCCTTTCACTGGTCGACGTGCCCCCCTTTCACTGGTCTGCGTGCCCCCTTTCACTGGTCTGCGTGCCCCCTTCACTGGTCGATGTGCCCCCCTTCACTGGTCGATGTGCCCCCCTTTCACTGGTCGATGTGCCCCCCTTTCACTGGTCGATGTGCCCCCATTTCACTGGTCGATGTGCCCCCTTTCACTGGTCGATGTGCCCCCTTTCACTGGTCGATGTGCCCCCCTTTCACTGGTCTATGTGCCCCCCTTTCACTGGTCGATGTGCCCCCTTTATGTGGTCGAATGCCCCCCTTTCCCTGGTCGAATGCCCCCTTTCCCTGGTTGAATGCCCCCCTTTCCCTGGTCGAATGCCCCCTTTCCCTGGTCGAATGCCCCCTTTCCCTGGTCGAATGCCCCCTTTCCCTGGTCGAATGCCCTCCTTTCCCTGGTCCAATGCCCCCCTTTCCCTGGTCGAATGCCCCCCTTTCCCTGGTCGAATGCACCCCTTTCCCTGACCGAATGCCCCCTTTCCCTGGTCCAATGCCCCCCTTTCCCTGGTCGAATGCTCCCCTTCACTGGTCGATGTGCCCCCCTTCACTGTTCGATGTGCCCCCCTTTCACTGGTCGATGTGCCCCCCTTCACTGGTCAATGTCCCCCCTTCACTGGTCGATGTGCCCCCCTTTCTGTGGTCGGTGTGTCTCCCCTTTCCGTGGTCGGTGTGTCCCCCCCTTTCCATGGTCGGTGTGTCCCCCCCTTTCCGTGGTCGGTGTCCCCCCTTTCCGTGGTCGGTGTGTCCCCCCCTTTCCGTGGTCGGTGTGTCCCCCCTTTCCGTGGTCGGTGTGTCCCCCCTTTCCGTGGTCGGTGTGTCCCCCCTTTCCGTGGTCGGTGTGTCCCCCCTTTCCGTGGTCGGTGTGTCCCCCCTTTCCGTGGTCGGTGTGTCCCCCCCCTTTCCGTGGTCGGTGTGTCCCCCCCTTTCCGTGGTCGGTGTGTCCCCCCCTTTCCGTGGTCGGTGTGTCCCCCCCCCCTTTCTGTGGTCGGTGTGTCCCCCCTTTCCGTGGTCGGTGTGTCCCCCCTTTCCGTGGTCGGTGTGTCCCCCCCTTTCTGTGGTCGGTGTGTCCCCCCCTTTCCGTGGTCGGTGTGTCCCCCCCTTTCCGTGGTCGGTGTGTCCCCCCCTTTCCGTGGTCGGTGTGTCCCCCCCTTTCCGTGGTCGGTGTGTCCCCCCCTTTCCGTGGTCGGTGTGTCCCCCCCTTTCCGTGGTCGGTGTGTCCCCCCCTTTCCGTGGTCGGTGTGTCCCCCCCCTTTCCTTGGTCGGTGTGTCCCCCCCTTTCCGTGGTCGGTGTGTCCCCCCCCCTTTCCGTGGTCGGTGTGTCCCCTCCTTTCCTTGGTCGGTGTGTCCCCACCCTTTCCCTGGTCGATGTACCCTCCCTTTCCCTGGTCGATGTACCCTCCCTTTCCCTGGTCGATGTGCTCCCCTTTCCTTGGTCGATGTGCTCCCCTTTCCTTGGCCGATGTGCCCCCCCTTTCCCTGGTCGATGTACCCTCCCTTTCCCTGGTCGATGTTCCCCCCTTTCCCTGGTCGATGTGCCCCCATTTCACTGGTCGACGTGTCCCCCTTTCACTGGTCTGCGTGCCCCCTTCCACTGGTCTGCGTGCCCCCTTTCACTGGTCGATGTGCCCCCCTTCACTGGTCGATGTGCCCCCCTTCACTGGTCGATGTGCCCCCCTTTCACTGGTCGATGTGCCCCCCTTTCACTGGTTGATGTGCCCCCATTTCACTGGTCGATGTGCCCTGCTTTCACTGGTCGATGTGCCCCCTTTCACTGGTCGATGTGCCCCCTTTCACTGGTCGATGTGCCCCCCTTTCACTTCGATGTGCCCCCCTTTCACTGGTCGATGTACCCCCCTTTCACTGGTCTATGTGCCCCCCTTTCACTGGTCTATGTGCCCCCCTTTCACTGGTCCATGTGCCCCCCTTTCACTGGTCCATGTGCCCCCCTTTCACTGGTCTATGTGCCCCCCTTTCACTGGTTGATGTGCCCCCCTTTCACTGGTCGATGTGCACTTTCCATGATCGGTGCGCCCCCCTTTCCGTGATCGGTGCGCCCCCTTTCCGTGATCGGTGCGCCCCCCTTTCCGTGATCGGTGCGCCCCCTATCCCTGGTCGAATGCACCCCTTTCCCTGGTCGAATGCCCCCCTTTCCCTGTTCGAATGCCCCCCTTCACTGGTCGATGTGCCCCCCTTCACTGGTCGATGTGCCCCCTTTCCGTGGTCGGTGTGTCCCCCCTTTCCGTGGTCGGTGTGTCCCCCCCTTTCCGTGGTCGGTGTGTCCCCCCCTTTCCGTGGTCGGTGTGTCCCCCCCTTTCCGTGGTCGGTGTGTCCCCCCTTTCCGTGGTCGGTGTGTCCCCTCCTTTCCGTGGTCGGTGTGTCCCCTCCTTTCCGTGGTCGGTGTGTCCCCCCCCTTTCCGTGGTCGGTGTGTCCCCCCCTTTCCGTGGTCGGTGTGTCCCCCCTTTCCGTGGTCGGTGTCCCCCCTTTCCGTGGTCGGTGTCCCCCCTTTCCGTGGTCGGTGTCCCCCCTTTCCGTGGTCGGTGTGTCCCCCCTTTCCGTGGTCGGTGTGTCCCCCCTTTCCGTGGTCGGTGTGTCCCCCCCCTTTCCGTGGTCGGTGTGTCCCCCCCCTTTCCGTGGTCGGTGTGTCCCCCCCCTTTCCGTGGTCGGTGTGTCCCCCCC
Source organism: Myxine glutinosa (assembly GCF_964187855.1). Lineage (NCBI taxonomy): Eukaryota > Metazoa > Chordata > Myxini > Myxiniformes > Myxinidae > Myxine > Myxine glutinosa. The sequence goes on along the minus strand of NC_136261.1, from coordinate 358,271,300 downwards.
TTTCCGTGGTCGATGTGCCCCCTTTCACTGGTCGATGTGCCCCCTTTCACTGGTCGATGTGCACTTTCCGTGATCGGTGCGCCCCCCTTCCCGTGAGCGGTGTGCCCCCCTTTCCGTGATCGGTGCGCCCCCTATCCCTGGTCGAATGCACCCCTTTCCCTGGACGAATGCCCCCCTTTCCCTGTCGAATGCCCCCTTTCCCTGGTCGAATGCCCCCTTTCCCTGGTCGAATGCCCCCCTTTCCCTGGTCGAATGCCCCCTTTCCCTGGTCGAATGCCCCCCTTTCCCTGGGCAAATGCCCCCCCTTTCCCTGGTCGAATGCCCCCTTTCCCTGGGCGAATGCCCCCTTTCCCTGGGCGAATGCCCCCTTCCCTGGTCGAATGCCCCCCTTCACTGGTCGATGTGCCCCCCTTCACTGGTCGAATGCCCCCCTTCACTGGTCGATGTGCCCCCTTTCCTTGGTCGATGTGCCCCTCCCCCCGGTCGATGTGCCCCCCTTTCCCTGGTTGATGTGCCCCCTTTCACTGGTCGACGTGCCCCCCTTTCACTGGTCTACGTGCCCCCTTTCACTGGTCGATGTGCCCCCCTTTCACTGGTCAAGGTGCCCCCCTTTCAATGGTCGATGCGCCCCCCTTTCACTGGTCGATGTGCCCCCCTTTCACTGGTCGATGTGCCCCCCTTTCACTGGTCGATGTGCCCCCCTTTCACTGGTCGATGTGCACTTTCCATGATCGGTGCGCCCCCCTTCCCGTGAGCGGTGCGCCTCCTTTCCGTGATCGGTGCGCCCCCCTTTCCGTGATCGGTGCGCCCCCTTTCCGTGATCGGTGCGCCCCCTATCCCTGGTCGAACGCACCCCTTTCCCTGGCCGAATGCCCCCCTTTCCCTGGTCGAATGCCCCCCTTTCCCTGGTCGAATGCCCCCCTTTCCGTGGTCGAATGCCCCCTTTCCGTGGTCGAATGCCCCCCTTTCCCTAGTCGAATGCCCCCCTTTCACTGGTCGAATGCCCCCCTTTCACTGGTCGAATGCCCCCCTTTCACTGGTCGATGTGCACTTTCCGTGATCGGTGCACCCCCTTCCCGTGAGCGGTGTGCCCCCCTTTCCGTGATCGGTGCGCCCCCTTTCCGTGATCGGTGCGCCCCCTATCCCTGGTCGAATGCACCCCTTTCCCTGTTCGAATGCCCCCCTTTCCATGGTCGAATGCCCCCCTTTCCCTGGTCGAATGCCCCCCTTTCCCTGGTCGAATGCCCCCCTTTCACTGGTCGATGTGCACTTTCCGTGATCGGTGCGCCCCCTTCCCGTGAGCGGTGTGCCCCCCTTTCCGTGATCGGTGCGCCCCCCTTTCCGTGATCGGTGCGCCCCCTTTCCGTGATCGATGCGCCCCCTATCCCTGGTCGAATGCACCACTTTCCCTGGCCGAATGCCCCCCTTTCCCTGGTCGAATGCCCCCCTTTCCCTGGTCGAATGCCCCCCTTTCCCTGGTCGAATGCCCCCTTTCCCTGGTCGAATGCCCCCCTTTCCCTGGTCGAATGCCCCCCTTTCCCTGGTCGAATGCCCCCCTTTCCCTGGTCGAATGCTCCCCTTCACTGGTCGATGTGCCCCCCTTCACTGTTCGATGTGCCCCCCTTTCACTGGTCGATGTGCCCCCCTTCACTGGGCGATGTCCCCCCTTTCACTGGTCGATGTGCCCCCCTTTCCGTGGTCGGTGTGTCCCCCCCTTTCCGTGGTCGGTGTGCCCCCCCTTTCCGTGGTCGGTGTGTCCCCCCCTTTCCGTGGTCGGTGTGTCCCCCCCTTTCCGTGGTCGGTGTGTCCCCCCCTTTCCGTGGTCGGTGTCCCCCCCTTTCCGTGGTCGGTGTCCCCCCCTTTCCGTGGTCGGTGTCCCCCCTTTCCGTGGTCGGTGTCCCCCCTTTCCGTGGTCGGTGTGTCCCCCCCTTTCCGTGGTCGGTGTGTCCCCCCCTTTCCGTGGTCGGTGTGTCCCCCCCTTTCCGTGGTCGGTGTGTCCCCCCCTTTCTGTGGTCGGTGTGTCCCCCCCTTTCCATGGTCGGTGTGTCCCCCCCTTTCCGTGGTCGGTGTGTCCCCCCCTTTCCGTGGTCGGTGTGTCCCCCCCTTTCCGTGGTCGGTGTGTCCCCCCCCCTTTCCGTGGTCGGTGTGTCCCCCCCTTTCCGTGGTCGGTGTGTCCCCCCTTTCCGTGGTCGGTGGGACCCCCCCTTTCCGTGGTCGGTGTGTCCCCCCCTTTCCGTGGTCGGTGTGTCCCCTCCTTTCCTTGGTCGGTGTGTCCCCACCCTTTCCCTGGTCGATGTACCCTCCCTTTCCCTGGTCGATGTACCCTCCCTTTCCCTGGTCGATGTACCCTCCCTTTCCCTGGTCGATGTGCTCCCCTTTCCTTGGTCGATGTGCTCCCCTTTCCTTGGTCGATGTGCTCCCTTTAACTGGTCGATGTGCCCCCCTTTCCCTGGTCGATGTGCCCCCCTTTCCCTGGTCGATGTACCCTCCCTTTCCCTGGTCGATGTGCCCCCCTTTCCCCCGGTCGATGTGCCCCCCTTCACTGGTCTACGTGCCCCCCTTTCACTGGTCGAGGTGCCCCCTTTCACTGGTCGACGTGCCCCCCTTTCACTGGTCTGCGTGCCCCCTTTCACTGGTCTGCGTGCCCCCTTTCACTGGTCGATGTGCCCCCCTTTCACTGGTCGATGTGCCCCCATTTCACTGGTCGATGTGCCCCCTTTCACTGGTCGATGTGCCCCCCTTTCACTGGCCGATGTGCCCCCCTTTCACTGGTCGATGTGCCCCCCTTTCACTGGTCCGTGTGCCCCCCTTTCACTGGTCGATGTGCCCCCCCTTCCACTGGTCTATGTGCCCCCCTTTCACTGGTCGATGTGCCCCCCTTTCACTGGTCGATGTGCCCCCTTTCACTGGTCGATGTGCCCCCCTTCACTGGTCGATGTGCCCCCATTTCCCTGTTCGAATGCCCCCCTTTCCCTGTTCGAATGCCCCCTTCACTGGTCGATGTGCCCCCCTTCACTGGTCGATGTGCCCCCCTTCACTGGTCGATGTGCCCCCCTTTCCGTGGTCGATGTGCCCCCCTTCACTGGTCGATGTGCCCCCCTTTCACTGGCCGATGTCCCCCCTTTCACTGGTCGATGTGCCCCCCCTTTCTGTGGTCGGTGTGTCTCCCCTTTCCGTGGTCGGTGTGTCCCCCCCTTTCCATGGTCGGTGTGTCCCCGCCTTTCCGTGGTCGGTGTCCCCCCTTTCCGTGGTCGGTGTGTCCCCCCCTTTCCGTGGTCGGTGTGTCCCCCCTTTCCGTGGTCGGTGTGTCCCCCCTTTCCGTGGTCGGTGTGTCCCCCCTTTCCGTGGTCGGTGTGTCCCCTCCTTTCCGTGGTCGGTGTGTCCCCTCCTTTCCGTGGTCGGTGTGTCCCCTCCTTTCCGTGGTCGGTGTGTCCCCTCCTTTCCGTGGTCGGTGTGTCCCCCCCTTTCCGTGGTCGGTGTGTCCCCCCTTTCCGTGGTCGGTGTGTCCCCTCCTTTCCGTGGTCGGTGTGTCCCCTCCTTTCCGTGGTCGGTGTGTCCCCTCCTTTCCGTGGTCGGTGTGTCCCCTCCTTTCCGTGGTCGGTGTGTCCCCCCCTTTCCGTGGTCGGTGTGTCCCCCCCTTTCCGTGGTCGGTGTGTCCCCACCCTTTCCCTGGTCGATGTACCCTCCCTTTCCCTGGTCGATGTACCCTCCCTTTCCCTGGTCGATGTACCCTCCCTTTCCTTGGTCGATGTGCTCCCCTTTCCTTGGTCGATGTGCCCCCCTTTCCCTGGTCGATGTGCCCCCCTTTCCCTGGTCGATGTACCCTCCCTTTCCCTGGTCGATGTGCCCCCCTTTCCCCGGTCGATGTTCCCCCTTTCCCCGGTCGATGTGCCCCCCTTTCCCCGGTCGATGTGCCCCCCTTTCCCTGGTCGACGTGCCCCCTTTCACTGGTCGACGTGCCCCCTTTCACTGGTCGACGTGCCCCCTTTCACTGGTCGACGTGCCCCCCTTTCACTGGTCTGCGTGCCCCCTTTCACTGGTCTGCGTGCCCCCCTTCACTGGTCGATGTGCCCCCCTTCACTGGTCGATGTGCCCCCCTTTCACTGGTCGATGTGCCCCCCTTTCACTGGTCGATGTGCCCCCATTTCACTGGTCGATGTGCCCCCTTTCACTGGTCGATGTGCCCCCTTTCACTGGTCGATGTGCCCCCCTTTCACTGGTCTATGTGCCCCCCTTTCACTGGTCGATGTGCCCCCTTTATGTGGTCGAATGCCCCCCTTTCCCTGGTCGAATGCCCCCTTTCCCTGGTTGAATGCCCCCCTTTCCCTGGTCGAATGCCCCCTTTCCCTGGTCGAATGCCCCCTTTCCCTGGTCGAATGCCCCCTTTCCCTGGTCGAATGCCCTCCTTTCCCTGGTCCAATGCCCCCCTTTCCCTGGTCGAATGCCCCCCTTTCCCTGGTCGAATGCTCCCCTTCACTGGTCGATGTGCCCCCCTTCACTGTTCGATGTGCCCCCTTTCACTGGTCGATGTGCCCCCCCTTTCACTGGTCGATGTGCCCCCCTTCACTGGTCGATGTGCCCCCCCTTTCTGTGGTCGGTGTGTCTCCCCTTTCACTGGTCGATGTGGCCCCCTATCCCTGGTCGAATGCACCCCTATCCCTGGTCGAATGCACCCCTTTCCCTGACCGAATGCCCCCCTTTCCCTGGTCCAATGCCCCCCTTTCCCTGGTCGAATGCTCCCCTTCACTGGTCGATGTGCCCCCCTTCACTGTTCGATGTGCCCCCCTTTCACTGGTCGATGTGCCCCCCTTCACTGGTCAATGTCCCCCCTTCACTGGTCGATGTGCCCCCCTTTCTGTGGTCGGTGTGTCTCCCCTTTCCGTGGTCGGTGTGTCCCCCCCTTTCCATGGTCGGTGTGTCCCCCCCTTTCCGTGGTCGGTGTCCCCCCTTTCCGTGGTCGGTGTGTCCCCCCCTTTCCGTGGTCGGTGTGTCCCCCCTTTCCGTGGTCGGTGTGTCCCCCCTTTCCGTGGTCGGTGTGTCCCCCCTTTCCCTGGTCGGTGTGTCCCCCCTTTCCGTGGTCGGTGTGTCCCCCCTTTCCGTGGTCGGTGTGTCCCCCCCTTTCCGTGGTCGGTGTGTCCCCCCCTTTCCGTGGTCGGTGTGTCCCCTCCTTTCCGTGGTCGGTGTGTCCCCTCCTTTCCGTGGTCGGTGTGTCCCCCCCCTTTCCGTGGTCGGTGTGTCCCCCCCTTTCCGTGGTCGGTGTGTCCCCCCTTTCCGTGGTCGGTGTCCCCCCTTTCCGTGGTCGGTGTCCCCCCTTTCCGTGGTCGGTGTCCCCCCTTTCCGTGGTCGGTGTGTCCCCCCTTTCCGTGGTCGGTGTGTCCCCCCTTTCCGTGGTCGGTGTGTCCCCCCCCTTTCCGTGGTCGGTGTGTCCCCCCCTTTCCGTGGTCGGTGTGTCCCCCCCTTTCCGTGGTCGGTGTGCCCCCCCTTTCACTGGTCGATGTGCCCCCTTTCACTGGTCGATGTGCCCCCTTTCACTGGTCGATGTGCACTTTCCGTGATCGGTGCGCCCCCCTTCCCGTGAGCGGTGTGCCCCCCTTTCCGTGATCGGTGCGCCCCCTATCCCTGGTCGAATGCACCCCTTTCCCTGGACGAATGCCCCCCTTTCCCTGTCGAATGCCCCCTTTCCCTGGTCGAATGCCCCCTTTCCCTGGTCGAATGCCCCCCTTTCCCTGGTCGAATGCCCCCTTTCCCTGGTCGAATGCCCCCCTTTCCCTGGGCAAATGCCCCCCCTTTCCCTGGTCGAATGCCCCCTTTCCCTGGGCGAATGCCCCCTTTCCCTGGGCGAATGCCCCCTTCCCTGGTCGAATGCCCCCCTTCACTGGTCGATGTGCCCCCCTTCACTGGTCGAATGCCCCCCTTCACTGGTCGATGTGCCCCCCTTTCCTTGGTCGATGTGCCCCTCCCCCCGGTCGATGTGCCCCCCTTTCCCTGGTTGATGTGCCCCCTTTCACTGGTCGACGTGCCCCCCTTTCACTGGTCTACGTGCCCCCTTTCACTGGTCGATGTGCCCCCCTTTCACTGGTCAAGGTGCCCCCCTTTCAATGGTCGATGCGCCCCCTTTCACTGGTCGATGTGCCCCCCTTTCACTGGTCGATGTGCCCCCCTTTCACTGGTCGATGTGCCCCCCTTTCACTGGTCGATGTGCACTTTCCATGATCGGTGCGCCCCCCTTCCCGTGAGCGGTGCGCCTCCTTTCCGTGATCGGTGCGCCCCCCTTTCCGTGATCGGTGCGCCCCCTTTCCGTGATCGGTGCGCCCCCTATCCCTGGTCGAACGCACCCCTTTCCCTGGCCGAATGCCCCCCTTTCCCTGGTCGAATGCCCCCCTTTCCCTGGTCGAATGCCCCCCTTTCCGTGGTCGAATGCCCCCTTTCCGTGGTCGAATGCCCCCCTTTCCCTAGTCGAATGCCCCCCTTTCACTGGTCGAATGCCCCCCTTTCACTGGTCGAATGCCCCCCTTTCACTGGTCGATGTGCACTTTCCGTGATCGGTGCACCCCCTTCCCGTGAGCGGTGTGCCCCCCTTTCCGTGATCGGTGCGCCCCCTTTCCGTGATCGGTGCGCCCCCTATCCCTGGTCGAATGCACCCCTTTCCCTGTTCGAATGCCCCCCTTTCCATGGTCGAATGCCCCCCTTTCCCTGGTCGAATGCCCCCCTTTCCCTGGTCGAATGCCCCCCTTTCCCTGGTCGAATGCCCCCCTTTCACTGGTCGATGTGCACTTTCCGTGATCGGTGCGCCCCCTTCCCGTGAGCGGTGTGCCCCCCTTTCCGTGATCGGTGCGCCCCCCTTTCCGTGATCGGTGCGCCCCCTTTCCGTGATCGATGCGCCCCCTATCCCTGGTCGAATGCACCCCTTTCCCTGGCCGAATGCCCCCCTTTCCCTGGTCGAATGCCCCCCTTTCCCTGGCCGAATGCCCCCCTTTCCCTGGTCGAATGCCCCCTTTCCCTGGTCGAATGCCCCCCTTTCCCTGGTCGAATGCCCCCCTTTCCCTGGTCGAATGCCCCCCTTTCCCTGGTCGAATGCTCCCCTTCACTGGTCGATGTGCCCCCCTTCACTGTTCGATGTGCCCCCCTTTCACTGGTCGATGTGCCCCCCTTCACTGGGCGATGTCCCCCCTTTCACTGGTCGATGTGCCCCCCTTTCCGTGGTCGGTGTGTCCCCCCCTTTCCGTGGTCGGTGTGTCCCCCCCTTTCCGTGGTCGGTGCGCCCCCTTTCCGTGATCGGTGCGCCCCCTATCCCTGGTCGAATGCCCCCCTTTCCATGGTCGAATGCCCCCCTTTCCCTGGTCGAATGCCCCCCTTTCACTGGTCGATGTGCACTTTCCGTGATCGGTGCGCCCCCTTCCCGTGAGCGGTGTGCCCCCCTTTCCGTGATCGGTGCGCCCCCCTTTCCGTGATCGGTGCGCCCCCTTTCCGTGATCGATGCGCCCCCTATCCCTGGTCGAATGCATCCCTTTCCCTGGCCGAATGCCCCCCTTTCCCTGGCCGAATGCCCCCCTTTCCCTGGTCGAATGCCCCCCTTTCCCTGGTCGAATGCCCCCCTTTCCCTGGTCGAATGCCCCCTTTCCCTGGTCGCATGCTCCCCTTCACTGTTCGATGTGCCCCCCTTTCCGTGGTCGGTGTGCCCCCCCTTTCCGTGGTCGGTGTGTCCCCCCCTTTCCGTGGTCGGTGTGTCCCCCCCTTTCCGTGGTCGGTGTGTCCCCCCCTTTCCGTGGTCGGTGTGTCCCCCCCTTTCCGTGGTCGGTGTCCCCCCCTTTCCGTGGTCGGTGTCCCCCCTTTCCGTGGTCGGTGTCCCCCCTTTCCGTGGTCGGTGTGTCCCCCCCTTTCCGTGGTCGGTGTGTCCCCCCCTTTCCGTGGTCGGTGTGTCCCCCCCTTTCCGTGGTCGGTGTGTCCCCCCCTTTCTGTGGTCGGTGTGTCCCCCCCTTTCCATGGTCGGTGTGTCCCCCCCTTTCCGTGGTCGGTGTGTCCCCCCCTTTCCGTGGTCGGTGTGTCCCCCCCTTTCCGTGGTCGGTGTGTCCCCCCCCCCCTTTCCGTGGTCGGTGTGTCCCCCCCTTTCCGTGGTCGGTGTGTCCCCCCTTTCCGTGGTCGGTGGGACCCCCCCTTTCCGTGGTCGGTGTGTCCCCCCCTTTCCGTGGTCGGTGTGTCCCCTCCTTTCCTTGGTCGGTGTGTCCCCACCCTTTCCCTGGTCGATGTACCCTCCCTTTCCCTGGTCGATGTACCCTCCCTTTCCCTGGTCGATGTACCCTCCCTTTCCCTGGTCGATGTGCTCCCCTTTCCTTGGTCGATGTGCTCCCCTTTCCTTGGTCGATGTGCTCCCTTTAACTGGTCGATGTGCCCCCCTTTCCCTGGTCGATGTGCCCCCCTTTCCCTGGTCGATGTACCCTCCCTTTCCCTGGTCGATGTGCCCCCCTTTCCCCCGGTCGATGTGCCCCCCTTCACTGGTCTACGTGCCCCCCTTTCACTGGTCGAGGTGCCCCCTTTCACTGGTCGACGTGCCCCCCTTTCACTGGTCTGCGTGCCCCCTTTCACTGGTCGATGTGCCCCCCTTTCACTGGTCGATGTGCCCCCATTTCACTGGTCGATGTGCCCCCTTTCACTGGTCGATGTGCCCCCTTTCACTGGTCGATGTGCCCCACTTTCACTGGCCGATGTGCCCCCCTTTCACTGGTCGATGTGCCCCCTTTCACTGGTCCGTGTGCCCCCCTTTCACTGGTCGATGTGCCCCCCTTTCACTTGTCTATGTGCCCCCCTTTCACTGGTCGATGTGCCCCCCTTTCACTGGTCGATGTGCCCCCCTTTCACTGGTCGATGTGCCCCCCTTTCACTGGTCGATGTGCCCCCCTTTCACTGGTCGATGTGCACTTTCCGTGATCGGTGCGCTCCCCTTTCCGTGATCGGTGCGCCCCCTTTCCGTGATCGGTGCGCCCCCCTTTCCGTGATCGGTGCGCCCCCTTTCCGTGATCGGTGCGCCCCCTATCCCTGGTCGAATGCACCCCTTTCCCTGGTCGAATGCCCCCCTTTCCCTGGTCGAATGCCCCCCCCTTCACTGGTCGATGTGCCCCCCTTCACTGGTCGATGTGCCCCCTTTCCGTGGTCGGTGTGTACCCCCTTTCCGTGGTCGGTGTGTCCCCCCTTTCCGTGGTCGGTGTGTCCCCCCTTTCCGTGGTCGGTGTGTCCCCCCTTTCCGTGGTCGGTGTGTCCCCCGTTTCCGTGGTCGGTGTGTCCCCCCTTTCCGTGGTCGGTGTGTCTCCCCTTTCCGTGGTCGGTGTGTCCCCCCTTTCCGTGGTCGGTGTGTCCCCCCTTTCCGTGGTCGGTGTGTCCCCCCTTTCCGTGGTCGGTGTGTCCCCCCTTTCCGTGGTCGGTGTGTCCCCCCTTTCCGTGGTCGGTGTGTCCCCCCCTTTCCGTGGTCGGTGTGTCCCCCCTTTCCGTGGTTGGTGTGTCCCCCCCTTTCCGTGGTCCGTCTCCCCCCCCCCCCCCAAACCCGACCCCTTGCCGGTACTATGTACTTTTCTCTCCTCCATTGTCACAGCACTCTGCACGTCCTCTCATTGACTATTTTTTTTCTTGTGTTGGGTGTTACTTTGGACTTTATTTTCATCTTCGCTATCTTTCCAACTTTACTACAAAAGTACATTTAGTTGTAATATGTAGGTCCGTTTCACACTGTTTGTGTTATTTTTGCATATACCTTACTGTGAAAAAGGGTACCATGGTTTTTATTTTTGTGTCACATTCAGGAAATGGCAAAGAATGGAGGAAACGAAACGGACATTGATGAGGACTTGTATTCCCGGCAATTGTGAGTGTTTGAATTTCCCGCTGTCCTTTGAAGTTTGGTATTTGTTCACGTGTTGACATTTCACACACATTCCAACAGACTCGCTTCATCATGGAATGAATGCTGATTTGGGGCTGTGGGGAAGGGAGGATGGGTGAAAAAAAAGTGTGCATTTCACGTCGTCCTTGCAGATATGTACTCGGCCACGCGGCCATGAAGCGAATGCAGTCATCGGCAGTCCTCGTGTCCGGAATGCGTGGACTCGGTTTGGAGATAGCCAAGAATGTCGTCTTGGGTGGTGTCAAGGCTGTGACGGTGCACGACCAAGGAGTAGCTTCCTGCGCTGACCTGGCCTCGCATGTAGGTGATGGTTTCTTTTTTAATCCAATTGGCCAAGCTCCGATTCCTTTTGTTCAATTGGTTGGGTCACATGATCTCAAATTGATTTTTTTTTTTCTTTCTTTTTTGACATGATCTCAAATTGATATTTTTAAAATATTTTTTATATATTTTTTTTGACATGATCTCAAATTTATATATTTTTGTATTTTTTTTTTTTTTTTGACATGATCTCAAATAGATTTTTTTTTTTTTTTTTTTTTTTTACGATTTTTGATTTTTTTTCACATGATCTCAAATTGATATTTTTTTTTCACGATCAAAATCAGCCGTACCGCACCTCGTGCTCTTTGTTGCCGCATTGCCCCACAGAGTGCCCGACTCCTTGCCGTTGCAGTTTTACCTCAGAATGGAAGACCTAGGGAAGAACCGAGCCACTGTGACCCAGTCTCGACTCGCCGAGTTGAACTCTTACGTCCCTGTCAATGCTTATAGCGGGGAGCTTACCGAGGACTTCCTCACAGACTTCCAGGTGAGTGGAGGGGCAGGTCCTGGGAAGGATCCGGCGTTGGTGGTTCAACAACAAAGCATGTTCATTCAAAATATCATGTTATTTGCGAAGACCCGAGCCGAGCCGTCAGCTTTCGTATCTGATCAACAGGCTACCTGGGAAACGAGCCTCTGGTTTGGGATGAACAGATGGTGGGAGGGGGGTTTGGGGTGATCGGGTGGTCCTAGGTGTGGGGTTGTGGGTTTATGGGTGGTGGGGGTGGGAGGTGTTGGGAAATGCCAGTCTCTCTTTTGATTAAACCCGTCAGCGAAGCGACGAGCAGGATTGGAATGGAAATGAGAAATGTTACAACCTGCACAAAAACAAAGCAATTCCTGGACTTGGCGGCATGGCCTAGAGGTGCGCACACTTCCCGCTGAGCTATCTCGACTCTGTTTGAATCCAGACCCAGCTATAAACTGTCATCCTCGTGTTTCACAGGCCAGGTGATTCATCGATGCGTGTGCCGTCCCTCCGCCGGACGTTAAACCGGGCGTCCGCCAGCATTAGTTGGTGGAACGTTAAAGATCCTACAGTGTCCTTCGTGAAAGGTAGGCGAGAACACCCGGAGCAAAGTCCAAATTTGTGCTCTTATCCACAACTCTAACATCAGCTGCGCAGTCGCGCCCCCCACTCCCCCCCCCCCCCCCAGCAATGACGCAAACCAGCAATTGCATGAAATTAATGAATTAATGCGGATCATTCATCGTGACCTGGTGTGATTGCATTCTGAAGGAATTCCTCTGCCATGTGAAAGTGTTATTGATCGAGGCTATTCCGTACCGATTCTTATGGGTTGAGCCATTTCCTTTCTCTTGTATTGACTGGTAACTCTGTGTTTGGCCTTCATAACCTCCCCTAAAAGGTGGTCGTGTTGACAAACTCCAACATGAATGAATACCATCGCATTGGGAGCATATGCCACTCGAGAGGGATCAAACTTGTGCTTGCAGACACAAAAGGCCTGTTTGGGTAGGTATTTGACCCCTGGATATCATGTAGCTGACAGTGCCTGTCACATCACTCACACACACACACACATCACACACATCACACACATCACATACACATCACACACATCACACACATCACACACATCACACACATCACACACATCACACACATCACACACACATCTACATCACACACACACACACACACACACACACACATCTACATCACACACACACACACACACACATCTACATCACACACACACACACACACACACATCTACATCACACACACACACACACACACACACACACACACACACACACACACACACACACACACACATCTACATCACACACACACACACACACACACATCTACATCACACACACACACACACACACACATCTACATCACACACACACACACACACACACACACACACACACACACACACCTACATCACACACACACACACATCTACATCACACACACACACACACACATCTACATCACACTCATTTAATCCATTTGGCAAAGCTCTGATTCCTTTTGTTCAACTGGTTGGGTCACATGATCTCAAATTGATTTTTTTTTTCCCCCACCTTGCTCCATACTTTATGTGCTATACTGGCAAAATCAGCCATACCGCACCTCATGCTCTTTGTTGCTGCATTGCCCCACAAAGCGCAGTTGCTGCATTACCCCACTCACAAACATACATCATACTCACACACATACATCATACTCACAGACATACATCATACTCACAAACATACATCAATACATCATACTCACAGACATACATCATACTCACAGACATACATCATACTCGCAAACATGCATCATACTCGCAAACATACATCATACTCTCAAACATACATCATACTTACAAACATACATCATACTTACAAACATACATCATACTCACAAACATACATCATACTCACAAACATACATCATACTCACAAACATACATCATACTCACAAACATACATCATACTCACAATCATACATCATACTCACAAACATACATCATACTCACAAACATACATCATACTCGCACACATCACACACATACATCATACTCACACACATACATCACACACATACATCACACACATACATCACACACGTACATCACACACGTACATCACACATGTACATCGCACACGTACATCGCACACGTACATCGCACACGTACATCGCACACGTACATCGCACACGTACATCACACACGTGCATCACACACGTGCATCACACACATACATCACACACATATATCACACACATACATCACACACATACATCATACTCACCGCATCACACACATCGCATCACACACATCGCATCACACTCACCGCATCACACACATCACATCACACACATCGCATCGCATCGCACACATCGCACCGCATCACACACATCGCACCGCATCACACACATCGCATCACACACATCGCATCACACACATCGCATCACACACATCGCATCACACACATCGCATCACACACATCGCATCACACACATCGCATCACACACATCGCATCACACACATCGCATCACACACATCGCATCACACACATCGCATCACACACATCGCATCACACACATCGCATCACACACATCGCATCACACACATCGCATCACACACATCGCATCACACACATCGCATCACACACATCGCATCACACACATCGCATCACACACATCGCATCACACACATCGCATCACACACATCGCATCACACACATCACATCACACACATGCATCACACCACACACACGCATCACATCACACACATTACACACACGCATCACATCACATCACACACATTACACACACGCATCACATCACACACACACATATCAACACATATGCACATCCCAACTTTGTCTTTGGTAAATTCTGGTTTTGGTGATGGCTTCAGTTGGTGGTTTCTGCACCGCACGCACATCACACACGCACATCACACACGCACATCACACACGCACGCATCCCACAGACACATGCTTTTTCTGCTACTCCGATGTTAGTGTTGTAGGTTTGCCGTACTTTCCACAGGTATTTGTTCTGTGATTTTGGAGACGAGTTTACGGTGCTGGACACCAATGGGGAGCAGCCATTGAGTGCCATGATATCGGCCATCACCAAGGTCTGTGCTGGGATTTGTGTTTGCTTTGTTTGGTTACGGCACCATTTAAGTTCTTGATTTATTCATTCCCTTCGCTTGCCTCTCAAATTGCTTGCATACATTGACTGTCACATAGACTCGCACATGATAATGAAAACTGCTCCTTTGTTGGTGTTTATTGTCCCCCGTCGCACCGCGGAGCGAAAGGGGGACTATGGTTTTCCCGTCCGTCCGTCCGTGCATGCGTACATGCGTACATGCGTGTGTGCGTGCATGCGTGCGTAAGCGAAGGACCGCATTCGAATTTGGTGTGTGGGTGCAACCCACGTCAAAATCCAAGATGGCCGCCGCCATGTATGCCATTTCAAAAAAGTTTGAAATTCCCGCCGAACAAAAAACGACTCCTGCGAACAATTGACGACGCTTCCGAACCCCCGCGCATGTTTGGCGAACTTTTGGAGCCTAAAATACGAATGTTGGACTTTGCCATTTTTTCGACATTCGCATCCTTCGCGAACCGTTCGCGTGTCCCGTGAAAACCCACCTGAAGGGACTTGAATAATCTACTCGCATTTTAATTTAAAAAGCGCCTTCAAGATTGATGTACATTGGTGGGGGGAGTGGAAGGTCTTTGGGGAAGGTCATTGGTGGGGGGAGGGTCTTTGTTATGACCCGGCCGGTGTTTGAACCGTCGACCTCCCAGACTCGGAGCGGACACTCTAGCCATTACACCACTGAGTCTGGTGTTGCATCAAACCTTGAGAATTATCAGGGAAATGATGTGGAAAATGCCAAATTTCCTCTGATGTCAGCCATGACAAGTCCTCTTGCATCATAGGGTGTACTAAAATGATGACGTCTGAGAGGGCATCTTACCTTTTCATTTTCTTACAAGACGAGTGTAGTATTTGCCTGGAATGATCACACGCAGTCCGGTTGGTTCGCGTAATATTGACAGCCGCCGGTCTTTCCGGTTGCTCGGTCCGAATCTGGAGGACTATGCAACAGTCGACCACTTCAAGACCTCCCTGCTGGATCTGTGTCTGATGACCGTGTTACTGTGTGGATTGGAAATCTTAGTCGCACAGTGCTGCTCCGATATGCATCACGTGACTGATCTAATCATAGGCTGAGCAACCTAAGTCATGTGACGCCATATTTAAGCGTTGTAGAGACCGGGACCAATCATCCCCTTGACGGGTCGTTAGAAACCACCAACTGAAGCCATCACCAAAACCAGAATTTACCCAAGACCAAGTTGGGTTTATTATAACGAATAGCAAATGGCATGGGGAGAGGAAGAACAGAAGGAAGCAATGCAGCAAAATGGTATGTAATAAATACAGATTTGGCATTTAATATGGAATTTTTTTTTTTCCTTGACTTGGGTTTACTTTCTGAACTCAGTATATCGATCTGGTGAGTTTCTTTTACGCTTCGGTGATTTCTTTGTTAAAAGAACCATGTCACCGATTGTCTGTCGCAGCAAGAAGTCAACAACAGGATTATATCACAGGTGGCGTGACAAAATGTACAGACAGGTACATTTGACGATTGGCTTCACAATCGGGTATATAAGGGTTGTGTTCTGTATTAGTGGAAAACAACTGCTGCACATCTACAAAAGTTATTGCCGCTTCCTCTGGAGATGGTCCGTCAACTCGACAATGCTGTTTGTCATGAGTGGTGGCTTTACGAACTTCCGGCATGAAACAGCGTGCTACTGCTCGGCAGTATGGCATCACTCAAGGTCAGGTGGCAAAGATCCTGAAACGAAATGCTCAGAGGGGTGTCCCTACTCCAATACCGAGGCCAGGACGTCCCCCGCAGAACCACAAGGAGGGATGATCGCCAGCTGCACCGGTTAGTCCGTAATGGCCGTACCAAAGTCAGCTAATCTGCTTAGGGCTGAGTGGCAGCAACTGACAAATGTGCCTGTATCCAGAAGGCTAGTCAACCAACGACTGGTTCAAGCAGGCTATCGTGCCAGGCGTCCCCTGAGAAAGCCACGTCTGACCAGACAACACCACCAGCGCCGATTGCAGTGGGCCAGAGAGAACCGTTAATGGCAGCCAGGACACTGGAATCACATGATCTTCAGTGACGAGTCCAGATTTCTGGTCTATCGTCAAGATGGCGGCTTTCGAGTGCGCAGACAAGTGCATGAAGCCTACAACGAAGAGTGTATAGTGCCAAGAGTCCAAGCTGGAGGTGGTGGGGTGACCGTTTGGGCTGCTTTTCTTGCATGGGGCAAAACTGACTGGGTTGTTCTGAATGGAAACCTGAACCAGTTCAAGTACAGGGTCATTCTGGAAGAAACATTGCTTCCATTTGCTCGTGCAGCCTTTCGAGGAAACTTTGTCTTCCCAGATGACAATGCAGGCCTCATCGTGCTCGCATGATCCAACACTTTCTTGCTGACCGTGTTGTAGGGCATATGGAGTGGCCTGCCATGTCCCCGGATATGAATCCGATAGAGAACTTGTGGGCAGAATTAACGTGTCAAATCGACAACTTGGACCAGCAGCCTGCCTCTGTGCGTGAATTGCAGCAGGCTATTGTCACTGCATGGCAAGCGATTCCTGTCCAAACCTTGGCAAATCTCGTGAACAGCATGCCTCGACGTGTACGTGCTCTCCTGAATGCTCGTGGGGATTACACGAAGGACTGAACTGTAATTTTACTGTCCGTAATCCCAGTCGTAATTTAACTTTTGTTTTTGTTAAAAAAAAATTTGGCTAATGTGCAAAATAGAGATACTTCTGGAAAACGTACAGAAGTTTAACACAGTACTGTCCGTGAATTGAGTTCGATATCAGCTTACATCACTTTCAAGGATCAATTTATTTGCTTCGAAATGTCAAATGTGGTTTTTGTTTCTTTTAAAGGTCACATTAACAAAATCTAGAATAATTTCAACATAATTCTAATGAACTTTTGGTTCTAAGTCATCTTGAAAAGTAAGTTCACCCCCACAAAAAGAAATTCCATATTAAATGCCCAGTCTTTAAATGCCTTATCCCTCTACCACTCTACCAGTCTACCTGATCATATGGGTGCACAAAATTGATGATGAACAGGATTCTTTCATTGTTTTTCTTAAGCCTCATGCACACACGACAGAGATAGGGGAATTCTGACAAGACAGAACGAGTTGGCGGGCAAACCCGATGCAGAGTTGGTGAGGGCCGAAACCAGGTCCGGCTGCTCCGGCTTGGAATGGGGCCACCATGTCCTGCGGCTTGGTTTATGAGGAGAGGGCATGGCTCAGGCCGGGGGAGCCATGTCTCGGGCGCAGCAGCATGGGCTAAGTCCATTGCTCTTTGAGCCGATTCCACACTTCCTCTTGCATGCTCTTTTACAACTCCTCGCTTCCACCTGTGCACCTGCCCTTATAACCTCCCTCCCGTACGTCATCCATGACACGTCATGCCCCGCCCGTCCTACTCGCCATTGACGGCTGTTGGGCCAGGTGGGTGGAGCGACCCTTCGCAGACTCACACCTCGATGGATTTGGTGTTGCGGGATCACAGTCGGACTTTTCCCACCCATACCTTGAACGCATATTAATCAACTTGACAGTCAGTGTGGCATCATTGCTCTGGACATAGACATCCTTACTATTATTATTATTCATTCTTATTCCAGGTTGGTGGGCTAGCGGCTAGGGTGCCAGCTTAGGATCCTAGGATCCTGGGTTCGAATCCCGGTCGATCGCTGAATTAACGCCAGGGGGGTTGACTCAGCCTGTCATCCTTCCGAGGTCGGCAAATTGAGTACCAGTTCACTGGTAATTCCCTGTGTGTCGTAAATAGGCGACAAACAGGGTTGGCGGCAGGAAGGGCATCCGGCCGTAAAACATTGCTTCAAAAAGGGGACCAAAAAACAACAACAACCACGGTCCCCGAAAAAGGCCAACCCCCGCTTGCGGGGGAAAATGGCCTCTAAAGGTGTTTTTTTTATTTATATATATATATAATTATTCCAGGTTCTAAGGTTCATGGAGAGCCGAACACGCAGAAAACACTTGACTTAACTTCACACGCACAGCCGGCGATCTTGAGGGAAGTGACGTAACTTCCCGGAGTCGACTTGGTGTCACCTTTCTCTCCATAGTCACTGCGGCGTAATCGATCCGCGCTCTGTCTCAATTCCGCGCATCGAGTGAGGAATGTGCTATTTTAAGTCTTTAGTATGATTCTGCTGGGGTCATAATTGAACTGCCGACTTCCGAAACTCGGAGCAGATGCTCTAACCAAAATGTCCTCTGCATGTCAAAGTGGTGCCCATTTAGCAATCGTAACTGCAAAGGTCTGACTCGCTTTAGTGAGGGGATCATGGCGAATTTAGCCCACTGAGATCGTGGAGCACCTTCACCTAGTAACAGTTTACTTCTTACTCCTCATCTGATGATTTGGATCTATAATTTTTTTTTGAATTTCCGCTTGCTGATCCTTTAAGAAGATGGTCCGTCAACTTTTCTCCTTTTTCTTCCCCCGACTTTTAGGATACCCTTTCATGACGTATGCCAGACCAACGTCTTTTGTATGATTTTGTCGGGGTCAGAATTGAACTGCCGACCTTGTTTACATTTCTGGGTATGCGGATATTTGAGTATGTGGGTGTCTTCTGATACCTCATGGAGATGGATGCCCTTGCCTTGCAACCCAAGGTCACCTGTGGGCAAGGTGTTGTACCTGTCAGCCCCCCTTACCAGGGTAACGGTCCACAGCCATGCGGTTTAAATGGTAATGGCTCTGCACATGTGGTGGATGAGAGTCCAGTCGACTCAAACAGCACGGGCGGAATAGGGTGAATTCACCAACGGCCAGCAGAGAGATGGAGACGAGTGGCGACCCCTGTCTGTACCGCACACTTTCCCGTGTGTACCAGCCATAGAAAGGCAATGTCATCATTGCCCAAGGAGACTTGACATAATCATCGCATTTCTGTACAAAAAATGTCAAAACGGTTCATGAATCCTTTAAGCCGAGCCACTTTCTAATGTCACCCTTTCTTTCTGCGGAAAAGCTTGTGATTTACAGCATATAGTTAATCAAACCCTTTGGGATTCATTTCGCATCTGTGTTCGCATTTCGCATCCATATTGGACAGATCAGAGTAGTGATGGCAATGTACAAAAGAGCGCGCACAGCTGTAAGGACGAAGGACGGGAACAGTGGTGAGTTTGAGGTGAAGGTGGGAGTGCATCAGGGGTCGGTACTAAGTCCACTACTATTTGTAGCTGTGATGGAGGTGCTGGCTCAGAACGTAAAGGAGGGTTTACCGTGGGAGTTGGTGTATGCAGATGATCTGGTGTTGATTGCGGAAAGTATGGATGGACTGAAGGAAAAGATGAACAAGTGGAAGGAATGTATGGAGACAAAAGGTCTGAAGGTGAATATCGGAAAGACGAAGGTGATGGCAAGTGGTAAAGCATGTGGTGAGGTGGAAAGAACTGGGAAGTGGCCGTGTGCTGTGTGCAGGAAGGGTGTCGGAGTGAACTCCATTCAATGTACAATGTGCGCTGAGTGGGTTCATCAAAAATGTAGTGGTCTGAGAGGGTCATTTACCAGTGTGGCAGCTACATTCAAATGTAAGGTGTGCACAGAGGGAGCTGCAGATGGAGGAAATGTTGAGTTGGATCTTGGAGACGGCGTGAAGCTGGAAGGTGTGAAAACATTTTGCTACCTCGGAGACATGCTGAATGGAGAAGGTGGATCAGACTCGGCAACGGTTGCTCGAGTGAGATGTGCATGGAAGAAGTTTCGGGAACTGAGTGGCGTGCTGATGAGGAGGAGAGTGTCGCTGAAGCTGAAGGGAAAGGTGTATGCTGCATGTGTGAGAAGTGTTATGATTTATGGGAGCGAGACATGGGTAATGAACGTAGAGCAGCAACGAAGGCTGGAAAGGGTGGAAATGCGAATGGTTCGATGGATGTGCGGAGTATCGTTGAGAGAGAGGAAGACAAATGATGAATTGCGAAAGATGATGGGAATATTGCCTGTGATTGATGCTGTGAAGAGGAACAGGTTGAGATGGTTTGGTCATGTGTTGAGGAAGGATGAAAGTGACTGGTTGAGAAGAGTGATGGAAATGAATGTAGAAGGAAGTCGAGGACGGGGAAGACCGAGAAAGACTTGGCTAAAGATGGTGGAAGAAGAAATGCGGGCAAGGGGGTTAACAAGGAGAGATGCAGAAAATAGGGCAAAATGGAGAAGATTGTCATGGGGACCGCAAGGCTAACCCCCGCTCTAGCAGGGAAAATGGCCTTAAAATGCATGTTGTGTTGTTGTTGTGTGCTTGCATGTTTATATATTATTTGTTTTGCTTGTTGCAGCCTCTTCACCGATTATATTTATTTATTTGTTTATTTATATTAATTAATTAATGTATATATTTATTTATTTATTTATTTTCTTCCTTCCTTCTTCTCCCTAGGACAGCACAGGCATCGTGACGTGTCTGGATGAGGCGCGACATGGTTTTGAGACTGGCGACTTTATCGTGTTCTCCGAGGTGCAAGGCATGACCCAAGTGAACGGCTGCAAGCCACGAGAAATAAAGGTTCTTGGTATGTCCTCTTGGTTGTTTTATTTTATTGTTTGCAAACTGCTTGTGCAAGCCAATGCAGAGGTGATTAGCTCCGATATATTTTTTTAATGTGAACTGACAGGGGTTAACTGGGGATGGGTGGATGCAAGATACCCGGCACTGCCCAGTTAGGTCACCATTTCCTGGCGGTGGTTTTGAGACATGTTGGACATTGAAAAGCTGTGGCGTTATCGGCCTCATAATGGTTACGTTTTGCCTGCGGACCGGCGGAAGCACTGTCTGACCCCAAATCCCAATGCACACTTTATAGTGGCCTCAAAGCGGACATAAAGGCCAAATTGTGGAAGCTTAAAACCTTGTGCAGATTCTGAAGTACCTACACCCCAAATTTGGAGCCCCAAGGTGCAATGGCTTGGCCGCCAAAGAATAGCGCAAAAATGCACAAACGAACGCATGAAAATATTTACAAGATAAATAAAAAGGCTTCGACAGGACAGACGTCTCGCTCATGAGTCAGTCTCTGACTAACCCATTCGTTAATATATTAATATTATCCGTTTATGATGTCACCTGAGATATGTTTATTTGTTGTCATTTGACAAGACCAAGTGCTTGCTTGTTGAAAGAGTGATATTTGAATGAAATATTGTGAATAAAAACTGATGCTGTTCATCTATTTTGTCAATATTAAATTGGCACTGTGCTGATTTTCCAAGCTTTTCATTTACTGCCTCATCGTTACTAAATGGGTTCTGAAGTTAAGGATTGAGATAATGGGTTGTGATGTCATCTGTGGCCTAGATTACAAACCCCACAGGCTGTAAATATGTTCTTTTGTTTGTTTATTGGATGGAGATGTGTGTAGCAACCTTTACTCCTCTTCACATAATCTGCGGCGGTCGAAAACCCATTCACATCGCCTTGAAAACGGCGTATCAAAGTCATAAAATGTCCGCATCGAATTGTGACACATTTGCATGGACCGGACCATCTTCGTATTTGTCACGAGGTTACCCGTGACAATTCAATTCCCAGTGTTGTTTCGAAATTTGATTTGATGCTCAATAAAATGAAATTGTGCTTTGTTTCATATCCTCCCCACCAATCCTCCTCCTCGCTCCACAAATTGTAGATCACTTCGGGTAACTCTCATCGTTCCTTTAAAGTTTAAATTGTGTGGTTATTGTTGTGAATTTCATGAGCGATTCCCCCTGCAGGCCCTTACACCTTCAGTATCGGGGACACGACGGAATTCTCGGATTACGTCCGTGGAGGGATTGTTACTCAAGTCAAGATGCCGAAGAAAGTTTCCTTTGTAAGTTTCTCTCAAGTTAGGGTTTTGTTGTTGGTGTTTGTGTTGGTTACTCCATTATGTGTGGCTGCTCTTCTCTTCCTGCTCTTATGGAATGGATGTGCAGAATTTTCCTAGGATCCCCTCTTCTTTTGTATACAGCATAAGGCAGATGTTCAATAGCTTTCCTGAGCATCCTCCATTGTCTGATTCATTTCATTCATTCATTCTCCATTGTCTGATTCATTTCATTCATTCATTCATTCTCCATTGTCTGATTCATTTCATTCATTCATTCATTCTCCATTGTCTGAGGGCGCGACTGTGCTGCTGATGTAATGCACTCCGAAGGTTAGGGCAGGAATTTGTAAACTTGTTCATGTTGCCAGTGATGGCTCACCTCTTTGCGAAGGATGCCATGGATCCTTAATGTCATCCAACTAATGCTGGATCCAACGCCAATCCAGCGCACACCCATTGATGAATCGCCCTACCTGTGAAACACCGGGATGACAGTTTACAGCTTGTTTGGGATTTGAACCCAGACTAGACAAGCCTGGTGCCTGGAGCCTGGTGTTGGCTTAGCGGTTAGGGTGCCAGCTTGGGATCCTAGGATCCTGGGTTCGAATCCCGAACTGAATCCCGCTGAATTAACGCCAGGGGGGTTGAGTCAGCCTGTCATCCTTCTGAGGTCAGCAAATTGAGTACCAGCTTGCTGGGATGAATGGTACCCGTGTGTACCCCGGGTTAGAATAGGTACACCGTATCCCTGCGCATCGTAAGAGCGTGACCAAGGGTTGGCGTCAGGAAGGGCATCCGGCCATAAAAACATTGCCTCAAACAGGGGACCATGATTGTCATTGGGCCCGCAAGGCTAACCCCTGCTCTAGCGGGGAAAATGGCCTTAAAACGATCATTCATTCATTCATTCATTCACTAGACAGTTTGGAGACGAGTGTGCGTACCTCTAGGCCGTACTGCCTGCCTTCTCCTGGGATGGTAAGGTGGTTTAATTAATACCCTCTGCTCGCTTGAGGATTTGCCATTTTTTACGATTGATTCTCCCTGGAGCAAGATCACCGAGAAACTTGTTTTGCTGCGGCAACAACAGGCGTCCTTGCCTAGTGGAATGTTCATCTTCATTGCAGAGAATATATAGCCACCTGTGTTTATGATATCACGTGTAGATATTGATTCCACAATATATTGAAAATGAGGCTAGGCTCATGGACTGGTATGGACGGACACACACGGAAACACGGTTTGCAGCAAAGACTGATAAATGGACCAATATATAATGTAAGAACAGATGTTATACCATTTGATACCATTCGTTGTTTTTGTTCATTTTCAACAATGGTAGGTTCGCATTCAGATCTCATTCAATTTGAAAAGAGCCTTTTTCAAAATTATATTTGAGTTGTCACTTCCACTATGTATAAGTACATGACAATTAAACCACGCACCCAATCACTCGTGCTGCTTTACTCGAAATTGGGCTCCACTCGGTTGTTATAGAAACTCGTGACGTCGGGCGGTGGACGACATCATGACACAAATTTTTTTTGTTCAATTCCAAAATAAAAATATAATAGTTGTACCTGCACAACGACGCTGATGGACTCGGGTGGATATCATACCGTTATGGAAGATCGTGCCTGTGTTCCTGGCCACTCCTCCATTTTCCTCCCACTCTGACCACGTGCGTAATGGTGGCTTGGGGCCAGCAAACAAACCAAAAAGGGCAGCGAACGGCTACTGGCACTTTGGAGAGAGAGAGAGATGATTGGGGATAATTGAAGGGGCCTATCTTATTTGATTAATACAACGCAGAGTCAAACTATTGGAAACAGATCCTCAACTGAAACTGGCTGAGGCCAGGAACACAGGAACACTAGCCTGGTGTTGGCTTAGCGGTTAGGGTGCCGGCTTGGGATCCTAGGATCCTGGGTTCGAATCCCGGGCGATCGCTGAATTAACGCCAGGGGGGTTGACTCAGCCTGTCATCCTTCCGAGGTCGGCAAATTGAGTACCAGCTCACTGGTAATTCCCTGTGTGTTGCAAAAGGCGACTAACAGGGTTGGCGGCAGGAAGGGCATCCGGCCATAAAACATTGCTTCAAAAAGGGGACCAAGGTGCCCGAAAAAGGCCAAACCCTGCTCTGCAGGGAAAAATGGCCTCCAAAGGTGGGTTTTTTTTAATGGAAGATCGTGATGGGTAGGGAATTCCCCGATAGATACTTGTACCAGTTGTACCCTGTATCTTTCTACCCTTTCACCACATCGCATCGTTGTACACTGCATCTGTATGCAATCTGTAAGCAGGTGAGTCTGGTTTTATTTAGGAAGGTTCAAGAGTGACCTCCACATGATGGAAGGTCGGTATATTTATTGTATGATGACTTGTATAAAAAAAAAATTTGTTAGGAAGGTTACACCTGACAAATCCATAAGTGAACGGATGTCGAATAGCTTTTCCACCTCAAGTGCTACCCAAGCTCGGAACAGTCTTGCTTGATGAAGGAGGATGTTGAACATTTCTTTTTTTTTAAGCGGTGAAGCCGATTCAATATTTGGCTTTGTCCGTCCATCAATAAATGAGGAAGAAGAACCCTTATAACTCACCACGTTTAATTCTCAAAGGTTCTAAAGGGTAATTGTAATGGGTTTTGTTCGTTTCTAGGCTTTGCCTATTTCATCTTACTATAATTCACCAAATGTCCGTCCATCCGTCTGTCTGTCTGTCTGTTCAAAGGTACCGCAAAAACGGCTGAACCGATCGCAACGGTATTTTGGGTGGGTAATCCTCGGACCCCCTGGAGTAAAATAGGCTATATTGTTTTTCCAATTTTTCCAAACTCGATGGAATAATATTTACCGATATGAACAGTGATGTGGCTTTTATTGAAATTCTACAAATACTGTTTAGAATTTGATGAGAATTACGAACCTGCAGCAAATCCGGAAGTAGACGGATGACGGCAATGCGCGGGTTTGATAATATCCCAATACAACCGTCATTCAATTGTAATGTTTAATCATTAAACGTTAATCGTGTTAATCGTTTTGTTAAAGTATCAATTGATGATTGGAATTGAGTGAATACAATTACGATTTTGAATTCGTAATTGTGTTCACCCAACTGTACGGAACTTCACATCAGGATTTAAATATTTGTTTATGTCACGAATGTTGTTAAAAGTTTATTTTTTATATTAATGGTATTTCATTTGTGATTGGAGTTATGCTGTTTGGAATGAAAAAAGAGATATCGAGTTCAAGTGAATGACGGAATGCCGTGATGGTTTCTACTTTCTAAACGTGACGTTCGCGGATCGCCATATGCAGATTCGCCATTGACTGGGTATGGAACAAACGTACCTGTTTGTTTGCAAACGGTACGTTTTTCGTGGAAGTCCTTCACGAACTTGCTGTCCATGTCTGACGTGCGACTGAAGGTGCTACAGGAATGTGGAATTTATTGGTTTCATGCTTTAGCATTCGCCGTATCTGCATTGTCTGTTTGCTTCTGGCCTCCCACCCGTTTGTATAGTGGGGCGGCTTAGCCCAAATATTCAAAAGAATTGTGCATTTTGTGATACAAGCACCAAATTTGGCACAAATGTACATTAATATGTTGCGAACATTTTCAGATATTGGGCCACTTGAAATTCCGTAATTTTTTTTTTCAAATTTCGTAATTTCAAATTTTTCGGGTGACACCGTCACAATTTCGGTCTTCGAGGCCGGCCGATAGGCAAAGTGTGACCGGAAGGGACGAGGTTCTCCTGACCACGTGGCCCTCGATCTGGGAAGCGAGAGGCGTTCCATTAGTGGACGCGCCCCTCACGCCCGACTTTTGGGCGGCCCCGGCAGGCCGTTTGTTTTGACGTTCCGTGACAGGCCCCGCACCCCCACCTCCGGGCCGACCGGAAGCTTGTGCTGAGTACATCATACCTGAACAACTCAGTGAGGCAGAACACAGCAGTGCACACCAGGGTGACCCCTTCAGTGCATAAACCAATTAACCTGTCCACTGCAGGGCATATAGAAATGAAGTTATTTTCTGCATATAATAATAATATAAGTTCAGTTCTATATAACAATTTCTGTTATCACCACTACCACTACAACTACCACTACTACAAGCTTTGTCTGGAATTTTGTGGACTAACAGACAAACAGACATACAGACAAGCTGGGATCAAAACATTACCTCCTTCCACCATTGAGTGTAGAGGTAAACATCATGGAAATTATATCATGCCCTAGATTTAATTCATGCTTACCCGTGTATTTGCTTCACTGGTTCACAAGGTCTTTTGCATACATGTAATTCAGACTCTCGTCTTCATTGCTGACCACACAATGTTCGCAACATATTAATGTACATTTGTGCCAAATTTGGTGCTTGTATCACAAAATGCACAATTCTTTTGAATATTTGGGCTAAGCCGCCCCACTATATCGGCCGGCCTCGAAGACCGAAATTGTGACGGTGTCACCCGAAAAATTTGAAATTACGAAATTTGAAAAAAATTGAAAAAAAAAATTACGGAATTTCAAGTGGCCCAATATCTGAAAATGTTCGCAACATATTAATGTACATTTGTGCCAAATTTGGTGCTTGTATCACAAAATGCACAACAGGTTTGCTATGCTGTTACACTAGTAGCACGAGTACCTCACTAGTATTTTAAATGCGGACTGTACCGCTTCCTTCGGACTTGGGTGGTGTTTTTATTTATTTATTTACTTACTTATTTATTTTTCGTATGTTGAAGGCTCCAGTCACATACTATATTGTCTCATCAAGGCCAGACCTTAAATAAAATAAATGCATAGACAGAAAAGTTAAGCAAGAGAATAGTCCAAGTATTTTGGTATTTTGTGGTCTTGCTAATGGCAGAAGTATACAAGCAGCAAGTTCTTTTGAGCAGAAACCAATAATATCTATATTATAAAAGGAGCCCTGTCTGTTTGTTTGCCTGTTTGTCGTGTTATAACCTGAGAACGGATTAACGCATTTCAATAAATCCAACTACGGTGGATTCAGGTAACTTCCTGGAATGTTTGTGATCCAAATTTTTTTTTTTTTTTTTTTTTAATAGTACATGGACACGCGTGTCAAAACTGCAAATGCCAACACGTGACGTTGTTATCCCTGCACGGAGAGCAGGATCTCCCAGGAATCCTTCTTTCCCCCCCCCCCCCCCCCCCCCCCCAAGATTAGCCATCGCAGCAAAGATTGGTATTTCCGTCAGCGAAGCGATGGGTCTTATATTCTAGTCTATGTTGTAAAAGGAGCCGTGTCTGTCTGTCTGTTTGTCATGCTATAACTTGAGAACGGATTAACGGAGTTCAATGAAATCAATGGCGGTGGATTCAGGGAACTCCCAGGAAGGTTTGTGTATGGGTACATAGACACACGTGGCAAAACTGCCAATGCGAACTTGTGAAGCTGGCTATCCCCACACAGAGGGCAGGACCTCCCAGGAATCTTTTTTGTCTGTTTTTGCTCCATAGATTGGCCATCACTGCTATGCCAAGAAAACGGAAATCCCCGTTTTATCAGCATTTACGCAAAGGCAGAGACGAGGAGACCTCATAGATTGTTTCCTTCTATGACCCATGCTTAATACAACCCTGGACAGTTTGATCAAAGAAAAGAGAGGGAGTGGGTGATAAATTATTTTTATTTTGATCCTCCTTTTAATGTGTTGTTGTATATTATTCGCAATTCAGCATCTAAAAAGGCTGCGATGAATATCCCATTAACACCGCCCTCCAACCCCTCTCCCCCCCCCCCCCCACCCCATCCCCCTTTGCTCCCTGATATAGAGCTGGCTGGCTTGGTCTCTATTGACCGCCGAATTTTATTTTGTCCCATTAACAACAATTTTTTTATATTTCAGATTGGTACTGTAGACGGGGCTTATAGTGTCGGGGCTTATATTCTAGACTGAGAAAGAGAAAAGAAAGAGAAAGTTGCAGTCAAAATGTATAAGAATGACCTCAGCTCGGGGCAAGCCTCAACTCCACCATCAATGACACCATCAAATCTGTCCTCATTGCTACTTTGTTGAAATTTAGCCTTCCCCTATTGGAAAGTGGAATGCTGATTGCTATTCTAGAGTTTGTTCTATAATTAACGCTCCCAATTTTTAATGATACCATATAATTTCTTACTAAACCACCATTTAGAAAATTGTTTCATGTATTTATTTGCTTTTCTTCCCGCACTCCCAACACTCGCAATATCCAAACTGCTTCTTGGAGCCGGCTGGGACTTTTTAAATGAAATTTTGCATCAATAATGGAAATAAAAACTAAGCAGTGTTACCCTAATTTTTTTATGCCTGCGCCGACGAAGTCTCCAGAGGCATTACCCTGGAATGTCCCTCATGTCCCCATTATGTTAGGAAAGAATGCTCTAGGCAGCTCACCAACACTGAAATGTTCAAATTACTTTTCACTTTATTTGAAAAGCATTTCAGTGCAACGGTAAAAAAAACCGTGCTTTTGTCACATATATCCACACATGTTCATCACCGACTGCCCCAGCGGAGATGATGCAACGCATGAGTGGAACATAAATATGTATGCGGCAAACATGGGCGGAGCATAAATATGCATGAGGCAAACATGGGTGAATCATAAATGTGCATTAGCATTCAATCTTGGTCACAGCGCAGGCATTACGTTTTCGGGTTGTACGTGCGCCCGTCACAGGTTTTCGTTACCACGATAACTTGAGAACAGCTAAAGGGATTAAATCAAACTTGGTACAAATATGTATAATGTGGGTGGAAGCATATCAGTCGAAGAATGCTCTTCTTGTTTGACATTGACCTAATTTTAAGGTCATGACCCAATTATAGACATTTTAACATTTTTCACCAAAACTCAACTGAGGTTTGTCCGATCAGAACGAAATTGCCCTCTAGATAGCGTTGAGCAAGTCACATTTACACTTTATTTACATCATGCCCCTCTGGGTTAAAGGTCAAGGTCTTACACCCCTAGGAGTACTAAACCAACATTTAGGTTTGTCTCCTTTTCTGCCAATGTCGAAGCTGTATCTGATCCGGCAGGGACTTTCGGAATGAAATTTTGCATCAATAATGAGAATAAAAAGTACGCGGAGTTGACATTACCGTAATCTAATTTTATGTCATGTCCCAATTATAGTCATTTTGACGATTTTCACCATAACTTGACTGAGGTTTGTCCGATCAGAACCAAGTTGCCCTTTTCAATGGCCTACAAAAGAATAACGTGGTCACGGTGAAATGGCACATATTTTGTCATTGCTCAATTTTGCCAATGCGGAATCTCAAAGACCACTTGGCCTTCCAAGATGTTCTTGCAACATAATAGTGCACCTGCACATATGGTGTGCACCTGATATTTGATTTGTGTGCTTGACCTACTTTGTTTTCAGATTGTGACCTAATTAACCAAAAAAAACCCACCTTTTTCATCATAACTTGAATAATTCTCCACCAATTTTCATGATGCTGAGTTTTATGGATAGATTGTAGATTGTGACATATTTTCTTAATTTACACTACCCCTAAATGTTGAAGGTCAAGGTCATGGTGGTCCGAAGAAAATATGGCCATCATTGGATCACGGGTGATTGCCAAGGATAAGTCGCGGGTGAACGTCAAGGATAAGCCACCCCCCCGCTGAGGAATGCTTACTTTTGGCAATCGCTTTGAAATCGCAGACGTCTAGTTTTGTTTGGACTACAAGGTCCCACTATTTTTCTGTTTGAAAAATGCAAATCTTGGGACGATGTCGTGTTGTGGTGATAAAGAATACGGTACTGTACATAAAATTCACATCCCTCTGCAAAAAATGATTTTCTGTTGCATTCAAGAAGCGAAACGTTTGTACACATTTTGTTTTTTTGAACATAGGTCAATAATAGACATCTAAAGAATGAATGATTGTTTTAAGGCCATTTTCCCCGCTAGAGCAGGTGTTAGCCTTGCGGGCCACATGACAATCATGGTTTCCTGTTTGAGGCAATGTTTTTATGGCCGGATGCCCTTCCTGGCGCCAACCCTTAGTCGCCTCTTACGATGCGCAGGGATACGGTGTACCTATTCTAAACCGGGGTACACACCGGGATCATTCA
Organism: Myxine glutinosa; assembly: GCF_964187855.1. Lineage (NCBI taxonomy): Eukaryota > Metazoa > Chordata > Myxini > Myxiniformes > Myxinidae > Myxine > Myxine glutinosa. The sequence goes on along the minus strand of NC_136261.1, from coordinate 358,241,500 downwards.
TCCCAGCAAGCTGGTACTCAATTTGCCGACCTCGGAAGGATGACAGGCAGAGTCAACCCCCCTGGTGTTAATTTAGCGATCGACTGGGATTTGAACTCGGACATAGGATCCCAAGCCGGCACCCTAACCGCTAAGCCAACACCAGGATGAATAATAGACATCTAAAGGATGAAGTGATAAAAAGATATAAAGTAAAACAAAGTTTTACCCCACACACAACGCTGAAACCTCATTACAATGCACTTATTGTCCAAATTAGCTTTCCTGTCATTTATAAATACTAGGACGTGCCCGTACGTGGGTGCCCGTACGTGCGTGCAAAAAAACATGCGTGCAAACAACAACAAAAAAAAACTTTGAAACCACGTGGCAGTAACGACCACAGAACCCCCCCCCCCCTCTATTTACATGAAATGGTTTGGTCCATTCGCAACGACCACAGAACCCCCCCCCCCCCCCCCCTCTATTTACATGAAATGGTTTGGTCCATTCGCAAAGCCAAAGCGAACGGCGAACGGCTAAATCGCCATAGCTCGGTAACTACTTCTCCGATTAATATGAAACCTTGAAAAGGCACATCCTCATGTCCCCAGCAATATACCTGGCAAGTTTCAAGTATATCGGACCCGTGGTTGTCGAGAAACAGCGGTCACAGACAAACACACAGACATACACACAGACATACACACAGACATACACACAGACATACACACACACATACACACAGAGATTACTGGAATTATAGATAGATGATGTAATAAGTGTGTATACTGGGTACTTGTGACACTAAATAACAAACCATTTGCATTGCAATGTTAGCCAGGCATGATGGCCTAGAGGTACATACACTCACCTCTAAGCTGCCTAGCCTGGGTTAGGGCTGCCAGATGGCCTAGAGCAGGGGTTCTTTACCTTTTTTGAGTCATGGACCCCTTTGAGAATCTGGTGAAAGCTACGGACCCCTCCCCAGAAAAATGCACATAAGCACATGAACACAAAATTTTGCATGCAATGAATAAATTTTATTGCATAGGAAAATTATTTCCTTCACGTAGTCATAATCAGAATTAAAAAAACCAATCTTTACAAAGAATATATCTCACTTTTTTCATGCAAAAATCAATGACCATTCCCTGAATAAAATGAAATATATCCAAATTGTGCAAATTAAACAAAAATTAACTTCAATTCTGCTCAAAAGTACATTTCAGTGAGAAGGCTGTTGTTGTTTGGCTTCAATAAGAAGATGAAATTGGGAGTGGCCTTTGACAAGGCAACACGCATGTCATGTTTGACATGCAATCGATTTCTACTTTTCGTTTTGATGGTAACAGGTGCTGAAATAATTTTTAATGCGCCTGGTTCACGGACCCCCTTGAAGCCCATCCACGGACCCCAAAGGGGTCCATGGACCACAGGTTAAGAACCCCTGGCCTAGAGGTACGCACGCACGCTTGCCTCTAAGCTGTTTAGCCTGGGTTTAGGGTGCATTGTTCGCATTGCTTCGCAGGCAGGGTGATTCATCAAAGTGCGTGCTGTCCCTCGGATGGAGGTTAAACTGGCGTCCCATCTGCCTGCCGGCATTAGTTGGTGGATGCTAAACATCCCACGGTGTCCTTTGTGAAGAGTCGGTGAGCTAACGCCGGCACTCTGAACAAATTACATATTCCTGCTCTAACCTACAGAGGGCACTGCATCAGTGCATCAGTGGCACAGCCACCAGCAAATGATGCTACTTGCAGCCATGTACTGCACACAAAAGTATGAGGAGAAAAAGAACGTATCCTTGCATTTTCTGTAATGTGTGCATAACTGAAATTATCTTGCGTCGACTACGGCTGTCTAGAATGTTTTGAAATTAGTCAAATTTAGGCCTGTAGACTGTTTTGGGCCCTGTTTATTTCCATGCTCTAATCCACTTCGCTCCATATGTTGCCTTGAGTGCCAGACAGGTAAGCGAAGTCCTATTGTATTTGGTTAACTTTATTGTACTTGATGTGTGAAGTGTGCAAGTAATCTGACCATCCTTGCCTTATTCGCGCGTTCCTCGTGTCACACTCTATGCAAAATACCCATGACATCCCGTAGGGTTTTCTGGCATGCCAACACAAGTTTCATTCCCTTTCCTGAACTCAAAATAAACAAAGAAGTAATTCTAAATGGACCTTTCACTATAAGTCCCCGGAACAGATAGTTGTTTGAATTTTTGAGAGTTTGCTGCATTCGGTTTTACTTTCAAAATGACGGAATCCACCCCAAAATGCTCGGCGCCATGTGCAGAAACCCCTAGAAACAGCGGTGTATGGGACATGTTAAGTTGTATTATGTGTGGCAGATAAGGATTACCTAAAATGTCTCGCAAAGCTTCTAAAAGAAGCTGAAAATACCTGAGATAGGGTTGGACACCGGATATCGCATCATGAATTAGTTGGAGGGAGACACCGTATCTGGCTTTTATGCTTTTGAACACCAATGGGAAGATCATAGCTGAGGCTGTGAGGCCCACCAGCGGAGCTGTGAGGCTTTCGATAAATACATTTTTTGTTTGGTTCCTGGGCCACAGGAGATTATCCTAGATTTTTGCATCTATTGCTAAAAAGAAGTGTATCTGTTTCCAAGTCTGCGTCTGCCGCTGCTCGCTTGTACTGTATTGACAAGAAATGGTAGGAACTCGACACCTCACATCCACAGGTATTTCCTGTGTGATTTTCATTCAGGAACACAACAATTATGGCTAACTATTTTGTAATGGCCACCCTTTCTTTGAAATGGTGAACATTATGTTTAAAGGGCGATTTGAATTACAGATGCCACCCCAGCAACGTCAGGTTAATTGGTTAAAATTGGTGAAGATCCACATACTATAATTACCTCCGCCACCGAAGGTCGATGGAGGTTATGTTTTCACCCCTGTCTGTCTGTCTGTCTGTCTGTTTGTTTATTTGTCTGTCTGTCTGTGAAGAAGATATCTCAAAAATAAGTTATGGATTACTTATGACAAAACTAAGTGAATGGGTTGGTTAGGTGGCAAGAACAAGCCGATTAGATTTTGGTTCAGGGTCCGAATCCAGATCCAGCCTATCATTGGGATGCAAAACTGTTCAGCCTGGTGGAGGTATTCACTCTTCCGAATGCCGTTCTGGTTTTTTTAAAGTGGTTCTTCACCATTGAGAGATGGGGCCAAAAATTATGTGTAACACCATATTTCAAGAAAGTTTTGGACGATCCGATTCGATTTTGTTTCAGGCCTGAATCCAGGTCGGGCCTAGCGATGGGGTACAAAATGTAAACTGTTCAGGTATGCTCTCTACCGAGTGCCATTCTAGTTTTCCTTCGTGTTATTATTTTCTGTTATGCAGGTGAAATTAAAACATTTGGTAACTACATTCTCTTTGGTGTGAGATATCCTTGTCGTGATAGTGTGACATTGGTGTTGTGTGCTGCCACAGAAATCTTTTCGGGATTCGTTGAAAGAACCATCCTTCATCATAACGGACTTCGCTAAGATGGAGCGACCTGGGCATTTGCACATCGCCTTCAAAGCCCTGCACGAGTACGTTGGAAAATATTCGCGTCTTCCACAACCTAGGAGTGAGGTATGTCCATACCTTCTGACATGAATTATCACTGTTGTGCGTGCATGTGCGTGTGTGTATATGTTACAAAGCCAAATCTAGGCTCATGGAAGAGCATGATGACAGACATTGACAGAGGGTAAAATGCAGTGATAGTGGGGCAATAGTTGGACAAAAACAGCAAGAAAATGAACACAGAGGGAAAGGAAACAATCACCTGTAAGTTGGATGGTTAGGGTAGGGGTGAGAATGTTAACTGGGTAGAAAAGATGATGTGTTTGGGAGTGGCATGTGACATAAAATGGTGATGCAGCCAATTTGAAGCTGAGAGGGTGGGATTGAACCACCACAGGGAGGTAGTTCCACAGACAGAAGGGAGGAACGAAAGAGTGGAGGTGGGCGGGCAGTCCTGTATATTGTAAATTACTGGATGAATGCATGTGTACTTTATTTGCTGGGAGGATTTGAGGGCAAGGGGAGCTAGACCGGAATCTTTTACAATTCCGATGAAACTTGGCCACATCACCTGTGATGTACCAGCGTTTGTTTCCAGCATTATAATAATTGGGTCTAAGGTGGTCTACTACTGGGATGAAGGAGTGGGGTGGGTTGTTGTCCTCCCTCCCTCCCTCCCCCCCCCCCCCCCCCCCCCAAAAAATATTTGTTTTAAAGTCTCATTATTACATTGGTATGATTCTGCCCTGTTTTCTAGCAACTGTTGAAATTGGTTTAAAACACCGTGATACTGTTTAAAATACCTTTAGTCAGTGTAGTATACCGCTTTGTTATACTATGTGAGTGCTCAGCAGTGTTCGGAAAGAAAATGATTTCGTAAAAGTTGCTTCAAATTGATTCAAACGGCGCCAATTGGGATTCTGAGCATTTTATGGTCGCTTGTGGTGCCTTTTCTGTTTTTTTTTTGTTTTTTTTTGTTTTGGTTTAATCGCGGGTGGGGGTTGGGGGGGGGGGGGGGAGGAGAGGGTCATTTATTTTGTGTTCAGTCCAAAAATAAAGGAATAGGAACAAAATAAATCTAAGTAAGCAAGAAATTAATAGGAACCACAGTCAAATGACCTAAAAATTAAATCAAGTGTTAAAGTGATGAGAGCAGCAGCTGTACGTCAAAAAACGACGCTCCAAGTTGCTACCGTTTTACCAAGAGGGAAAAGGCAAATATAACATTGGAATTCCTCTATCTTTTACAGTCGAGTCCAAAGCAACATAATAGACTGAAAATAATGTCTGAAAATGTAAAATTAAGGTGAAAATGATCGAGATGGTCGGCCTGTTTGCAGCGAACTTGCGTCAACCCAAAACCCCCGGTGAGAGGGTGAGTGGGGAACCAGGAAGCTGCAACCTTTGTTTTGAGGAGTTATGACGGGCCTTCAGTCCTGCTAATTGTCGCACCGCGCAGCGAAAGGGGGACTATGGTTTTCCCCTCCGTCCGTGTGTCCGTCTGTGCGGGCATGCGTGCGTGCGTAAGCGAAGGACCGCATTCGAATTTGGTGTGTGGGTGCAACCCACGTCCAAATCCAAGATGGCCGCCGCCATGTATGTCTGATGCCATGTATGTCTGAACCTTGAGCTGAATATCTTGAAAAATAAGCGAAGTACCAACTTCTAATCCGGTGTGTGGGTGTATCTCGGCATAAGGAAGAACACTATTGAAAATTGGGTCGCCACGTCAAAATCCAAGATGGCCGCCACCATATATATGTCTGAAACTTGTGAGCGAAATATCTTGAAAAATAAGCGAAGTACCAACTTCTAATCTTATGTGTGGGTGTATCTACGCATAAGGAAGAACGCTATTGAAAATTGGGTCGCCACGTCAAAGTCCAAGATGGCCGCCTCCATGTATGTCTGAACCTTGTGAGCGAAATATCATGTCATAGCATGTTTTCTGCGTCTTCCACTTTGTCAACTCACATCACTTCCCCGACGGGTGACCGAGGCGTAACGCTTGTTTTGGTTTGAGATTGGATAAGTATCGAGCAGAGACAGACACCAAATTGCATATTTTAGCTCATCCCCGTCGCTTGTTGATGATTACTATTACGAGACGGGCCCTCAAGTGTTGTCATATAGTGCGATCAAGTGTCAGTCTGCGCGTGCTATGGAGCACGACGCAATGCGGAGCGGTTGTGCTTGGATATAAATAACTATTGTTACGGGGTCGTCGCCGATCTCCTGGTCTCGGTAAACCTCCGAACCCCGCGAGGAGCCCCGGCAGAAAAAATATGTTATCCTGTGTCAAAAACAAATCGATAGTGGAACCACACCCAAAGATTATAAATGAACAGATTGTATTAAAAGCACACAGGAAACCATACAACAATGAAAGCAATCCGTCATACAATTAATCTCAAGATGGTACCACCTTATTAAGTAACATAAACTCACAGATCTCAGTCCCAGCTCAGCAGCAGCTCGACAGTGATCCGCGCTCCCAGTGAATGGAGCCCAACCCTTCAATGTCTCTATAACTCAACGGAGATGAGGCGAAGAGGCGAGTACGGCGGTGTAGGCAAGGCATGGACCGTCACGTGGTCTAATCCAACAGCACCTGACCGTGGACAGGGAATCCCAAATAAGCGTTCCGGATGTGCACCTTCCCCGTTCAGTCAACGAGAACCACAGGGCAATCTTCCGACGCCGCTTTAGTGCACACACCTATTTCGGTAAATCACCGGATGGCGGGACGCGCGGATGCGGCAAACCCAGGTTCCGCGAACGACGCGCGAGGTCCCGGTAATGGCGGCTGGCTCGTCCTCGAGCCGTCGCTGCTAGGCGAAGATTCTCCGGAATCACACCTGTACCTGGCTTCGCAGGCTTTTCCACAATTCCAGCGATCACCAATCGCTCAAGATTCCCTTCCCGGACTCAAAAGTTCTCTCGCCATGTAAGCCCGCCCACGCCAGGTGCGGAGCTTCGTCGGAACACCTCCTTTTTCCTTTCTCTCACGTCGTCCTCTTCTTCCCTCGACCTCTTCCGGCCCACTATGCCATTTCCGGTGTTATTTTATCATGAGCGCTTTTAAACCTTTGAACTATAATAACCCTTTCCCTTCAACCACAATCACCAGAATACTTAGAACCAACAACAATGATCATAACAACAATCATTAGTGCCGAATCTGCAACACTATGTTTGGGTGGTACGGCAATAATGTTACCAATGTTCCTAAAAAGCATACAATCTAATAATATTACACTCCATCGGTAATGAATTTCTCATTAAAACCCCGATGTACTAAATCAGTTGCAAGGAAAACTGCTTCATCATCCGTTGTGAGTACATACACACATTTTCTTTTTTAATGTCCTCCCGCCTCCCACGTACCCCACCGATCGACACCCAAGGTGCTAAGTCGCAGATTGATTGCTTATATTTTCCTCTTTGGGAGGTGGTTGATTGTTTTCGTGGCAAAGAACCATTCCTGGACAGATGACCACTCCGTTACAGGACGGGGCTATTTCGGCCGAGCAGTCATGAGGACGATGCAACAAGGCTTTACCCTTTGCTCCGGGCGTGCTATTCATTTTAATACGTAGTCAGCAATGACAGCGCTATAGTTCGGTGGAGAGTGCATTAACGACCGTGCAATTGTGCAGTAATAGTTTTGTGTTAACGATATTAAAACCACCGTCAAAATGGCTATTTGTCGTTGTTGAAACATTTCGTGCCATCGATTTACAAGCTGTGGCTCCTCTCAGACTTTGTCGCGTCACACCGTCTTTGTCAGGCCGACGCCACTGATTTGGTGACGCTGGCAGAGGAGGTCAATGCCCACGTACCACCTGCAGTCCATGTGGAGAAGCTCGATGTTGAACTGGTCCGCCAGTTGGCTTTCTCTGCGACAGGGGACCTCGCACCCATCAACGCCTTCATCGGAGGAGTAGCTGCTCAAGAAGTCATGAAGGTGAGTCGTTTTGGAAGTTGTCGCTGCACATCGTTGATCAGAATGAATGAATTAAGTAGCATTTTTAAAGAGAAAGGTTTGATTTCGCTGTTCACAATATGTTGTCACCCGTTGCCACCCACGGTGTTTGGCCACTGTATAATAGAGCCGTTGTCCCTTAACCACAACATACATCTATTTGCTGTATGCAGGTTTTTGCTTCAGACCTTGTTGTTTCATGCACAGGGTGTTTAATACTTTAACCACTTGCTTTCTCCTATTTGCAAAACTTTTAAAACTTGCATGTATACTTGCTAAAGCTTGCATGTATACTTGTTAAAGCTTGCATGTATACTTGTTAAAGCTTGCCTGTATACTTGTTAAAGCTTGCATGTATACTTGTTAAAGCTTGCATGTATACTTGTTAAAGCTTGCATGTATACTTGTTAAAGCTTGCATGTATACTTGTTAAAGCTTGCATGTATACTTGTTAAAGCTTGCATGTATACTTGTTAAAGCTTGCATGTATACTTGTTAAAGCTTGCATGTATACTTGTTAAAGCTTGCATGTATACTTGTTAAAGCTTGCATGTATACTTGTTAAAGCTTGCATGTATACTTATTAAAACTTGCATGTATACTTGTTAAAGCTTGCATGTATACTTGTTAAAGCTTGCATGTATACTTGTTAAAGCTTGCATGTATACTTGTTAAAGCTTGCATGTATACTTGTTAATGCTTGCATGTATACTTGTTAAAGCTTGCATGTATACTTGTTAAAGCTTGCATGTATACTTGTTAAAGCTTGCATGTATACTTGTTAAAGCTTGCATGTATACTTGTTAAAGCTTGCATGTATACTTGTTGAAGCTTGCATGTATACTTGTTAAAGCTTGCATGTATACTTGTTAAAGCTTGCATGTATACTTGTTGAAGCTTGCATGTATACTTGTTGAAGCTTGCACGTATACTTGTTAAAGCTTGCACGTATACTTGTTAAAGCTTGCACGTATACTTGTTAAAGCTTGCACGTATACTTGTTAAAGCTTGCATGTATACTTGTTAGAGCTTGCATGTATACTTGTTAGAGCTTGCATGTATACTTGTTAAAGCTTGCATGTATACTTGTTAAAGCTTGCATGTATACTTGTTAAAGCTTGCATGTATACTTGTTAAAGCTTGCATGTATACTTGTTCAAACTTGCATGTATACTTGTGAAAACTTGCATGTATACTTGTTAAAACTTGCATGTATACTTGTTAAAACTTGCATGTATACTTGTTAAAACTTGCATGTATACTTGTTAAAACTTGCATGTATACTTGTTAAAACTTGCATGTACGAGGTGTGTTCAAAAAGTATCCGACCTTTGTTCATAAAAAATACTCGTATCCAGATACAACAAACTTATACTAATGTCCTTCAAAGTAGTCCCCTTGGGCTGCCACACACTTCTCCCAACGGTTCTGCCACTGTCGGAAGCAGCGCTGGACGCCTCTTTTGGGATGGCGCGCAGCTGGTCCGTCGCATTCCGCATGATATCTTCTCTGGACTGAAATCTGGTCCCTTTCAGGGGCATTTTCAGCTTGGAGAAAAGCCAGAAGTCACATGGAGCCATGTCGGGAGAGTAGGGAGCCTGACGAAGCACAGGTGTGTTGTGTTTGGCCAAGAAACTCTATATCAAATGTGAAGAATGGGCGGGTGCGTTATCGTGATGGAGCTGCCAATTGCCCGCTGCCAACAGGTCCGGCCGTTTGCGTCGCACAACGTCACGAAGGCGACGCAGAACCTCTTAGTAATACTCCTTGGTGATGGTTGTGCTGTGTGACATGATGACATGGCTCCGTGTGACTTCTGGCTTTTCTCCAAGCTGAAAATGCCCCTGAAAGGGACCAGATTTCAGTCCAGAGAAGACATCATGCGGAATGCGACGGACCAGCTGCGCGCCATCCCAAAAGAGGCGTTCCAGCGCTGCTTCCGACAGTGGCAGAACCGTTGGGAGAAGTGTGTGGCAGCCCAAGGGGACTACTTTGAAGGACATTAGTATAAGTTTGTTGTATCTGGATACGAGTATTTTTTATGAACAAAGGTTGGATACTTTTTGAACACACCTCATATACTTGTTAAAGCTTGCATGTATACTTGTTAAAGCTTGCATGTATACTTGTTAAAGCTTGCATGTATACTTGTTAAAACGTGCATGTATACTTGTTAAAACTTGCATGTATACTTGTTAAAACTTGCATGTATACTTGTTAAAACTTGCATGTATACTTGTTAAAACTTGCATGTATACTTGTTAAAACTTGCATGTATACTTGTTAAAACTTGCATGCATACTTGTTAAAGCTTGCATGCATACTTGTTAAAGCTTGCATGCATACTTGTTAAAGCTTGCATGCATACTTGTTAAAGCTTGCATGTATACTTGTTAAAGCTTGCATATATACTTGTTAAAACGTGCATGTATACTTGTTAAAAGTTGCATGTATACTTGTTAAAACTTGCAAGTATACTTGTTACCTGCAATTGGTATAATTAATCTGACTTCGTTGTTTAAAAGTACAATCCAAAGGTTTGTTGCATCATACAACTGTGACCACCATGTACATTGGAAGCATTGATGATAAAACAGAAACCATCATACTTTGGACACGTTATATGTGCAGAAAATAAAGGTTTGGAGAAGTCAACCATATGCTGGGTGTGGTCGAGGGAAGGGAAACGTAAGAAGTGGACCATGCATGTGCTGGATGGGTTGGGTAAAGGCTGCAACCGAGCAGTCTCTGCCAGAGCTTTGGGAAGCGAAACAGGATAGGGATATTTGGAGAAATCTGATCATGAATGTCACCAGATAACTAGATAACTAACAATTCTGGGCCTTACAAATAATTGAGCATTTTCTCTTTGAGGTGCCATCAATATTTTAGGCAAAGGGGAAAAAAAAATCCACGGGCATACGTTAGATGCATATGTCAAAGGTCCAGGCTTCAAATGTGCGGCTGACTGAAAGTGTGGACACGAGTCCGTTGAAGATGACTCCTGTTCAGGATGGCTGTCCTGAACTGAACAACCTGGAAACTGTTGCCAAGTTTGAGGATTGCCACGTTGTCATGACAAAGTCACCAAAGATATCCACTGAGTTTTGGAATTGTCAGGGCAGCTTTATTTTGCCATAATCCACTTTGGCATGTCTAAGGTCTTCGCAGGGATGCGTTCCCTTTGAACCATCAACAGTTGGCATCATGCCACAAGCTTCTTGAAATTGTATACTCAGATCCTGCTGAGTTTATCGCTCACCCAGTACTTGGTAACGCGTGAAGAAATCTGGCCTCGCTATGAGAATCCCAAGAACAAATTGAACTCAAGGCAATGGAAGCACAAGAGATCATTGCCGCCCAATACATTTTGTGCACAACCCTTAGTTGGCAATATCACAGCCTCATGTGTCTTGGGGGTACCAAGGGAATCCTGCTGATTGCCAAAACGCAATCACAGGGGAATATCATGCCAGCATCATGGAAAATTGCAGCAGATGCTGCATTATAAATAAAGTTTCCATTTCTTGGAATACTGTGAGCATCTTATTCCTGGAAAGTATGAACACCCCTTGTACTTCTGTGGTCGACCTCGGCTAGAGGTATAGTTCAGAGGGAGCCTCCCTCTCAACAAGAACGTTAATCTCTTCGCTGCCACTGGTTTGGGATTCTATGTTAGCTGTTACACGAGCCTCGATCTTGTACACAAAAAAAATATTTAAAAATGCAGTGCAAAGTCCTTCCTCTGCCATATTCAGTTTATAACCATGCATGTTCCAGGCCTTGATCTGCAGTGTCGTGAAGTCTGGTTGGCCCTCCTCTCAACGAATGCCGCTTCTTTTCACCTTTCTCCCTCGAGGATGACCAACTGTTGAGTCTAGGGCCTTAAACATGACTGGAACCCTTCCCATGAACCCTGTAGTCTTGAGTCTCGAGGCCTGCTTCTTGCTCACCACAAGCAGATAAATGGCCTCCTCACCAGCTCTTTTGGTGTTGCTTCTCTTGCCACTTTACCGCTCTGCCCAACCTCTGCACCTGCAGGTCACATGTTCATGCAGAAACCCTGACCATCAGTTTCCATCCATTCATTCCCTTATTGTCTCATGTGGAACCATCTTCCAAAGTCTAATTATTCTTTCGTTCTTCTTGCCAAGACCTGCCAACGTCATGATCTCTTGGCGTGTGACCTCCGAGCTTTTCAATACCTGCTTGAGGCCCTGTCCACTCGTTCAACACAGATTATTTTCCTTGTGCCATGGTTCAGACACTTCTTGGAGCCTTGTTTTGCTTTTTCTATCGTGTTGTTTCTCGTTGTCAGTTAACTTGAACGACGAGTTGGGTTTTTATACGTTCCTTTGCAGTTGAAAAGTTATCCTTTTTTTACAATTTGTGGTGCTGTGTGTAGGCCTGCACTGGGAAGTTTATGCCCATCATGCAGTGCCTTTACTTTGATGCCCTCGAGTGCCTGCCGGAGGATCAGAGCTCGCTCACCGAGGAGAACTGCCAACCGGTGCGTTCCTTTCTCTATCACTCATTGCTGCATTGGGCGATCGCTGCGGGCTCTTTGCCGTTTTTGAATGACAGTTAAAAGGAGTGTCTGCTAGCTATCTTGGACATTTATTATATTTATTTAATAATGCACATTTTAAATTGGCAACATTTTTTTGCAGCAAAACTGTCGCTATGACGGACAGATTGCGGTGTTTGGAAAGTCATTCCAGCACACGTTGGAGTCGCAAAACATATTTCTGGTGAGTTTGTCACGTCGCACACCCGATCCTGCCCCATGTGTTCGCCAACCTGCAACCTGTATTTGACCTTTCGGAAACTGTCAATTTAAAATTGCCTGGCCAATTAATTGCGAGAACATTTTACTGATTTATTGAATGCTATGACCTCTTTGCTGTCTGATTATAAATCTTGACTTTAAAGTGGGGCGAGAGAGGGGTGGGGTGGGAGAAATACAAATCCAAAATATTGATTAAAAAAAAAAAAAAAAAATTAAAATAATTTTTTTACAACCTTTAAAATCTTTGTTTTATTTCATTTTGAATTATATACTTGAACATTATGGATTTTTGATCTCCTTTTTGACACTTTAAAACACTTCCGTTTAGCAGAACTTGGATAAAATGTTGCGCCATTTTACATCACAACAACAACATCAACATGCATTTTAAAGGCCATTTTCCCTGCTAGAGCGGGGGTTAGCCTTGCGGTCCCCATGACAATCTTCTCCATTTTGCCCTATTTTCTGCATCTCTCCTTGTTAACCCCCTTGCCCGCATTTCTTCTTCCACCATCTTTAGCCAAGTCTTTCTCGGTCTTCCCCATCTTCTACTTCCTTCTACATTCATTTCCATCACTCTTCTCAACCAGTCACTTTCATCCTTCCTCAACACATGACCAAACCATCTCAACCTGTTCCTCTTCACAGCATCAATCACAGGCTCTATTCCCATCATCTTTCGCAATTCATCATTTGTCTTCCTCTCTCTCAACGATACTCCGCACATCCGTCGAACCATTCGCATTTCCACCCTTTCCAACCTTCGTTGCTGCTCTACGTTCATTACCCATGTCTCGCTCCCATAAATCATAACACTTCTCACACATGCAGCATACACCTTTCCCTTCAGCTTCAACGACACTCCCCTCATCATCAGCACGCCACTCAATTCCCGAAACTTCTTCCATGCACATCTCACTCGAGCAACCGTTGCCGTTGATTTTACATCATCACGACCAATCAAATTTGCTGCTCGCAGACCCCACCCATGTTTCTCAAGGCTGCGCAGGGGAAGGTGTTCTGTGAACTCTCTGGTTTGCTTATTTATTTTGGTATGCTGCTGTAACATTTATGCCTGACAACATGACAAAATCGGAAGACTGATGTCTATTCACCAACTTGATTTGCGTTTCGCAACCAATTTGTGTTCTGGAGGTCGAAATTGGGTGTTAATTGAACCGATGTCGGTTTTAGGAAGAGAATAATGTCACACCTTTGAGGCCACTCGGTATATGTCTCAAATTAATTTCCTTTTATCTTTGAATATCCTTCAAATAATTGCAATGACTTCGACAATGAGAGGATTGACACCACTGTGACCCCAGGTTGGGGCAGGTGCCATTGGTTGTGAATTGTTGAAGAACTTTGCCATGATGGGAATTGGCTGTGGAAACGGGGGAATGGTAACCGTCACAGATATGGACTGCATCGAGAAATCCAACCTCAATCGGCAGTTCCTCTTCCGCAGTTGGGATGTGCAGGTACACGGCGACCATCACGCCAATGGGAAACTGTTGTTCTCTCGACTTACCTCGCCTCGCCTTTCTTTGAAAGGCGTAGATACTGTTACTGGCTTTGAGGTTTCGTTTTTCTGTTTTAGAAAATGAAATCTGAAATTGCCGCTGTGGCTGTGCTTCGCATGAACCCAAGGATGCACATCACGCCGCACCAGAATCGCGTGGGCCCCGATACGGAGCGTATCTACAACGATTCCTTCTTCCAGGGCCTGGACTGCGTTACCAATGCCCTTGATAATGTGGATGCCCGTGAGTTTTCTGTTCGCCTGCACTTTAAGTGTATCTCTGTGATTTTTATGCCTCCGCAGCCAAAGTCCGCAGGCGTTGTTTTCGGGTAGTCCAAACGCCCGTCGTCGGGATACCGCAACCCCCCATGAACCCATGAACTTGCTAAAAGCATGGACTGTAGAACGAAGATAAACGGATTCTATTTTGGGTTTCAAAGATGAGAAGTCAAAGGGCATGAGCTTTTAATTGAAAATGACGTATCTACCCAAATAATTTGTAAACCACTGGAGGTATTTCAACTATTTCAATTCAACTTATAATGGGTATTTCAATATGGGCTGCAACACAAAGACTAACTGATTCGACTTTGGGTTCATACAACCAAGAGAAACACCAACGAACCAACCAATCGGCGTGTGACCGGCTGAGTGATGTCGTGAGGTAAACTCGTGCAGGCCAAAGTCCATGCAGCAATAACTTGACACCATAGTGTACACTTCACACGGACAATTAGAGGTGAAATATAGCACATTTGAAGGCAAAACAATGCGGATTGGTTATAGGGATCACTAGGTGTTATGTAAATAAACCCTTTGTCTCTGGTGAGGCTAATTAGGGTTGTGCTGGCTGGCCTGGGTTTTGTCAACCCAGTTATAAACTGACGTCCTGATGTTTCACATGCATCAATGTGTGTGTGTGCGCGTCATCCATCGGAGTGATGTTAAGCCTGAGGACCCATCTAGATCCCACGCTCTTTAAGGCCATAGGGGCATGTGATCAACAGTACAGCCCTGCTCCCAGCTTCACTGCAAATGAACAACCACTTGCTGCAAATTGATGAATATTCATGATTGGGGATCGATTTTTCTTTTTTTTGAACTGTCCTTTAAAATTTTGACGAGCTTATTGATTTTTACCTTGGCCAGGACAACTATCATCCATCTGATACTTTTTACTTCAGATTTATACCTGTTTAAGTACCTTCTTGCAAAAGTTTAATATTCAGAAGAGCTCGCCAGGTGCTTGTTTGCATTCCGCTCTTTCTCCTGGAAATGTCTCGCCATGTGCAGGTATGTATATGGACCGCCGCTGTGTATACTACCGTAAGCCCCTGCTGGATAGTGGCACGCTGGGCACAAAGGGTAATGTGCAGGTGGTGCTCCCATTCCTTACTGAGTCCTACAGTTCAAGCCAGGATCCTCCTGAGAAGTCCATCCCCATCTGCACCCTCAAGAATTTTCCCAATGCTATTGAGCATACTCTGCAGGTATGTGTGTCCACTGCACTGCGCATGTTTGGAAAGGTTTGTTTTGTCCTTTCCAGCTTTTGCGCACCGTACCTTGTGTGTGGTTTTGCCGCACGCTTTGATGTAAGTGGAAATCCATGTCTGCTTCCAGAAATAGTTTTGTCTACATATGAATATTTGTTTTTTTGTGAACTACTCTCTGCACAGTGGGCAAGAGACGAGTTTGAAGGACTGTTCAAACAACCGGCAGACAACGTCAATCAGTACTTGCAGTAAGTGAAGGAAAACGATTGAGTGTTGCACACATGGGATATTGAAAGTGTTATTTAAAAAAAAAAAAATTGTTTATCCAGGGTGGAATGATTAGAATGATTAATTTATACGGCCAATTTGATTCTTGATTTTGGCTACATGCAGGCTTGTTATGAACGGTTTCTTTGCCGTGCAGGGATTCGAAGTTCATGGAGCGGACAATGAAGCTGCCTGGGAGCCAGCCTTTAGAAACTGTGGACGCATTGTATCGTGCACTTGTTTCGGAGCGCCCGGCAAATTTTGCCGACTGTGTGAGCTGGGCACGGCGCCACTGGCAAACTCAGTACAATGACAACATCCGACAACTCCTTCACAACTTTCCACCAGAACAGGTGCCACTGTAGTCACTCATCTAATATATGAAGCTCTTTCTAATCATTGACTGACACGCTCACTAACGCACTCACTGACCCACACTCACCGCACTGTCTGGCCGACTTGCTCGCTCACTCACCCCACTGTCTGGCCGACTCGCTCGCTCCCTCGCCCCACTGTCTGGCCGACTCGCTCGCTCGCTCACCGCACTGTCTAGCCGACTCGCTCGCTCACCGCACTGTCTGGCCGACTGGCTCGCTCACTCACCGCACTGTCTGGCCGACTGGCTCGCTCGCTCACCGCACTGTCTGGCCGACTGGCTCGCTCGCTCACCGCACTGTCTGGCCGACTGGCTCGCTCGCTCACCGCACTGTCTGGCCGACTGGCTCGCTCGCTCACCGCACTGTCTGGCCGACTGGCTCGCTCGCTCACCGCACTGTCTGGCCGACTGGCTCGCTCGCTCACCGCACTGTCTGGCCGACTGGCTCGCTCGCTCACCGCACTGTCTGGCCGACTGGCTCGCTCGCTCACCGCACTGTCTGGCCGACTGGCTCGCTCGCTCACCGCACTGTCTGGCCGACTGGCTCGCTCGCTCACCGCACTGTCTGGCCGACTGGCTCGCTCGCTCACCGCACTGTCTGGCCGACTGGCTCGCTCGCTCACCGCACTGTCTGGCCGACTGGCTCGCTCGCTCACCGCACTGTCTGGCCGACTGGCTCGCTCGCTCACCGCACTGTCTGGCCGACTGGCTCGCTCGCTCACCGCACTGTCTGGCCGACTGGCTCGCTCGCTCACCGCACTGTCTGGCCGACTGGCTCGCTCGCTCACCGCACTGTCTGGCCGACTGGCTCGCTCGCTCGCCGCACTGTCTGGCCGACTGGCTCGCTCGCTCGCCGCACTGTCTGGCCGACTGGCTCGCTCGCTCGCCGCACTGTCTGGCCGACTGGCTCGCTCGCTCGCCGCACTGTCTGGCCGACTCGCTCGCTCGCTCGCCGCACTGTCTGGCCGACTCGCTCGCTCGCTCGCCGCACTGTCTGGCCGACTCGCTCGCTCGCTCGCCGCACTGTCTGGCCGACTCGCTCGCTCGCTCGCCGCACTGTCTGGCCGACTCGCTCGCTCGCTCGCCGCACTGTCTGGCCGACTCGCTCGCTCGCTCGCCGCACTGTCTGGCCGACTCGCTCGCTCGCTCGCCGCACTGTCTGGCCGACTCGCTCGCTCGCTCGCCGCACTGTCTGGCCGACTCGCTCGCTCGCTCGCCGCACTGTCTGGCCGACTCGCTCGCTCGCTCGCCGCACTGTCTGGCCGACTCGCTCGCTCGCTCGCCGCACTGTCTGGCCGACTCGCTCGCTCGCCGCACTGTCTGGCCGACTCGCTCGCTCGCCGCACTGTCTGGCCGACTCGCTCGCTCGCTCGCCGCACTGTCTGGCCGACTCGCTCGCTCGCTCGCCGCACTGTCTGGCCGACTCGCTCGCTCGCTCGCCGCACTGTCTGGCCGACTCGCTCGCTCGCTCGCCGCACTGTCTGGCCGACTCGCTCGCTCGCTCGCCGCACTGTCTGGCCGACTCGCTCGCTCGCCGCACTGTCTGGCCGACTCGCTCGCTCGCCGCACTGTCTGGCCGACTCGCTCGCTCGCCGCACTGTCTGGCCGACTCGCTCGCTCGCTCGCCGCACTGTCTGGCCGACTCGCTCGCTCGCCGCACTGTCTGGCCGACTCGCTCGCTCGCCGCACTGTCTGGCCGACTCGCTCGCTCGCCGCACTGTCTGGCCGACTCGCTCGCTCGCCGCACTGTCTGGCCGACTCGCTCGCTCGCCGCACTGTCTGGCCGACTCGTTCGCTCGCTCGCCCCACTGTCTGGCCGACTCGCTCGCTCGCTCGCCCCACTGTCTGGCCGACTCGCTCGCTCGCTCGCCCCACTGTCTGGCCGACTCGCTCGCTCGCCCCACTGTCTGGCCGACTCGCTCGCTCGCCCCACTGTCTGGCCGGCTCGCTCGCTCGCCCCACTGTCTGGCCGGCTCGCTCGCTCGCCCCACTGCCTGGCCGGCTCGCTCGCTCGCCCCACTGCCTGGCCGGCTCGCTCGCTCGCCCCACTGCCTGGCCGGCTCGCTCGCTCGCCCCACTGTCTGGCCGGCTCGCTCGCTCGCCCCACTGTCTGGCCGGCTCGCTCGCTCGCCCCACTGTCTGGCCGGCTCGCTCGCTCGCCCCACTGTCTGGCCGGCTCGCTCGCTCGCCCCACTGTCTGGCCGGCTCGCTCGCTCGCCCCACTGTCTGGCCGGCTCGCTCGCTCGCCCCACTGTCTGGCCGGCTCGCTCGCTCGCCCCACTTTCTGGCCCGCTCGCTCGCTCGCCCCACTGTCTGGCCCGCTCGCTCGCTCGCCCCACTGTCTGGCCCGCTCGCTCGCTCGCCCCACTGTCTGGCCCGCTCGCTCGCTCGCCCCACTGTCTGGCCCGCTCGCTCGCTCGCCCCACTGTCTGGCCCGCTCGCTCGCTCGCCCCACTGGCCGACTCGCTCGCTCGCCCGCCCCACTGGCCGACTCGCTCGCTCGCCCGCCCCCTGGCCGACTCGCTCGCTCGCCCGCCCCCTGGCCGACTCGCTCGCTCGCCCCACTGCCTGGCCGACTCGCTCGCTCGCCCCACTGCCTGGCCGACTCGCTCGCTCGCCCCACTGCCTGGCCGACTCGCTCGCTCGCCCCACTGCCTGGCCGAATCGCTCGCCGCACTGTCTGGCCGACTCGCTCGCTCGCTCGCCGCACTGTCTGGCCGACTCGCTCGCTCCCTCGCCGCACTGTCTGGCCGACTCGCTCGCTCCCTCGCCGCATTGTCTGGCCGACTCGCTCGCTCCCTCGCCGCACTGTCTGGCCGACTCGCTCGCTCCCTCGCCGCATTGTCTGGCCGACTCGCTCGCTCCCTCGCCGCACTGTCTGGCCGACTCGCTCGCTCCCTCGCCGCACTGTCTGGCCGACTCGCTCGCTCGCTCGCCGCACTGTCTGGCCGACTCGCTCGCTCGCTCGCCGCACTGTCTGGCCGACTCGCTCGCTCGCTCGCCGCACTGTCTGGCCGACTCGCTCGCTCGCTCGCCGCACTGTCTGGCCGACTCGCTCGCTCGCTCGCCGCACTGTCTGGCCGACTCGCTCGCTCGCTCGCCGCACTGTCTGGCCGACTCGCTCGCTCGCTCGCCGCACTGTCTGGCCGACTCGCTCGCTCGCTCGCCGCACTGTCTGGCCGACTCGCTCGCTCGCTCGCCGCACTGTCTGGCCGACTCGCTCGCTCGCTCGCCGCACTGTCTGGCCGACTCGCTCGCTCGCTCGCCGCACTGTCTGGCCGACTCGCTCGCTCGCTCGCCGCACTGTCTGGCCGACTCGCTCGCTCGCCGCACTGTCTGGCCGACTCGCTCGCTCGCCGCACTGTCTGGCCGACTCGCTCGCTCGCCGCACTGTCTGGCCGACTCGCTCGCTCGCCGCACTGTCTGGCCGACTCGCTCGCTCGCCGCACTGTCTGGCCGACTCGCTCGCTCGCCGCACTGTCTGGCCGACTCGCTCGCTCGCCGCACTGTCTGGCCGACTCGCTCGCTCGCCGCACTGTCTGGCCGACTCGCTCGCTCGCCCCACTGTCTGGCCGACTCGTTCGCTCGCTCGCCCCACTGTCTGGCCGACTCGCTCGCTCGCTCGCCCCACTGTCTGGCCGACTCGCTCGCTCGCTCGCCCCACTGTCTGGCCGACTCGCTCGCTCGCCCCACTGTCTGGCCGGCTCGCTCGCTCGCCCCACTGTCTGGCCGGCTCGCTCGCTCGCCCCACTGTCTGGCCGGCTCGCTCGCTCGCCCCACTGTCTGGCCGGCTCGCGCGCTCGCCCCACTGTCTGGCCGGCTCGCTCGCTCGCCCCACTGTCTGGCCGGCTCGCTCGCTCGCCCCACTGTCTGGCCGGCTCGCTCGCTCGCCCCACTTTCTGGCCCGCTCGCTCGCTCGCCCCACTGTCTGGCCCGCTCGCTCGCTCGCCCCACTGTCTGGCCCGCTCGCTCGCTCGCCCCACTGTCTGGCCCGCTCGCTCGCTCGCCCCACTGTCTGGCCCGCTCGCTCGCTCGCCCCACTGGCCGACTCGCTCGCTCGCCCGCCCCACTGGCCGACTCGCTCGCTCGCCCGCCCCCTGGCCGACTCGCTCGCTCGCCCGCCCCCTGGCCGACTCGCTCGCTCGCCCCACTGCCTGGCCGACTCGCTCGCTCGCCCCACTGCCTGGCCGACTCGCTCGCTCGCCCCACTGCCTGGCCGACTCGCTCGCTCGCCCCACTGCCTGGCCGAATCGCTCGCCCCACTGCCTGGCCGACTCGCTCGCCGCACTGTCTGGCCGACTCGCTCGCTCGCTCGCCGCACTGTCTGGCCGACTCGCTCGCTCCCTCGCCGCACTGTCTGGCCGACTCGCTCGCTCCCTCGCCGCATTGTCTGGCCGACTCGCTCGCTCCCTCGCCGCACTGTCTGGCCGACTCGCTCGCTCCCTCGCCGCATTGTCTGGCCGACTCGCTCGCTCCCTCGCCGCACTGTCTGGCCGACTCGCTCGCTCCCTCGCCGCACTGTCTGGCCGACTCGCTCGCTCCCTCGCCGCACTGTCTGGCCGACTCGCTCGCTCGCCGCACTGTCTGGCCGACTCGCTCGCTCGCCGCACTGTCTGGCCGACTCGCTCGCTCGCCGCACTGTCTGGCCGACTCGCTCGCTCGCCGCACTGTCTGGCCGACTCGCTCGCTCGCCGCACTGTCTGGCCGACTCGCTCGCTCGCCGCACTGTCTGGCCGACTCGCTCGCTCGCCGCACTGTCTGGCCGACTCGCTCGCTCGCCGCACTGTCTGGCCGACTCGCTCGCTCGCCGCACTGTCTGGCCGACTCGCTCGCTCGCCGCACTGTCTGGCCGACTCGCTCGCTCGCCGCACTGTCTGGCCGACTCGCTCGCTCGCCGCACTGTCTGGCCGACTCGCTCGCTCGCCGCACTGTCTGGCCGACTCGCTCGCTCGCCGCACTGTCTGGCCGACTCGCTCGCTCGCCGCACTGTCTGGCCGACTCGCTCGCTCGCCGCACTGTCTGGCCGACTCGCTCGCTCGCCGCACTGTCTGGCCGACTCGCTCGCTCGCCGCACTGTCTGGCCGGCTCGCTCGCTCGCCGCACTGTCTGGCCGGCTCGCTCGCTCGCCGCACTGTCTGGCCGGCTCGCTCGCTCGCCGCACTGTCTGGCCGGCTCGCTCGCTCGCCGCACTGTCTGGCCGGCTCGCTCGCTCGCCCCACTGTCTGGCCGGCTCGCTCGCTCGCCCCACTGTCTGGCCGGCTCGCTCGCTCGCCCCACTGTCTGGCCGGCTCGCTCGCTCGCCCCACTGTCTGGCCGGCTCGCTCGCTCGCCCCACTGTCTGGCCCGCTCGCTCGCTCGCCCCACTGTCTGGCCCGCTCGCTCGTTTGCCCCACTGTCTGGCCCGCTCGCTCGTTTGCCCCACTGTCTGGCCCGCTCGCTCGCTCGCCCGCCCCACTGGCCGACTCGCTCGCTCGCCCTCCCCCTGGCCGACTCGCTCGCTCGCCCGCCCCCTGGCCGACTCGCTCGCTCGCCCCACTGCCTGGCCGACTCGCTCGCTCGCCCCACTGCCTGGCCGACTCGCTCGCTCGCCCCACTGCCTGGCCGACTCGCTCGCTCGCCCCACTGCCTGGCCGAATCGCTCGCCCCACTGCCTGGCCGACTCGCTCGCCCCACTGCCTGGCCGACTCGCTCGCCCCACTGCCTGGCCGACTCGCTCGCCCCACTGCCTGGCCGACTCGCTCGCCCCACTGCCTGGCCGACTCGCTCGCCCCACTGCCTGGCCGACTCGCTCGCCCCACTGCCTGGCCGACTCGCTCGCTCGCCGCACTGCCTGGCCGACTCGCTCGCTCGCCGCACTGTCTGGCCGACTCGCTCGCTCGCCGCACTGTCTGGCCGACTCGCTCGCTCGCCGCACTGTCTGGCCGACTCGCTCGCTCGCCGCACTGTCTGGCCGACTCGCTCGCTCGCTCGCCCCACTGTCTGGCCGGCTCGCTCGCTCGCCCCACTGTCTGGCCGGCTCGCTCGCTCGCCCCACTGTCTGGCCGGCTCGCTCGCTCGCCCCACTGTCTGGCCGGCTCGCTCGCTCGCCCCACTGTCTGGCCCGCTCGCTCGCTCGCCCCACTGTCTGGCCCGCTCGCTCGCTCGCCCCACTGTCTGGCCCGCTCGCTCGCTCGCCCCACTGTCTGGCCCGCTCGCTCGCTCGCCCCACTGGCCGACTCGCTCGCTCGCCCGCCCCACTGGCCGACTCGCTCGCTCGCCCGCCCCCTGGCCGACTCGCTCGCTCGCCCGCCCCCTGGCCGACTCGCTCGCTCGCCCCACTGCCTGGCCGACTCGCTCGCTCGCCCCACTGCCTGGCCGACTCGCTCGCTCGCCCCACTGCCTGGCCGACTCACTCGCTCGCTCGCCCCACTGCCTGGCCGAATCGCTCGCCCCACTGCCTGGCAGACTCGCTCGCCCCACTGCCTGGCCGACTCGCTCGCCCCACTGCCTGGCCGACTCGCTCGCCCCACTGCCTGGCCGACTCGCTCGCCCCACTGCCTGGCCGACTCGCTCGCCCCACTGCCTGGCCGACTCGCTCGCCCCACTGCCTGGCCGACTCGCTCGCTCGCCCCACTGCCTGGCCGACTCGCTCGCCCCACTGCCTGGCCGACTCGTTCGCTCGCCCCACTGCCTGGCCGACTCGCTCGCTCGCCCCACTGTCTGGCCGACTCGCTCGCTCGCTCGCCCCACTCTGGCCGGCTCGCTCGCTCGCCCCACTGTCTGGCCGGCTCGCTCGCTCGCCCCACTGTCTGGCCGGCTCGCTCGCTCGCCCCACTTTCTGGCCCGCTCGCTCGCTCGCCCCACTGTCTGGCCCGCTCGCTCGCTCGCCCCACTGTCTGGCCCGCTCGCTCGCTCGCCCCACTGGCCGACTCGCTCGCTCGCCCGCCCCACTGGCCGACTCGCTCGCTCGCCCGCCCCCTGGCCGACTCGCTCGCTCGCCCGCCCCCTGGCCGACTCGCTCGCTCGCCCCACTGCCTGGCCGACTCGCTCGCTCGCCCCACTGCCTGGCCGACTCGCTCGCTCGCCCCACTGCCTGGCCGACTCGCTCGCTCGCTCACCCCACTGCCTGGCCGAATCGCTCGCCCCACTGCCTGGCCGACTCGCTCGCCCCACTGCCTGGCCGACTCGCTCGCCCCACTGCCTGGCCGACTCGCTCGCCCCACTGCCTGGCCGACTCGCTCGCCCCACTGCCTGGCCGACTCGCTCGCCCCACTGCCTGGCCGACTCGCTCGCCCCACTGCCTGGCCGACTCGCTCGCTCGCCCCACTGCCTGGCCGACTCGTTCGCTCGCCCCATTGCCTGGCCGACTCGCTCGCTCGCCCCACTGTCTGGCTGACTCGCTCGCTCGCCCCACTGTCTGGCCGACTCGCTCGCTCGCCCCACTGTGTGGCCGACTCGCTCGCTCGCCCCACTGTCTGGCCGACTCGCTCGCTCGCTCCACTGTCTGGCCGACTCGCTCGCTCGCCCCACTGTCTGGCCGACTCGCTCGCTCGCCCCACTGTCTGGCCGACTCGCTCGCTCGCCCCACTGTCTGGCCGACTCGCTCGCTCGCCCCACTCTCTGGCCGACTCGCTCGCCCGCCCCACTGTCTGGCCGACTCGCTCGCCCGCCCCACTGTCTGGCCGACTCGCTCGCTCGCCCGCCCCACTGTCTGGCCGACTCGCTCGCTCGCCCGCCCCACTGTCTGGCCGACTCGCTCGCTCGCCCGCCCCACTGTCTGGCCGACTCGCTCGCTCGCCCGCCCCACTGTCTGGCCGACTCGCTCGCTCGCCCCACTGTCTGGCCGACTCGCTCGCTCGCCCCACTGTCTGGCCGACACGCTCGCTCGCTCGCCCCACTGTCTGGCCGACACGCTCGCTCGCTCGCCCCACTGTCTGGCCGACTCGCTCGCTCGCTCGCCCCACTGTCTGGCCGACTCGCTCGCTCGCCCCACTGTCTGGCCGACTCGCTCGCTCGCCCCACTGTCTGGCCGACTCGCTCGCTCGCCCCACTGTCTGGCCGACTCGCTCGCTCAATCATATAAATGTTTAGTACTTTTTCAGTGTGCTGGAATGTTGAAATATTGCATACTGATGTATCTCAAATCCAAGATTGCAGGAAAAAAAAAAAAAGTCACAAAACTCTCACACGAAAATATCCGTAAACAAGTCGGTCAGTGCAGCTTCACTCTCACGCATGGTCACGTGATAAAGACATTGGCACGTCATGTGATCCTGCATGGGCACGATTGTTCCCCCAGGGGAGCAGGTGTTTCTCTGTTTTGTGGCAGTATGATTCGAAAAGTGCCTGTGGGATTTTGTCATTTACGGACGGTGTACAGTGGTAGGAAGCCATAAACGATTGTAAACAGGCATTCCTTCTTCATTACACCATCTATTCAAAGCATTATAAATAACCTGTGCTGTTCTTTACTGTGTTTATCATTGGGTCGGAAATTTGACCCAGATCAGACAAAGAATTGCTCTCCATCTCGAGCAGCCTGTCACACAATCATGAAAACGGGAAGATGCTAACTTAACATGACAACTCAAATTGGCACTGTTGTTAACGATGTGCAACGTGGGAATAGCTACAAGAATATGACGAGCACTGTGTTCGAATTTGGTTTGTAATCCCCACCCCATGTTTGTCTTCGACTTAGAACCATAAACTCCGTCTCTTAGTATTGCCTAGCAACCAATTATAACTTAAACTCTTTGCTCGTTTTTTATTTACTCGATTTATTTAGTTGCTTTCAGCTTACACACCCACAATCCACTTCATCAAATACATAAATCTCGTTAACAATCTAATATATTTGCATGTAGGATACACCCCAGTATCTGCTTGCAGTGTGTGCGTGTGCGCGTGTCCGTCCGTCCGTCCATCCCAATTCCTGGAAGCTAACTGAATTGTAAGTCCCTGTAATAAGAGAATTGGGCTGCACACCCTAAATATTCACTCAATTTTGTACGTATTTGCGATTTGATCTCCTTTATGTTTGCTTATTCATTTTCCCGTGATGTCATTTAATGAATGAATTTCGACTTGTTTTATGGTTGCATTTTTCTTGCGATCCGTACTCTTCACCACCCACAGCTAACCAGTTCTGGAGCTCCGTTCTGGTCTGGTCCAAAGCGCTGTCCTCGTCCACTGACGTTTGACGTTGACAATGTGAGTTGACGGTGCGAGGGCGACTTTGTCATCATGTCATTGTACAATTACCCTCTGTGTCATTGTTTTGCTGATAATCCCTTCCTTCCCCTGTGTTACCTTCCCTAGCCCATGCACATGGACTACATTGTATCTGCAGCTCAGCTCCTGGCGCAGTCGTACGAGCTTCCGGGCAACAGGGATCGGGCTGCTGTGCGGGATGTCCTCGAACAGGTGCGCGTGCCCGTGTTCACGCCTCGGTCTGGCGTTCGGATTCACGTCTCGGATCAAGACCTTCAGAGCAATCAGATCACTCTGGGTAAGGTTTGAAGATGCATTGTTAAAGGCTCAGGTTTATAAAACTATTGGTTCACGAGTTATCAAACAGAGTGACCACTATATTCGTCATGGGTGTGTGTCTGTCTGTCTGTCCGCAGCATAACTACCCGATGATATCATCCGATCTTGATGAAACTTGGGTGGGAGGTTGATATCATGATCTAGTTGTGTCCTGCCTAGAGTGGGCGTATTGCGCCCATTGTGGGCGGAGCGACACCCGAAAAAGATGTCTTTTTAGGGGGTAATCGAGTTCAAGCTACATCTTCTCCAAGGGAGTTGGTGGAATCTGACAGGGGTTTCGGTATTTGGTTCGGCCAATGTCATGTGTCTAGCCCCACGAAGCTCGATCTTTCATTTTCGCCCCAAGGTCAAGGTCACAAGGTCACAAAATTTAGAAACGTTGATTTTTGATTGTTTTATTACTTTGTTCGCTTCCTGATAGGGTGAAATGTCGTACATGATCTTATATTATCACATACATCATGAAATACAAGTTTTCCAACAAATTTCAGAATCTTCGATCTTTGACCTTTGAAGGTCACAAAGGTCAAATTTTCAAAGTTGCCGGAATCGAACCTAATTTTCGGTATTGTGTAGCTAACTAACCTCATAACTGATTATACATTATTTTCTATCTCATTTCAAGGTCAGTAACCTTCGTTTTGACATTTCCGGGCCTGTTTCGGTTATAGTCCGTCCTTTGTCATTGAATACCGCTCGCTCGTGAACCATCGTCGTCTCCTGACTTGTGTGATTCTTTTTCAACTAATGTCACAAATGTACTTATTAATTTTTCTTTTCCAGATGATGCCAAACTAGAGGAGCTGAAAAACTCTCTTCCACCACGCGATTCTATAAATAATTTCAAGATGGATCCCATCGAGTTTGAGAAGGTATGACTTGGGGTTGTTGTTTTTGTTGTCTTTGTTTCGGAGTCCCGTTTTCATTCGAGTCGATGAATTGAGGCTTGGAGTTGCTGAAATCTTCCTCAAATTATCACTGAACCACCTGCAGACGAGTGTTATGTGTGCAAACAGGATGATGAGACAAATTTCCACATGGATTTCATCGTGGCAGCGTCCAACCTGCGTGCAGAGAATTACAGCATTGCACCGGCGGATAGGCACAAGGTGAACCGATTGCATGCTGTGTGCAAAATAAACATACCATTATATTAAAGGGACGTTGTTGCAGGGTCCATGTGTTGTTGGATCAGGAATTCTAGGTTTGAGTTGATTTTGTAACTTATCGCGCGAGTGTTGACTGCTTGCCGTTATTAGGAAATTCAACCAGAGACGTCTCTTGTTCATCGGCCATTTGTCCCTTGTTTACCGAGCCTTGCAATAATTGCCCCGTCACACTTTTTTTTTTTTTTCTTTTTTTTTGTATACTGAACCGAGGCTCGTGAAAGAGCTAACATTTATTTCACAAACAAATCAACCAGACAAACAAAATATACAAAAGAGGGAGCGGAAGCCAAGATGGGGAGAGAAGGGGAAGCACACAACCACAACATTTGAGAGCAGGGAGAAGTGTGGGAGGGAGAGGGCTTGGGGGCAGGAGGCGTGGGAAGGGGAGGGGGGGGGGGGGCACTTACGCACTTACTTACGCAGCACTTAAATTATTTTACGTGTCATTCCCAAATCGTTAGTTTTGACTGGCATTGAAAGGCAAGTTTTATTAACCTGCGCACGCGAGTCGAAGAGCGGGGTTAAGCAATATGTTAACTTCTGTCTCTCTGTTCGTCTGCAAGTGTTGGTTTATGGTTGAGGAACAATTTAATTTCAATTGGATGTTACATTTTGAACAAGAATCGGAACACAAACCTGTAGCTTAGCAGTACTTTGGCTATGAGTTTGTCCCGATCGCACATACGCAGAGAGGAGTGAGATAATTTTTTGCAAATTACCTTGTCTGCCTGTCTGGCATTCAAACAAATTTTAAATGAAACAGAAAACCAAGTACTGCATTGGAGTCATCAGAAGAAACCCAAAAAAAAAAGTAGAGCAAAGATGGAGTCATCAGGAGGAACCTGCATAGGATTTTGGTTTCAGCCGCTACTCCTCTACCCTCAAACCCATCTAAGCGCAGCTAAGTGAGAATGAATGATCGTTTTAAGGCCATTTTTCCCCGCTAGGGCGGGGGTTAGCCTTGCGGGCCCCATGACAATCATGGTTCCTTGTTTGAGGCAATGTTTTTATGGCCGGATGCCCTTCCTGACGCCAACCCTTGGTCACGCTCTTACGATGCGCAGGGATACGGTGTACCTATTCTAAATCGGGGTACACACCGTGATCATTCATCCCAGCAAGCTGGTACTCAATTAGCCGACCTCGGAAGGATGACAGGCTGAGTCAACCCCCCTGGCGTTAATTCAGCGATCGACCGGGATTCGAACCCAGGATCCCAAGCCGGCACCCTAACCGCTAAGCCAACGCCAGGCTTTTACCTGCAAACCTGCAAATTAGCAAACCAATGCACATACATTAGCACAACAATGTGCATGACTTCACATTTTAATAACATAACCATGTATACATACATTACATCATATTTTGCATGCGTCAAACAAAACAATGTGCGCACAAATGAGCATTTAGCATTGTGTGCATGAATACAGGTGACTATATCTACGAGTCAGGTAGTCAGGTTTGGAGGTGTGGTTTGCTGTCAAAAGGCAGAGGATTCCCTGCCCGGCAGCACCTGAGATGTTGCTCTGTGGTCTCCAGTCGCATCAAGCGCAGCTAAGTGAGACTTGCAGGAAAAAAAAAAAAATCTTCAAGAATTCACTTCGCCGAAGACAGATAGATAAAGAAAGAGAGAAATAAAGAAGAAGCAAGAATTAGAATGAATAAAGAGAAATATGTAAAAGTAGAAAGAAATGTGAAAGGAACAAAGATCCCTAACTCCTAGCTCTAGCTCCTTCCCTTGACTCCTAGCCCTGAGCCCCAACTCCTAGCTCCTAGCCCCAACTCCTAGCTCTTAGCCCTAACTCCTAGCTCTAGCTCCTTCCCTTGACTCCTAGCCCTTAGCCCCAACTCCTAGCTCCTAGCCCCAACTCCTAGCTCTTACCCCTAACTCCTATCCCTTAACTCCTAGCCCCAACTCCTAGTTCCTAGCCCTTAACTCCTAGCCCTTAGCCCGAACTCCTAGCACCAGCTCCTGGCTCCTAGCCCCAACTCCTAGCCCCAACTCCTAGCTCCTAGCCCTTAACTCCTAGCCCTTAGCCCCAACTCCTAGCTGCTAGCCCTTAGCCCCAACTCCTAGCCCCAACTCCTAGCCCCTAGCCCTTAGCCAGAACTCCTAGCACCAGCTCTTGGCTCCTAGCCCCAGCTCCTAGCCCCAACTCCTAACTCCTAGCCCTTAACTCCTAGCCCTTAGCCCCAACTCCTAGCTCCTAGCCCTTAGCCCGAACTCCTAGCACCAGCTCCTGGCTCTTAGCCCCAACTCCTAGCTCCTAGCCCCAACTCCTATCTCCTAGCCCTTAGCCCAAACTCCTAGCCCGAGCTCCTGGCTCCTAGCCCCAACTCCTAGTTCCTAGCCCTTAGCCCAAACTCCTAGCCCCAACTCCTAGCCCAAAATCCTAGCTCCTAGCCCCAACTCCTAGCTCCTAGCCCTTAGCCCAAACTCCTAGCCCCAGCTCCTGGCTCCTAGCCCTTAGCCCAAACTCCTAGCCCCAACTCCTAGCCCCAAATCCTAGCTCCTAGCCCCAGCTCCTAGCCCTTAGCCCAAACTCCTAGCCCCAGCTCCTGGCTCCTAGCCCCAACTCCTATCCCCAGAAAGTTGTTTGGAAGAACCCCAGATAGATAGATTTCAGCATTTCTTCCTCAGGCAAAAACGCAGCAACAGTTACAAGCTAC
Organism: Myxine glutinosa; assembly: GCF_964187855.1. NCBI lineage: Eukaryota > Metazoa > Chordata > Myxini > Myxiniformes > Myxinidae > Myxine > Myxine glutinosa. The sequence continues at coordinate 358,212,168 of NC_136261.1, read as the reverse complement.
CAGAGGTCTATCAGTGGGGGAAATCATTCCGAACAGGAATATTACTGTTTTGAAGGAGGATGTCATAATGGACACAAAAAACAGGCATGAAGAACTAATGTAACATGTTAAATAAGGTGGTGTCATAGACACTTCCCAAATGAATTTTTTACATGATCTTTAAAATATTTATTTTATTTCAATTTAATTATTTATTTGATCACTGCATGAGGTAAGGTGTTCTATGAACTCTCTAGTTTGTTTTGCAATCCATGATTGGTTGTTAATTATCCAGTCATTTGGTTCAAATTTAGTAAACAGGTCTGGAGATGCCGATGGACATCCAAGAGCTGTAGACGTAAACCCTAGACACGCGGAAGATATATATTGCCAGAAAACTAGTCGCGTTCTGTATGTGTTGGCCACATCTTGCTCTCCCCAATGGGCGCGACATGAAAATCGATCTAATTGAAGCCGAAGTTCGAGATACCAGTGTAGCCGGACAGAGGGTTGTTTGTTGGGTTCATTTGTGATGAAACGACGGTGTGCCGATCCACTGAACGATCTCCGGACGTCACCAAAAAAGATGATGTCACAATGCGACTGTATTGAGATGTGGCGACATCGCATGTTGGTCAGTTTCCACTAACGGGCTTGGTAGAGAATGCACCTTTGAAAAGGCAAAATAAAAGGTAACGCAAAACGTCGACCACTGAGCAGTACAGTAAACCCTCGTCTTCACAACTCGGATTTGTTTATACACGTGGGGACAAATGCAAAGCTTATTTCTCAAACGCACACACGGGTTTGAATGTGGCGCTGTGACCACGTCGTGCACTGAGGTGACATCTCCCACCATCTTCTATTACCCATGCTGTTTTCAGTCTGCATAGCGCCACGGTCAAGTGAGCTTGTGCCCAGAAGATTTCTCTAACTCTACGTTATTTAGCCGCGTACTGTACCCTTAAATACAGTATGCCTCAGAAACGTCAGGCCCTCTCCAAGTGGTAGTGGAGTGAAGAAATTCCACAAGGTTATGACATTAGCAGAGGAAATCGTGATTTTAGTGTGCGTCTGCCAGGAGTATCATGTGAACGAGTCCACCATATTCACCATTCATTCAAGTTCGACCGACTTTCTGGAGCTTATAACAGAAAAAAGCCTTGCCCCTGGATAGATGTTCAACTGAAAAAACAGGGCTTTTCTACAATAAAATGGGTAACAGGATGTACATCTCCAAGGAGCAGAAGGGAGCACATGGGTTCAAGTCTTTCAAGGATGATCTTGCACTTCTGTTTTTGTGGAAATGCATTCAGCGACTTTAAATGCCAACCTTTCCTGCCGCAACACGCCCACCACTGACGATGATTCTTCGGCCTCAAACATTCAAACCCCCGGCCCGCCCTACAAACTTAACCCCCATCCTGCAAAATTATATACAGTACATGTATTATAGGTATTACATCTGAGGTGTTTATCATACTAAAATACACACTTTGGTGCCTGTCTGTCTGTCTGACGATTTTTGACCGCGATACATTCAGTCGTTACTTATCCAATCTCAACCAAACTTGACAGGAGGACTAAGGGTCACACAATGAAGGTTGTAGCAAATTCATTTGCCCACCTCCCCAAGGGGGTTTTCCCCGCCAATGAGGTTGGTGTTGAGGTGTATATCCGTGTTACGATAGGTTTATCATGGTGTTTTCGTGAGAGCACCGGCACCCACCAGAAGTAAAAAAATTTATAAACCACACAAACGTATGATTACCTTTTTAAACAGTGGCTAATGCTGTTTAACACTAAACTGAAAGAAATTTGGAGGAATCCTGACATCCGTGAGGCAAATTTTACTTGTGGAACTAAGCAAAGATCTACTGTAATCTATATACCCCACAAGAGCTAATAACATGACCCTTACTGCTGCTCCCGTAGTGAGCGGGTGTACTAATAAACAGAAAAACGTATGAAATATTCTTGTCTGTTAGGTTTCGTGGCCACATTCCCTTATCCCTATTTATCACATAAGATATTAAGCTGGCGCAACACTGTTTTGCCAAATGCGCCGTTTTCCAAAAAACTAACCCCCACGTTGGACAAGGGTCTACTGTATTGCTTTGCCAGTGGAGGTTTCATGTAACACTATTACCTCATCCACAGAGCAAGCTCATCGCTGGGAAGATAATTCCAGCAATTGCCACAACGACTGGTGCTGTAGTTGGCCTCGTATGTCTCGAGCTTTACAAAGTGCTTCGCGGCGTCAAAGACCTGGATTCCAACAAGAATGGCTTCCTTAACCTGTCACTGCCTTTCTTCGGCTTTTCTTCGCCCATCGCGGCTCCCCGACATCAGGTGCTTTTCCTCCCCAGTACCGAAGTTTTTTTCCTTTTTTTCTATTTTTTGAAGAATAATTGTCTTGGCCTTAGTTGTTCTTCATTATTTTCTGATGCTAATTCTTTGTCCTGTAAGCACCCTTGGCTTTTGTTGCATCGCTGCTCAACCATCTGTCTTGCGCTTTGACGTGATGCCTGCGTTTTATTTGTATTTAAATATGTATATATATATATTCTCGTAGTACTACGAGGAGGAATGGACTTTGTGGGACCGCTTTGAGGTGGATGGAATCAAAGCAGATGGTGAGGAAATGACTCTACAAGAATTCCTGGATTACTTTCAGGTAAGGTTTTATCTTTTCGCTCCTTATTCACGCCTTCGACTTCATGTTTAGATCTTAAGATGCATTATGAAGCACCTGTAGTGCTGCCGTAGGTACTTTTGTGCAATTCAGTTGCTGTTTTTTTCTGCTCAGAGTAACTGTGGTTAATTTGATCTTTCACTCTTTATTTATATGGTCAATTAAAAATTCTTTTTGCTCGCCAAAAAATATGGGTTTTAAATTTTTTTCCCAAACCTGACTTTTGTTAACCCCACAACCGGGCGTCAGCCTGATTTTGGGATCGGAGCCAAAAGTAATGTGACCCACCTTCATCATCTGTTTGAACGAGCCGTGGAAAATATCTTGGATGGCATCAATGGGAAAATCACTACAATAATGCCATTAACATTTTACCATCATCGCTTACCATTGGTCGGTTATCCCTTGGATCAGATTGGCTGCTGTGCATACGATTCTGAACACCCTGCTTTTGATTGGTCATCCAGCATAGCCCACCACCTCATTCGCATTTATATGGGAGGGAAATTGAGAAGTTTTTTTTTTTACTCCTGAGGAAATTCAATGGAACATTATCGTTAGAAAGTCTACTTTTTGGATACCTCAAGTGGGACTCAAAGTGGGTTTTTTGAGTAATAGGTTCCTTCTTGCCACCCTACCGTACAGGCCGGACTTGTTGAGTGCTTGGGATATTGTTTTCGCATGCACACAGTGACCAGTCTTTGCCATAAAGGCCTGTAGCTCTTTCAAAGTTGCCATTGGCCTCTTGGTGTCCTCTGATCAGTCTCCTCCTTGCTCGGTCATCCAGTTTGGAGGGACAACCTGATCTAGGCAGGGTCTTGGTGATACCATACACCTTCCACTTCTTAATGATTGTCTTGACTGTGCTCCAGGTGATATTCAAGGACTTTGAAATATTTTTATACCCATCCCCTCATCTGTGCCATTCCACAACTTTATCCCGGAGGTGTTTTGAAAGCTCCTTGGTGCTCGTGGTTGAGCCTTTGCTTTGAAATGCACTTCTCAGCAGAGGAAATCTACAGGAACAGCTGATTTTATTCTGAAATAATCAGAATCACTACAATTTAACACAGGTGGAGAGGCCAGTTATCTTGGTGTGTGATGAAGGTGATTGGTTACACCTTAGCTAATTCACAATTGGTATTATAATGGGGGTGGACACTTATCCAACCACGATATTCTCGTTTTGTATTTTTAATGACTTATGAAATTTGTCGAATTTTTTTTTCACTTGGAAGTTGTGGGTTACGATGTGTAAATATAGGTGGAAAAAGTCCGATTTAATGCATTTTAATTCCAGGCTATAAGGTAGCAAAAGGTGGAAATTTTTAAAGATGGTGTAGACTTTATATCGGCACTGTGTTGTGACTTGAGCTATTTTACATGCAAATGTCATATACACATCACATTTTAAGGTGTCTTCAGTGATGACGTTCATACTTTGATGTTGACTTGCATAGTTTCAAGTCTGATAGGACAAAATGATAAATCACATGGTGCATTTGCTTTGCAGAACAAACATAAACTTGAAATCACAATGCTCTCTCACGGAGTCTCCATGTTGTACTCTTTCTTCATGTCGCCTGCCAAACTTGCAGAGAAAATGGATCAGAAGTACGTTTTGCACCCACCAGCATGAGCCATTGGTTTACCTCGTACACCTTTTCTATGGAAAATTCCATGTTGTTGAAATGCCATTCTTAGATTGTAGAACAGTTTGGATGTTTTTATGGGAAGGGAGAGGAAATGGCAAATGGGATTGTAATGTAATGGGAACCGGTAGAAGCAATGGTGATTGATATTGGACTGGCAGGTTAGCCCGGAGGTGCACTCGATCTTCTCTAAACTGCCTTGCCTGGGTTCAAATCTCTTTCGCTATAAACTGTCATCCTGGCGTTTGTCTGCTGGCATCAATTGGTGGATGTTAAAGATCCCTTGGTATCTTTTTCTATTCCTCCCTCCTCACCACCCCCCTACCCCCCCCCCCCCCTCCCATACACATACATACATACATACATATACACATATACATACATACACATATACATACACATACATATATACATACACATACATATATACATACACATACATATATACATACATACATACACATACACATATACATACACATACACTGCCGATCAAAAGTTTTAGAACACCTCAGTTTTTCCAGTTTTTATTGAAATTTACGCAGTTTAATGTCTCAATGTACTCTGAAATTAAGCATAGAACAAATAAACAATTGGAGATAAAAAAGAAATCATAGAATCATTTTGTTTAACAAAATGTAATTTAAAATTTTGACTCGGCAAAGTAGCCACCTTTTGCAGATATAACCGCCGAACACACTCGTGGCATTCTTTCTACAATGGAAATCAAATATTGTTCGGGAAGATCTTCCCAACACTGTTGCAGAAGTTCCCACAAATGTGTTGCACTTGTAGGTTTCTTTGCTTTCACCCTTCTGTCCAGTTCATCCCAAACCAGCTCGATGGGGTTTAAGTCTGGAGACTGTGCTGGCCATTCCATGATTTGAAGCCTACCGTCTTGTTCTTTTCCTCGAAGGTAGTTTTGACATAGCATGGGGGTGTGTTTAGGGTCATTATCTTGCTGTAGGATGAACCCCTGACCAACTATACCAGAGGGTATTGCATGGCGCTGCAAAATGCTGTGGTAGCCCTTTTGGTTCAGGGTGCCAGTCACTCTGTGCAAGTCGCCGACTCTGGATCCAGCAAAAGAGTCCCAGACCATCACGCTTCCTCCTCCATGTTTGACAGTTGGTGTCACACACTGAGGAACCATCCTTTCGCCTACTCGACGGCGTACAAAAACCCTGCGTGATGAACCAAAGATTTCAAATTTTGATTAATCGGTCCATAAGACCTTCTTCCAGTCTTCAGTAGTCCACTGGCGGTGCTTCATGGCCCAGGCAAGCCTCTTTTTCTTATTTTGCCATCTTAGCAATGGCTTTCTTACTGCCACTCAACCTGTCAAACCTGCAGCTCGAAGTCTTCTCTTCACAGTTGAAACTGAGACTTGCTTACTTCAACCAGTGTTAAGCTGTGCTTGAAGCTGTTGTCCTGTGAGCCGCCAATCACGCAAGCTGTTGACTCTCAGAAACTTGTCTTCTGATTTTGTTGTGGCTTTGGGTCTGCCAGACCTCTTCCTGTCAGAGTTTCCTCCAGTTTCCAATATACTACTTCCTGCAGTGCAATATTGCCCAAATAATGCTTCGGAGGGTGTAATGACAGTCTGTTCCAATACTGCTTTTATACAGACAGGGGGTTTGTAATCAAGTAATCAGCAGAGGTTGGGACACCTGTAGGAATTTTTTGCATCAACTTTCAAGGCTTAATTTACTTACATTGCTACAGAACAGCTATAAGTTGTTAACCCATTACTTGTTCCCTTAAGAAGGCCTTTTTTTTTTTACAATATAACTGTGCAATTTACATTATTTTCGCGTTTTTGCTAACCTAAACTTTTTTTTTAACCTAGAGCAGTTTACTGCTTACCTTTGTACCATTTCAGGTTATTCACTGGACATTAAACTGCGTAAATTTCAATAAAAACTGGAAAAATTGAGATGTTCTAAAACTTTTGACCGGTAGTGTACATACACACACACACACACACACACACACACACACACACACACATACACATACACATATACGTACACACATACATACATACACATACACACATATACACATACACACATACATACACATACACACATACATACACATATACACATACATACACACACACTTTGTGTACTATAGAAGCTCCATTGCTGCATTCATCTGATTTGGTCAATAACAACCTGTGCCTCGCTCGTGCTGGTGTCATCATCTCTGTGCGGTCATGTGATTGTTATTTGCATTAATTTACAAATATATCTAATACACTATCACATCGTACAAATGCCTCCTTTTTCTCTCAATGTCAAACCTGTTCTCATTCTAGGATGTCAGATATAGTCACAAAGGTGTCTAAGAAGAAGATCGGTAAGCACGTGAGGTCCCTGGTGTTTGAACTCTGTTGCAATGACACGAGCAAAGAGGACGTGGAAGTGCCCTATGTGAAGTACAACTTCCGTTAAGTTACACGCGCGTCCCTCCGTACTTACGACCGCCCGTCCTCCGGCACCGTGTCTTGTTCACTCGTCACTCTTCGCTGTTCTCCAAGTTGGCTCTTTTGGGATTTGGTTTGTCCTATTGGAGGAGATGGGTCCTTCATTCAGGGGGGGGGGGGGGGGGTTCAACCCTCATCGTTCTTCCCTACCTTCTGCTCGCTCGCTGTTTTGATATGGCTGGTGTGTTAAACCTGTTTCAGTCAAACTTTCAGTAAACCGATGTGGAACATTCCGCCTGTCCCTCGTTGCCGCATCCTCTAATTTAAATGGATTTATTCTGCAGATATGCCCACTCAGCCATCCGTGGAGCATCCAATGGTTTAAGGGGTCCTGTAGACATTGCTACTGAACGCGTATTAGCACTGTCCTGTGTGTGGATATGACTCGAAGCTACAGGAAGCTTGTGTTGGCCTGGAAAAGGCCTTGCTTTTTCCTTATCTTGCTGTGGTTGAACCTTGAACAGAAGGGCTGTGTTTGTGTGCACCAAATTTCAAAAACTTCTGCTTTTTAAGGACTATAAAGATTGTGAGTCAAATAAAGTGGCATTTAAAAATTGTCCACGTTCTGCTTTTCTTTCTTTACTTTCTATGGAAGGCCATGTCTATGTTACGTGTACAAAGGCGCAAGTTTGGGGGTGGGGAGGGAAATCAGGCATGTTCTACACAATATTGTGGAAATAATTATTAACTCCAACACTTGTGTTTATTTCAATGAGATAGCGCTCAAGCTTGCATGTGAGGACAGGAGAAATGTTACATTGGAAAGCACAAAAATGTCAAAATCGCACCAAAATGATGTTGAGAATGAATGAGCATGACCACAGGCTCTTTATTGCCCTCTGTCGAATTAGTACACAAGGACGAACCCAAAAACGAGTACCAATGACCAGGAGAGGGAAGGAGCTGGGAAGGAGCAGCGTGCATACAGGATCGTGGGTGTGCAGGGAGTGACATGTGGTCATAAAAGGCGGCACATTTGAAAGACTGAAGTGCGGAGCATGAGAAAATAGGACACACAGACTATTGCACAATTTAGGAGAATATGGGGATGAATGAATGCAGGTGAGAGTTTAAGGATTTTTTTTTTTTGTATACCAAGTCTAGGCTCGTATGAGAGTCAACATATTGAACATAAAAAGGGAGTGGAAGACAAGAGCGGGTGAAAGAGGGAAGCACAACAACAGTAGGGAACAAGGACATCAGGAGACCTGTGGAAGAGAGAGGGCTGAGGCGGGGTACACGGGATAAACAAGATGGATACTACAGGGACTTTTAGGAAAGAAAACTGAATTTGAAGGAGGTGTCCGTTTTGGATTGGATTAACGTGGGTAGAAAAGATCAAGGTTTTGGATGGGGGAAGATAAGAGATGGTGGTGAACAGCTGTTTTAAAGACCTGGAGAGATGAGTGCGATTGAAGAGAGTGACGGAATTCGTTCCAGAGGTGGGAAAAAAAGGAGTGAAGGTGAGCAGAGAATCTTGATTTTGGCAATTTCCCCAGAAGAGGGTTGCTGGCAGATCGTGTGTGTCCTGCAGGAATATTTGGGGGACAGAGCAGGGGGAGCTAGGCTGGAGAGGAGTCAGTAGAAGACAGAAAGACCACCAACCTGCCTGCGGTGAGAGAGAAAAAGGCCCTCAGAATCAGCTTAATTGCAGGAGATTCCAATGATTCTGAAAGCTATGGTTTCACCAGCGTGAAGCTGAGTTAGGTGTGAGGCAGGAGCATCAGCCCAGAGGGGACAGCAATACTACATCAAGTGGTGGATGAAAGCTTTGTATGTGGTTATTAGCTCAGGTGTGCCAAGAGAGGACTTCGCGCGACGGAGGATGCCCAGTCGGCGACTGGCTTTGGAGGCCAGTTTGGAAATATGGTTTTCCCAGGAAAGATCATGGCAGATTGTGAGACCCAAGAGATTGAGCGACAGAACTTATTTGAGAGGATTGTTGAGAAAGTAGATGGGAGGGTTGTCCAGTTGGTCTTTTCGGAGAGACAAAGTGAGAGTGTGAGATTTTTCAGGATTGAAAGACATGTTCCACGTGCATGCGACTTGGAGTGGCTTTGAAAGGGTAGACGCAAGAGTAAGGCCAGACATAAGCTTGTGCATAATGGAGAGCCGACCAACTTGCCACCGGTGGGAAAGCGAGAAATTAGCTTCCTGTCCTGAAATGCTAATGGCGCAGAAGCTCTTGAGTTTTTGTGTTTTTTCTTACTGCCTCAAGAAGGGCAAAGTGGGGAGCTATACTCTGTGGCGCTCCTTATGAAAGCCTTGCACACCGTGACAAATTGAGTACATTCAGAATTGTCTTGGGTTTCATGAGAATATCCAGGTGGCGATTAGCATTTTCTGCTAACGTACAGTTAAAGCAGTCATCCCCTTTTAAAAAATCACATTGATCATAACATTCATTGTGCAGACATGAGAATGCTAAAAAGGCTTCCGAGATAGGATCCAACCTGTTGCCAAGGTCCACAAAGAGGTTGTGGGCATCGCAGATGTGATCCTGCCTGTTTCTGGGGTTCGCAAATAGGTCGCATGCCCCTGGGCAGGATCTATGGATGAGATCCTGTTCCTGGAGGCGAAGAAGAGGTCAGAAGTCATGGCAAGTGGCCCCATACCACACCTGATGACATCACAGGGCCGGTTGAGTTCCCTGGACAGGGTCGCATCTGTTGCTGTGTGCCATTCCACCTCACCTTTTCTGAGCAAGTGTAACTAAGTTATCCACTTTGCTCCAAGTCTGAGCTCTTATCGACCTTCAAAGGACTTCATCTACATCTTGGAGTACTGGATTGTTTGGACAGCTTGATGGAGCTCTCTCCCCTGCCTCGCATCTTGCTCAGCTTGACATACAGGAATCTTCCGTGATGAAGATGAGTATGAGCCTATCATTTTGCCATCACAGGTCGGTGCCCTCTTCTCCCACCTTTCTGGTCTTGTATCCTCTGCTTTTACCATGCTGCCCCACCCCAGATTTCTGTAGGGTGTAGTGGTCAACCAGCAAACCCCCTTCTGATGAAACTGCCAAAATCCTGAATCGCTACTCACCTCCACTCATTACCTCCACCACCAAAGGTGGATGGAGGTTATGTTTTCACCCTTGTCTGTCTGTCTGTGAACAGGATATCTCAGAGTTATGGATGGATTTGGACGAAACTTGGTGGACAGGTTGTGTGCGTGACAAGGAAGAATCGATTCGATTTTGGTGAAGATCTGAATATGGATTCGGATAAAAGTTATTTAATTTTTGAAGTGATGCTTCACCATTGAGAGATCGGGCAAAAAGCAATACATAACATGATATTTAAAAAAGTTATGGACGAATTATGACAAAACTTGGTGGAGGAGTTGGTTTGGTGACGAGAACAAGCTGAATCCAGAGGAAACTTGAACGCCACTCAGTCGAGCGCATACTCCCGTCGTGGGTCAAGTTGGAACAGTACGATTTCACAAAAGTTTGAGGGAGTAGTTCAGTGACAAGACAAGACAAGACAACACAAGACAGACACTGCACAGATATATTAGCCTATATATATAGAATATAAAGAAGATAATGTTAAAAAAAACAAGGCAATTTCACTTACACTTTCGGATTCAGCGTTCAATTCTGTATAAGTGAGTGTATTTTGAGGCATGTGTGACTTCAAATAAAATTGTAAGCCAGGAAAAACGTTCGTTTCATTCCTTAGGGATACAACATGTAAAACTGGCCCAAACGTGAAAATAAAACTCGCTCATTTTAAGTCGTACAAGCTAATGCGACCACTCATTCTTCTGGGAAGAATCCCGTGCACATGCTGGTCACACTTATAAGTTATAACTCACCTAAGTCTTTATAAGTTCATCAAATACTGACACCGCGATTGACATTCGCTGAGGTAAATGTTGATCTCTTCTGAGGTAAAAAAAGAAAAAGTTTTAAAGCATTATACGTATCAAACGATACATTTTATGAAACGGGGAAATAGAATACACACTTTGGTGGTTTTAAAATGACAGAATGTCTATTAGAAAAAAAAAAAAGAACCTTTAAGACGACGCTGTTAACAAAATACACCGCTCTAACATATAACCACGAGTTTAAACTACATTTACAACAAATATGAAAACTATTTTCATATCACAATGTTAAATATAGAATATATAGAAGATAATGTTTAAAAAAAATGAGCCCTATCTTCCAATGGTAAAAAAATCCTTCAAAAAATTCCTGGATCTGGAATAATATCCTGAGCTTCACCAAAAACTAATCAATTCTTCCTTATCCCAAGGGCAATCATCCCACCAACTTTCATCCAAATCCGTTCAGAACTTTTCTAGATATCTTGTTCACGAACACACACACACACACACACACACACACGGACGGACACGATCAAATGCATTACTCCCTGGTGGGAGTAATAAGTGCATCGATGCTTGGATCAGCCAGGCGAAGGAATCCCTCTATCTGACTGTAGCATTAAAAGTGTTGACGAAGGATTACAACACCGCACTGCTGCAGCTTCAGCATGAGGTGAAGCACCATATTGTACACAAATGTTCCAATGGACAACTTTACCTCTGTCATTCAGAAACGATGTGTGAGTTGCTCTCGTGTCAGGCGATCATTTAAAGACTTAACCCTCTCCCTGAAATGTCAAATTGTTAATTGCAATTATGTGAATTATTGTTAATTACAATTACAATTGTGTGTAATGTATGTGAAGTGTTGGTCAGTTGAGATATTGTCGGTAAATCATTTTAATAAATACTAAAATAGTGTGACAGAGTAACAATATATGCTCTATGCCACTAAAAACATTCACAATCGAACTAAAACTACAAGAAGCATTAATAAAAATCCTTGAAACATTCATCTTCATCATCTTGCAGATGTGTCCATTTATATGTACATCTATACCGATAAGAGGCAAATCTCTTTGTATGTATGTGTTCTATGCACAGTCACATCTTTCAAGTTACAAACTCTAAACTCAGGGTGCAAATACAACTTTGTGGAGGGGATAACATGTGGTATGTGGCCGCGGCCTCACGCAGTGGTGAGGGCGATAACAAATTCTCTATGTAAGCGTGTACACTGTAGCGCCACTGGTGGTGGTAGAGGGTATTACAATTCCCTTTTTTTCGTGGACAACGCTGAGGTTAAAGCACTCTTCGCACAGGTAAATTTATTTTGGCTAACAGGACGACTAATTGGTCCGTCAGCAAAGCGACGGCAGGCTCCGCTAGTACACTATAAAAGTGAATTTGTGTATTTGTTTACATATGCTTCAAAACTATGAACCAAATCAAACCATATTTTGCCTGTTGCCTAAGGGTACACCATGTATAGTTTCTGTCTTGGCAGCATATCTGGGGAAGGTGGTTCATGATGGGGGGAACATCTATGTAAATGTCTATTGTATCAATCAATCATGTCGAGTCTCCTCAGGCAATTATGATGTGGCAGACTCCACGATCCTCCATACTCGACCTGATTTCTGCAGCGGTCACAAGTTCTGTGTTCCGCCTCAGCTGGTCGACGTATGTCAAGTGATGCCCCCCTCTCGAGGCATGTCCATGCTCTGGTTCCCAGAGCACCAGCTTACTAACTGCTAGGTCCTTATGCCATTCGTAGCCTCCGAGTCCTGATCTTTTGAGAGACAGGTGGTCCTCTTTACAGTATGTTATTTTTGACATGATCTCTCCATGTCTCTCCATGTGTATTGTATAGCACCACCTTGAGGTATCCGGTGTTACAAATCATCATCTGGCATAAATAAAGTTTAAACAACTTGATAATATACATTACAGTGATGTTGAAATCTGAGTGAGAATAATTCGAAATTTTCAAAACGTTTCATTTCACTCATTTTAATTTTGAGAGGTTAAACCAAAGAAACCAAAGCTTTGCAGTGAAGCAGAAGTAGCAAAGGTAGGATTGAATAGGAAATAGTATCGACCGTGTGACGTGTAAGAGCATCTCGACGTACATAAGTAAGGAAAATGTAGCTTACGGTTGTGTTTAAACGTCATCATACGAGGGATGATGCCGTGTTAATTAGTAGTATGGGTTTAGGTTAATTTCCCCTGTTCGTAATACCCTGTGGCCATCCCGAACATTTAAAACGACTGCCGGCCAAGCAAAACAGCAGCCGGCTAGTATCCACGCTGCATGGACACGATATAGCAAAGACGCGCCCAGGAGAGGCGGGGATACTGTTTCAATGGGCAGGGAAAGGGACCGGCAGCACAAGCCCCAGGAGTGACGCGGCTGAATGACATGAGGATAGAGCGGGCGGTTCTGGAGAAGAAGCTTCGCAATTGGTTCGTCTGGAGCGAGAGCGCGACCAAGAAGCTTCGTCATTTTTGTGTCCTTGGAGGAGAGCGTTTTGTGTGGCGATCGTGAGGGAGCTTTGACTGCGGGCTCTTCAGGGGGCTGGAGGCCGTGCTATCCTTCCCCAAACGGAGGAGAAAAGAACAAGGGCCGTCTACGTGCTCGCCACCAGCCTCGATACAGAGCGCTTTCCGTGCACGGCCTACGACGTCGTCGCCATTTTTGCCAGGTTTTCCGCTGGGTTGCTGTGCGCTTCGACAGCCGCCAACTTTACCGACAGGATCCATTTTGGGCCAGCTAAGTGCCGGAGAGTGAACTGTTATTTCCATACTTTACCCTGTGTGCGTGTTTGTGTCCGTGAGGAGGTTCCTCAAGTTAGCATTTTTACCTCAGCTTTATTTTCGTTATTTTCATTACGTGCCTTTTTTTGCTGTAAATAATTATTGATACATTTTTGTTGTTTCGTTCTTGGTTGGGTTTCGGAATAAACCCGTGTGTTCGTGAAATTAAACGCTACGTGTTTCTTCCATCCCGCGCGCGTCATACAGTAACTGTAACCGCCAGATTGGGAGATCGCCTCGGGAGTTAAAGCTGGTTCGGTTCATTCGTCCAAGGCTGGTGATAACTAGCTGCGGACGCGACAATAAGTTGACTGACGAAGGTGACATTAGCTGTAGCTGACTTCCAGGCAGATGGAAGATTACCTCTGACAAATGATAGGGTGAACAGAGCAGAATGTTTGTGACGTACAACATGTTGCCCCTGGTGGTAGCTGGTATTTACAAATCATCTTATATAAAGATTTATAACACCTTTTTCTTCTTCTTCTTTAAAAGGATGCTTTCGACTTGCTCACCAAATCTACTCATTCCAAAAAAAAATTCCATCTCTTACAGTGCTTCTTTCATACATTCCCTAAACTCACCTGCACTCCACCCCCCCACCCCCCCCCCCCCCCTCTCCAGCGTCCTTAAACGTATTGTTGACTCGAAGGTCACAAGAAACTCATTTTGCAATAAATGTTCGCTTCCCATTAATCGTACACTTTCTAAAATCCAATCTCACCCCTCCCCTCCAGATCTCCCCCCTTGCCCTTCCCCTCCAAATCTTCCCCATCACCCATCTCTTTCAAATCTTCCCCCTTGCCCCTCCCCTCCAAATCTTCCCCATCACCCATCCCTTTCAAATCTCCCCCCTTGCCCCTTCCCTCCTAAACTCCCCCCACACCCCTCCCCTCCAAGACTCCCCCTCGCCCCTCCCCTTCAAATCTCCCCACACTCATTTATCCTCCATTTCCCCCCTCTCACCCCTCCTCCTCAAAGCGTCCTCCCTGCTTCTTTCCCCTTCCAACTCTCACCTCCATCTCCCCCAACCTTCTGCCTCGCTCTTCCCCCTCCTCAAATAACACCTCACTGTGCCTCACCCAATCAATATCAAACCCTTTGTCCGCACCATCATTCATTTTCTTCGAGCTATTCTGAAATCTCTGACACACCTTCAACAGCTCTCCCGACCTCTTCCACATCTTACCCTACCCCTCCCCCCCTGTTCTGTATCCGATGCTCGCTCTTCCTCTTCATTAACGGTATGGACCTCAAACATCCGGGGCCTTCGCTCAAACTTGACTGATCTCTCCATACAGGTTGCTTCTGACAAACCAGATGTGATCTGCTTAACAGAAACTTTCCTCCTTCATGATGTCTCTGATTCCTTGGTATCTCTCCCAGGTTACTCCCTCCTCCGGTATGATAGACCTCAGCCTCGTCCTGGAGGGGGGGGGGGGGGGGGTTGCTATCTTTATCAAAAACTCTCTTCCTCACTCGCCCTGCACTACCCTCTCTCCACCTCACCCCCAGGAATATCTCTGGCTACGGCTTCCCCTTCGCTCCCACCTTTTGTTCATGTGTGTTGTACCGTCCACCAAACAGTGATGACTCCATCTACATCTCGCTGTCTGATAATATGGACCAACTTCTATCTACTCATCCCAACTCTCTCTTCCTCATATGTGGTGATTTCAATTGTCACCATGCCAATTGGGTGGGTGTGG
The DNA here is from genome assembly GCF_964187855.1 of Myxine glutinosa. Classification (NCBI taxonomy): domain Eukaryota; kingdom Metazoa; phylum Chordata; class Myxini; order Myxiniformes; family Myxinidae; genus Myxine; species Myxine glutinosa. The sequence goes on along the minus strand of NC_136261.1, from coordinate 358,196,985 downwards.
GTACCTCTCTCACCAGCCATGGCTCCTCAGCAAAGGACTTCTGCGATTCACTGGGACTGACACAATCTGTCAATTTCCCGACCCGGATCTCAGTCGGAGCATCTTCTCTTCTGGACTTAGTCATGACTAACTTCCCTGCAAATATCTGCTGCTCTTCTTCTGCTCCAATCGGCTCATCTGATCATGTGCTTGTTAAAGTGGACATCTCTCTGACCATCCTCAGAGAGCCTCCTCAGCGTTGACGAGTCTGGCATTTCACTCAGGCCAACTAGCACGGTCTTCAAGCAGCCATCAATCATCTGGACTGGTCTCCCATCTCTACCGCCTCTGACATCAACTCGTCCTGGGAATTCTTCCAAAGTAAATTGCTCTCTCTCATGCACAGATTTATCCCATCTCGTCTTCAGTTGTCATACCCTTCCTCCCATCCATGGTACATGGAATCTTGTGGTGAGGCTGTTGCCCAGAAACAACTTGCCTTCATCTCCTGGAAAGCAAATCCAACGGAAGGAAATCTCATTTCCTTTCACAAAGGCCGAAACAAGTGTGTGGCCACCCTCAGTAGAGCCAGGAACCAATATCTCTCCGTTCTCAAGACCGAACTCTCTTATCTCTCTCCCTCTTCCAAATCCTGGTGGCGTCTTGTCAAATCTGTTTCTGGTGTTTGTTCTCCCTCCATCCCCTCCCTTACCTCAAACGGCTACACAGCTGACTCCGCACGTGAAAAAGCTGAATGCCTCAACTCTGTGCTTGCCTCTAAATCTTGTGTCCCAAACCCATCCCTCGCTGTACCCAGTCATACTCAGCTGCTCCTGGACTCTGTGTCCTTTCCTCCTGACAAGGTGGAAAAGTTTCTGTCAACCCTCGACTCTGATTCTGCAACTGGACCTGACGGCGTCAGCCCACGGGTCCTAAAATCCTGTTCTTCCGCTCTTTCACTCCCTCTCTCTGTTCTCTTCACCCTCTCTTTTGCTCAAGGTCATCTGCCATCTGCTTGGAAATCGGCCAACATCATCGCTTTACACAAAAAAGGTGCAAAAACAGATCCCAGCAACTACAGACCAATCAGCCTTCTCCCAATTATCAGCAAAGTCATGTAATCCATCATTGCTTCAGATATGAAATCTTTCCTCTTCTCCAATGGCTTGATCTCTGATCATCAATTTGGTTTCAGACCAGGTCACTCTACTCTGGACATGCTGCTTCTGCTGTCTCAACAATGGATGGAGGTCCTCAATGCCAAACAGGAAATTAGAGCTGTCTCCCTTGACATATCACGTGCCTTCGATTAGGTCTGGCACCCAGCTCTGCTCACCAAACACTCCTCCTGTGGTATCCATGGAAATCTCCACGCATGGCTGGCGGACTTCCTCTCTAGTCGTAGTCAACGTGTGGCCCTGAATGGGTTTCTCTCATCTCTTCCTATTCAGGCTGGAGTTCCCCAAGGCAGTGTTCTGGGCCCTGTGCTTTTTCTGGTCTTCATCAATGATCTCTCTGACTCTCTTGAAAATCCTGTCTATCGCTTTGCTGATGACTCCACTCTCTGCCGCTCCATTCCTCATCCCTCAGATCGGCAGTCTGCAGCCTCCTCACTCTCTGCAGACCTGGACAAAATCACAGACTGGTCAAACAAGTGGAACATGTCTTTCAATCCTGACAAATCTCACACTCTTACTATGTCTCTCCGAAAAGACCGACTGGACAACCCTCCCATCCACTTTCTGAATAATCCTCTCCAAGATGTTCTGTCACTCAAGCTTTTGGGTCTCACTATCTGCCATGATATTTCCTGGGAAAACCACATTTCAAATCAGGCCTCCAAAGCCAGTCGCCGACTGGGCATCCTCCGTCGTGCGAAGTCCTTCCTTGGCAGACCTGAGCTCCTCACCACATACAAGGCTTTCATGCACAGCTCAATGGAATACTGCTCTTCCCTCTGGGCTGGTGCTCCTGCCTCACACCTAGCTCATCTTCACGCTGTTGAAACCAAAGCCTTCAGAATCATTGGAATCTCCCGCGATGAAGCTAACTCCGAGGGTGTTTCACTTCCTCACCGCAGGCACGTTGGTGGTCTTTCTGTCTTCCACCGACTCCTCTCCAGCCTTGCTCCCCCAGCTCTCTCTGGGCTCTGTCCCCCAAATATTCCTGCAGGTCGCACAAGATCTGCCTGCAACCCTCTTATGGTTAAACTGCAAAAATCAAGACTCTCTGCTCACCTTCACTCCTCTTTTCTCCCACCTCTGGCGGTCCTTGGTGTCCTTGTGTTTTATACTTCTCAACCCCCCCCCCCCCCCTTCCCACGCCTCCTCCCCCCAAGCCCTCTCCCTCCCACACACCTCCCGATATCCCTGCTCTCAAATGTTGTGTTTGTGTGCTTCCCCTTCTCTCCCCATCTTGTCTACCGCCTCCCTTTTTATATACTTTCTTTGTCTGTTTGATTTGTTTGTGTGATAAATGTTAGCTCTCTCACGAGCCTCGATTCTGTATACAAAAAAAAATTAAAAAAAATAAAAAAATTTAAACAACTTGAAATTTGATAATATTCATTATGGTAATTTTTTTTTTTTTTCTATACAAGATCGAGGCTCGTGAGAGAGCTAACATTAATCACACAGAAAGACAAACAAACACATAAAACATATTACATGGGGAGCGGTAGACAAGATGGGGAGAGGGGAAAGGACACAAACACAACATAATATAATAAATCTTTATTGTCCCATTTTCAGGGAAATTATTCTTTAACATTTGAGAGCAGGGACATCGAGAGATCTGTGGGAGCGTGATGGCTTTGGGGGGGGGGGGGAGGGGTAGGAGAGGGATAAAACATATAAAACATACACTGCAAGGACTTCCAGGAAAGAAGTTGGAATTTCAAACAAAGTGGATCTGGGGTGAATTCACGGAGGTAGAAAAGATCAAGGTTTTAGATGGGGGAAGATAAGAGATGGTGGTGAACAGCTGTTTTAAAGATCTGGAGGGAGGAGTGGGATTGAAGGGAGTGTGGGAGTTTGTTCCAGAGGCGGGAGAAAAGAGGAATGAAGGAGTGAAGGTGAGCAGAGAGCCGAGATTTTGGCAGTTTAACCATACAAGGGTTGCAGGCAGATCTTGTGCGACCTGCAGGAATATTTGGGGGACAGAGCCCAGAGAGAGCTGGGGGGGGGGGGGGCAAGGCCGGAGAGGAGTCGGTAGAAGACAGAAAGACCACCAACCTGCCTGCAGTGAGGAAGTGAAAGGCCCTCGGAGTTAGCTTCATCGCGGGAGATTCCAATGATTCTGAAAGCTTTGGTTTCAACAGCGTGAAGCCGAGCGAGGTGTGAGGCAGGAGCACCAGCCCATAGGGGAGAACAGTATTCCATTGAGCTGCGGATGAGTTGTTGTTGTTGTTGAAATCCGAGTCTGAAATGTTGAAATCTGAGTGAGAATAAGTCGAATTTTTTTTTTAATGAAAATGTTTAAATTCACTCGTTTTAAGTGGAGGTTCAAACCAAAGAATCCAACACGAAACGTCATGGTGAAGCGGAAGTGATTTTTGCTCACGCCATATATAAGCAGGAAGGATGGCTGATGAAGATGATGTTATGTTAATTTATTTCCAAGCAGATGGAAGATGACCTCCGGCAAACGATCGAGTGAATCGAGCAGAATGTTTGTTGGGTACAACATGTTATCTCTCGATGGGAGGGGTGGTAAAAAGGCCGAGTGTGTTGTTACGGATTCGTCACTTCCACCTTTGTTGATTATTTACTTGTAGGATTTTTAGTTTCAGGTAATATTGTTAAGATTTTTGTGTGAAATGGAGATGACTTTAGTAAAAGGTAAAAATAAATGTTTGTAAAGGAAAAACGCGGCAAAGAAACCGGAAGGGAGAAGAGGAGAGAGGAGATCAGCAGGGAGAGGAGGAGACAGCTGTGAGTCGCATCGAGGCCGCGAGCGGACTTTTTTGATATTGGTCGCAAATGAGTTGAGGCTTCCCATGAAAGGGATTGCCTGCGACATCGTCACATATTGCGATTGCAATTAAACCTGCGTCACGGGTTTTATCACCAAGTGTGAGCTATTGTTGGAGGGAAAGCAAGCACCTCCATTATAGACCAGGAGCCCAAAAGGTCTATTCAAGTGAAAAGCGCCGAAGCAACTGACCACGTGGGTTGAAAGGGTTATACCCCCACATCACAAAAATGCATTGCTGCCGGGACAGGGCCGGTGCCTTCCCGCCCAAATCGCCCAAAATAGGGACGCCATTACCGAAAATCCTATTTTCATCAATATCTGGAAAACTATACATGGCAGTATCACAAATCTGGTGTCTACACCCATGTTTTCATGGTCAATCATTATAAAAATGCATTGCTGCCGGGACAGGGCCGGTGCCTTCCCGCCCAAATCGCCCAAAATAGGGACGCCATTACCGAAAATCCTATTTTCATCAATATCTGGAAAACTATACATGGCAGTATCACAAATCTGGTGTCTACACCCATGTTTTCATGGTCAATCATTATAAAAATGCATTTCTCCTTAGCCAGGGTTGTGTCTTTCCCACCCAAAGTACTCAAAGTAAGGAAACCATTGCTGAAAATCCTATTTCCCTCAATATCTGGACAACTATACATGGGAGTATCACAAATCTGCTGTCTACACCCATGTTTTCATGGTCAATCATTACAAAAATGCATTTCTCCTTGGTCAAGCCCAAAAGCGCCCAAAGTAAGGATACCATTGTTTAAAAAAAAAAAACTTTCCTAATTATCTGGAAAACTATACATGATAATACCATATGCAAAAACAGTGTTTAGACTTTAAACACTTTTCTAAACATTATCTTGCACCACGTTTCTAAACATGTTTAAATTTATGCTAAACATGTTTAGGAAGTTGATGGCTTGTGTTTATTAAACAGACGGTGTTTATGAATTTGACATTTGTGTTTAGGTTTTAAGCATTTTTAGAAACGTTGTGCAAGAAAAGTGTTTAAAGTCACAAACGACGTGTCTACACCCATGTTTTCATGGTCAGTCATTACATTGACAACATTTACAGTGTTTAAAATATCTAGTTCACCATGCATTACCTCAACAATGGTGTATTATGGTATTTGCATCCAACTTGTGTCCTTAACTCACAACTTGCAGAGTCATTGTCCTTCAGAAGGAAAATAGTACTGTTCAATGACACTAGTTGTTCTGACATCTCTGCATTTTTACATGTCTACTCCGTCACTCTCATCACTAGTATTGCTGTCCTCACTCCAAGTACTATCGACGTCTGATTCCTCGTCATCTATGGAAGCTGCTCCAACTCTGTCTCTGTCATCCGTAGGTAGGCCTGTGAGGGACTCTGGTACTGCACTTCCTGGGTACCAATCTGGTTCAAAGCAGTTTTGAGTCAACTTCCATCCATAGTCTGTGGGACTTGCCCCGCCTGTTGGATCAGTCTGGTCAGCCCTCTTCCAGATTCTTGCCACATATCGGGCTCTTTTGATATGATTACCAAGTGTCTTGCTGCACCGGGGAAGAGAAGCACAGTTTATCTTCTTGATTCTGGCAAGGGGGGGCTCCTCATTACCACCACTCATGCGCATGAATGCCTTGTATCTGGCTTCATTAATGTCAAGAGGTTTTGAACCCATACAGCGAGCAGACAAAGGCGGTAACACCTGGAACGTCTACTTCCTTCGAAGTCAGAGATCGCAATGCCATCATATGAGCTGGATCTGATTCCATCTGCTGGAGGGGCTTAACTTTGCCCTTTCTGAAGAAACATGATGTGAAATCACAACCAGTCAGGGCATGAAGGCCGATGATTGCTTCAGTTATACCAGGCTGTTTCTTTTCAAGAATGGCAGCTACTTTAGAGACACCGATGTACTTTCGGTTGTTGCCAGATCCATAGTCCATGATGATGCTGATCCCTTCCGACCTTCCAGAGAGCCCAAGCAGAATGATGAAGACATCCGTATCGGTGGACCTCACCAGAATGTTACCAGTGGAAATGCTGTTTGCATGAAAGGCAATGAGTATCAGCCTCTTCATGTCGAGATTGGAGGTGATTCTGTTCCTCTATTTGCAGAAGATCATCCCCGTCATTCAGCAATTTCAAGAGTAGGATTTCAGCAATTGTTTCCTTACTTTGGGCGCTTTTTGGTGGGAAAAATATGACCCTTACTAAGGAGAAAACTGCATTTTTGTAATATTTGACCATGAAAACATGGGTGTAGACAGCAGATTTGTGATACTCCCATGTATAGTTGTCCAGATATTGAGGGAAATAGGATTTTCAGCAATGGTTTCCTTACTTTGGGTGCTTTTGGGCGGGAAAGACACAACCCTGGCTAAGGAGAAATGCGTTTTTATGATGATTGACCATGAAAACATGGGTGTAGACACCAGATTTGTGATACTGCCATGTATAGTTTTCCAGATATTGAAGAAAATAGGTTTTTCGGTAATGGCGTCCCTATTTTGGGCGATTTGGGCGGGAAGGCACCGGCCCTGACCCGGCAGCAATGCATTTTTGTGATGTGGGGGTAGAACCCTTTCAACCCACGTGGTCAGTTGCTTCGGCGCTTTTCACTTGAATAAACCCTCTGGGCTCCTGGTCTATTACAGGCCGATTCGCCACATTTTCCCTCGAGGAGAACGTCCACCTGGTGCATCATGTTTGTCGTTGGAATTCCCATATCGACATCATTGTGTTGATTGCCGTTGGTTTCCTGAAATAAAAATAAATAAATAAAACCACCTTTCGAGGCCATTTTTCCCCACAGAGCAGGGGTTGGCCTTTTTTGGGCACCGTGGTCCCCTTTTTGAAGCCATGTTTTATGGCCGGATGCCTTACCAGCCGCCAGCCCTGTTAGTCACCCCTTGCGACACAGGGAATTAATTACCAGTAAACTGGTACTCAATTTGCCGACCTCGGAAGGATGACAGACTGAGTCAACCCCCCTGGCGTTAATTCAGCGATCAATCGGGATTCGAACCCAGGATCCCAAGCCAGCATCCTAACCGCTAAGCCAACACCAGGCCAGGTTTTCACATCGGCTTGATTCCCATATCGACCTCTCACCTCGTAATTCCTCATCCACAGCCGCGCCAATACCGGCCTATTGTTTTTGCCGTTCTGCACGACTTCGACCATCAACCAGCGTGGGGATCCGTGCACTGACTTTGGGGAATGTTACATTCTACTCACGTATGGTGTTTCATGAGTTTATTGCTTTGAGAGCATTGGGGAATGATGGTACCATCATATGTATTGTACATTTGATGCAAGTGAAATTTTCATTGTACTTTCTTAAAGGTGTTGTTATTGTGTATGTGAGAGTTCTTAATACAATTACTTGTTGTTTTTCACAATTGCATGGGTGTGGTTTTACCATGGTTTATTAGAACACTCAAAATAACAAATCTTTCTGCCGTGTTCCCTCTCGAGACTCGGAGGAGCACCGTAACCGGGGTTTGGGGAGGTAATACGTAAGTGTAAATAGACTATTTTACATATATATGACAATCTAACAATCTATTCTACACAATACAAAACGAGAGAGGGTCTATTTCATGGTTTGGTCTGTTTTTAAAAACTTGAGTGAAGAAAAAAAAAAACTCGCCAGAAAGAGTTTTTGATGACCTATTTCGTGCACCATTCATGTCACGTCACAAGGTGCAATGAGGAATCTGAACTGTCTATTAATTACGTACAATTGAATTTTTTTTGGCTCGTGGAAGAGCTAGAATTAGTATAACTAGGGCATGCCCGTACTATATCTATATCTAAAATTATATCCCCCCCCTCTATTTACATGAAATGGTTTGGTCCAAAGCGAACGGCTTGCGAGTACGGTGACAATCCCCCCCCTCTATTTACATGAAATGGTTTGGTCCAAAGCGAACGGCTTCGGAGTTTGGTAAAGAAATCGCCATAGCGTGCCCAAACGCGCAGGAAAGCGAAAGAATCGCAAATTTAAGGAAATGTCCGTACTTCCGTAAGGAAGAGAAAAGAAATGAAAAGGAAAACATTCCAAACCGCGAGGGAAAACAACACGGCACGTCGACACAACAACGTGTCCTGTGATTGGCCGTACGTCGCTGCCAGTAGCTGCCCCCCAAAAAAAGCTTTCACCGTCCGGCGACTGAATTTAAGGGGAAAAATAAAACGCTCCGCTTAAAACAACGCCCTTCGCTCTGACTGAATTGGGACAATGTTTTTATGTTTTTAATTGAATTACTATCCGTAATGGCGCACGCTCTCACGGGAGCTCCGGAAGGTCGTATATCGCAGTTACGATGAATCGCAAATTAGTTTTTATTAGTTTTAAAACATAGTTTAACGCCAACATAGCGCCAACATAGTTTGCAAACGTGAAATAAATGAATACGCTCTCAAATGTGCCGTCCGAGGCAGAGTCTGTTCGCCACGTTCGGCACACGTGATAGCTCGCTGCTCTCTGATTGGTTTAATCGTTTTTTGGACATAGCTCGGTAACTGCTTGTCCGATTAATTTCAAACCTTGAAAAGGCACATCCTCGGGTCCCCAGCAATATACCTGGCAAGTTTCAAGTATATCGGACCGGTAGTTGTCGAGAAACAGCGGTCACAGACAAACATACATACAAACATACAAACATACAAACATACACACAGAGATTGCTGGAATTATAGATAGATGAATGCATCAGGACACACCAGGACAAAAGGAATAACTGAGAGAAGGGGGAAACACCAATAGCAGAGTTGAAGGCCAAGATAGAGGGAGACTTGGACAAACAATGGGTGTGGGTGGAATGGGGGCAGGTGAGGATGCAGGGGATGGACAAGATGGATACAGAAGGAAACTCTCAGGAGGGAAAATTGGAAATTTGGAAGGAGGATGGATTGGGGTGGGGTTGGAGAGCGGCGGTTCACGAGGGTACAAAAGATCATGATTTTGGATTGCGGACTATCTGAGATGGTGGTGAACAGCTGTCTTGAAGACCTGGAGGGAAGAATGAGATTGAAGAGGATGTGGAAGTTGGTTCCACAGGCGGTGAAAAAGAGGAACAAATTTTCCTCCTTTGACATACGCCGCCATGTAAACGCTTAGAAATAGCTTATTGTGTTTCGTGGGGCACCCCAAAAATAATATAACCCGCAAACACGTATGATTACTTTTTGAAAGTTGCTCTTGCTGTTTAACACTAACCTGAAAAGCAAGAAACCCAGGATGTTATTTTACTGAGCAACTAGCTAGCGCTTGCCAAGCCAGCCATTCCTTATCACCGGTTCCGAATGGAGTGCTTGCTCGAATGCTTAAGCCACTTGGCGAGCGCTCCACAAAAAAAAGAAAAAGATTTGGTAAGTGAACACACCCCGACGTTTTTGTGGCCCGAGCCTAGATCTATTGCAATCTATATAACGCAGAGAGAACAATAATATGACACTTCCTGCCGCTCCCCGAGTTGAAAGACAGAAAACAAGGCTGCTCTCCCTCAGGCACAGATTCAGACATTTGACTTGATGTTAAAACATAGGTATAAAACATGGACACTGCTAGAACTTCTAGGAAAGAAGTCGGAATTTCAAAAAAGTGGACCTGGGGTGAATTAACGGGGATAGAAAACATCAAGGTTTTGGATGGGGGAAGATAAGAGATTGTGGTGAACAGATGTTTTAAAGACCTGGAGCGAGGAGTGGGATTGAAGAGTGTGGGAGTTTGTTCCAGAGGCGGGAGAAAAGAGGAATGAAAGAGTGAAGGTGTCACTTGCCACTTGAAGAGTCACTCACCGCAGGCAGGTTGGTGGTCTTTCTGTCTTCTACCGACTCCTCTCCGGCCTTGATCCCCCAGCTCTCTCTGTGCTCTGTCCCCCAAATATTCCTACAGGTCGCACAAGATCTGCCATCAACCCTCTTATGGTTAAACTGCCAAAATCTAGGCTCTCTGCTCACCTTCACTCTTTTATTCCCCTATTCTCCCGCCTCTGGAACAAGCTCCCCCACTCCCTTCAATCCTTCTCCCTCCAGGTCTTTAAAACAGCTGTTCACCACCATCTCTTATCTTCCCCCATCCAAAACCTTGATCTTTTCTACCCCCGCTAATTCACCCCAGATCCACTTTTTTGAAATTCCAACTTCTTTCCTGGAAGTCCTTGCAGTGTCCATATGTTTTATACCTCTCCCACCTAGTCCCACCTAATCCTAGTTCTTTTTGAATCCTTCCAGGGCCAACGATAGGTCGGATTTTAATTCTGTTTCCAGATTTCGCAGTCGCTAGATTAGCTTAACACTCGATAGAACTGGCCCCGCGAAATGTCGATGATCTTTGGTAAAATTACTTCAGGGTAAATTTACATAGGAAAACCCCATGCTAAATTTTCGTTGCCGAAGGACTTTCTTTTTTGCGAAATTCATCCTGACTTCGCCTCTAGGAGGATACAGGGGTATCTGTGGATAACGGGAACCTTTATTTGGCGAAATTCGGACTGATATTGACCGAGTTATTCAAAATATTAACTTATATCAAATAAATCTTTTGTGATTTTGTATTTTGCGCACCTGTATCGTTGGAGGTATTGACTTATATAGGGTTGGTTTTCTAAAGCTAATATCAGAATATTAACTTATATCAAATGGGTCTTTTGAGGGGAAAGTGTGATGACGTCACCACGTCACGCGGCACGAATGCGCGCCTGTGTCGTGGGAGATACTGACTTCTATAGGGAGGCCCCATCACCCTCCCCCATCACCCTGCCATCACCCTCCCATCACCCTCCCCCGTCACCCTCCCCCGTCACCCTCTGCCATCACCCTCCCATCACCCTCCCATCACCCTGCCCCATCACCCTGCCATCACCCTGCCATCACCCTCCCCCATCACCCTCCCATCACACTCCCCCGTCACCCTCTGCCATCACCCTCCCATCACCCTGCCCCATCACCCTCCCCCATCTCCCTCCCATCACCCTGCCATCACCCTCCCATCACCCTGACATCACCCTCCCACCACCCTCTCGTTGGAGGTATTGACTTATTTAGGGTTGGTTTTCTAAGGCTGTGGGCCGCACCTCATTTTGTCAAATAAAGTGGTATTCGGGTGGTTCCGGTATTTGGGAGGTATCACCCTCCCCCATCACCCTGCCATCACCCTGCCATCACCCTGCCATCACCCTCCCCCATCACCCTGTGCCATCACCCTCTGCCATCACCCACTCCCACCACCCTCTCGTTGGAGGTATTGACTTATATAGGGTTGGTTCTCTAAGGCTGTAGGCCGCACCTCATTTTGTCGAATAAAGTGGTATGCGGGTGGTTCCGGTATTTGGGACCGCAGGGACGGAAAGTGCAGCCGGCCCGCTCTGAAGGTTCGGATCGGGACACCGGGATTCATTCCGGTCGGCCCTGAGGTGGGGGTGCGGGGCCTGTCACGGAACGTCAAAACAAACGGCCTGCCGGGGCCGCCCAAATGTCGGGCGTGAGGGGCGCGTCCACTAATGGAACGCCTCTCGCTTCCCAGATTGAGGGCCACGTGGTCAGGAGAACCTCGTCCCGCCGTGGGCGCTGGCAGGGTGTACTTCAAACTAAGCTTAAGTGTCAAGTGTTAAGTTCCTCCTTGCCCTCGCAAGGGAAAGGCTAGGGTCAAGCTCTTCCAAATTTCCAAACACTAGAAATCGGACGTCTCAAATTAATTAATTATTTGTTAAAACATCTCAGTCGCCCGCGACCTCTCTAGCGCGGGCGTCGAACCAGTTCATTTCCGGTGCGACCGGGCCGAGTATCGGCCCGGCCGTGGCCGAAGCCGTTGATTCCGCCGTAGCACGCTAACGCGTAGGCTCGCGCGCCCCTGGTCCGCCGGGGCTCCGCGGGTGTCCTACCGTGCCTGGCTTGCCGGTGCCCGGGGACGGATCTCGCTGTCTAAACATGGTAGCGCTAGGCCAGTGGGACCGCCGGGACCCACGTGCACTCACATGGTGTTCTGCGCGTGGGCGGCAGTATCAGACCGGGGCGCCCAAAGGCGCCACGCACCCAAACGCTCCCCGGCTAAAGTTCATCCTGAAAGCGCCCACATTGTGCGGACAAACCAAGTCAAGGGCCACGTGGTCAGGAGAACCTCGTGCCTATCGGCCGGCCTCAAAGACCGAAATTGTGACGGTGTCACCCACCTAATCAAGAGGACCAAGCCCTCTCCCTCCCACAGTTCTCTCGATGTCCCTGCTCTCAAATGTTGTGTTTGTGTCCTTCCCTCTCTCCCCATCTTGTCAACCGCTCCCCTTATTTTGTGTTTTATGTGTCGGTTTGACTTTTTGTGTGATTAATGTTAGCTCTTTCATGCGCCTCGATCTTGTATACAAAAAAAAAAAAAAAAGTCGATTTTGGCAATTTCACTAGAAGAGGGTTGCTGGCAGATCTTGTGCGACCTGTAAGAATATTTGGGGGACAGAGCACAGAGAGAGCTGGGAGGGCTAGGCCAGAGAGGAGTCGGTAGAAAACAGAAAGACCACCAACCTGCCTGCGGTGAGCGAGTGAAAGGCCCTTGGAGTTGGCTTCATCGCGGGAGATTCCAATGATTCTGAAAGCTTTGGTTTCAACTACGTGAAGCCGAGCTAGGTGTGAGGCAGGAGCACCGGCCCATAGGGGAGAGCAGTATTCCATTGAGCTGCGGATGAAAGCCTTGTATGTGGTGAGGAGGTCAGGTGTGCCAAAGAAGGACTTCGCACGACGGAGGATGCCCAGTCGGCGACTGGCTTTGGAGGCCAGCTTGGAAATGTGGTTTTCCCAAGAAAGATCATGGCAGATAGTGAGACCCAAAAGCTTGAGCGACAGAACTTCTTGGAGAGGATTGTTCCGAAAGTAGATGGGAAGGTTTTCCAGATGATCTTTACAGAGAGACACAGTGAGTGTGAGATTTGTCAGGATTGAAAGACATGTTCCACTTGTTTGACCAGTCTGTGATTTTGTCCAGGTCTGCAGAGAGTGATGTGGCTGCAGACTGCCGATCTGAGGGATGAGGTATCAAGCGGCAGCGAGTGGAGTCATCAGCAAAGAGATAGAGAGGATTTTCAAGAGTCAGAGAGATCATTGATAAAAAAAAAAAAGCACAGGGCCCAGAACACTGCCTTGGGGAATTCCAGCCAGAACAGGAAGGGGAGATGAGAGAAATCCATTCAGGGCCACACGTTGACTACGACCAGAGAGGAAGTCCGCAAGCCAAGCGTGGAGATTTCCATGGATACCATAGGAGGAGAGTTTGGTGAGCAGAGCGGGGTGCCAGACCGTTCCGAAGGCACGTGATATGTCAAGGGAGACAGCTCTAATTTCCTGTTTGGCATTGAGGACCTCCATCCATTGTTGAGACAGCAGAAGCAACATGTCCAGAGTAGAATCACCTGGTCTGAATCCAAATTGATGATCGGAGATCAAGCCATTGGAGAAGATGAAGGATTTGATATCCGAAGCAATGATGGATTCCATGACTTTGCTGATAATTGGGAGCAGGCTGATTGGTCTGCAGTTGCAAGGATCTGTTTTTGCACATTTTTTGTGTAAAGCGGTAATGTTTGCTGATTTCCAGGATGCTGGCAGATGACCTTGAGCAAAAGAGAGGGTGACAAGAACAGAGAGAGGGTGAGATAGAGCGGCAGAGCAGGATTTTAGGACCCATGGGCTGATGCCGTCTGTAGTCAGCTGAATGCTGATCTTATTTGTAGTTTCAGTTTTTTTGTTTCCTCCTTCCTCAACTCTTTTCCCGTTCGTTCATTCTCTTGGTGTTTGTCCTACTATCAAGCTCTACCTTGTTCTTGGAAGAGCCTCACTTCTTTAAAGAAAAAAAGCCAAAGTAAAAAACCCCGGGTTCAAGTAAAAAACCCTAATCCTACCAACAGGGGTTTTTATCATTTTGATGTGTTAGTTTAACAATGTATTTCATGTTTTATTGCTTTGCTTGCCTACATGTGCCGGTGATGCTTTAAGATCGCACCTTGCAGCACTGAGTGACAAGGAAATTCTTTCTGGGGTCCAAAAAGACCCCAGCTGTTTTTGTTCCTTTTTTGCATATATGATTACTTCACGTGGTATTTGTATCGAGCAAGTGCCCTAAAAATTGTTTTGATTCTTACGTTGGTTTACTTTATCACCAAAACATCATCCAATCAAAATAGGTTTCCTTAATGATGTGGGTCGTAAGAGTCCCCAGTTGGTAGGTTAATTTTATAGTTTCCATTTATTAATTTTTGGTTCACGAGTTAACAGAGTGACCACTATATTCGTCATGGGTGTGTGCCTGTGTGTCTGTCTGTCTGCAGCATAACTACCCGATGATATCATCCGATCTTGATGAAACTTGGGTGGGAGGTTGATATCATGATCTCGTTGTGTCCTGCCTGGAGTGCGCGTATTGCGCCCATTGTGGGCGGAGCCACGCCCGAAAAATGTATTTTTAGGGGGTAATCGAGTTCAAGCTACATCTTCTCCGAGGGGTTTGGTGGAATCCGACAGGGGTTTCGATATTTGGTTCGGCCAATGTCATGTGTCCAGCCCCACGGAGCTCGATTTTTCATTTTCGCCCCAAGGTCAAGGTCACAAGGTCACGAAATTTAGAAAAGTCGATTTTTGATGGTTTTATTACATTGTTCGCTTCCTGATAGAGTGAAATGTCGTACATGATCTTATATTATCACATACATCATGAATACAAGTTCTCCAAAAAATTTCAGAATCTTCGACCTTTGAAGGTCGCAAAGGTCAAAGTTTCAAAGTTATCGGAATCGAACCGAATTTTCGTTATTGTGTAGCTAACTAACCTCATAACTGATTATACATTATTTTCTATCTCATTTCAAGGTGAGTAACCTTCGTTTTGACATTTCCGGGCCTGGCCTGTCCGGGCCCGTTTCAGTTATAGTCCGTCCTTTGTCATTGAATACCGCTCGCTCGTGAACCATCGTCATCTCCTGACTTGTTTTCTTTAGGTTTGTTGACCTTGTCAATAAAACACCATGTTTAGCCATTGATGTGAAACTTTGGCACATTTACAGACAACGTCAAAATCATCAATACTCACAGAACTGTAGACAATCATCAAAATAATACAGGCCAAATGTAGGTTTAAGGGGAGAAGTGAAGGTTGTACGGTATGTATGCAGGTGATGGGAGTCTCCATAAAATGACAGAGTACCTGCCTCATAGTCCAAGTACAGGCCAAGCCGTTCAATATTCCTTTGAGGGATTTTAACCTTATGCCTGCTGTGCCACATTGTGTATTCATCTTTGCATTTCATGATACACCATGACATTTTATTGTCACCCAGCCGGCTTCGATGGCCTGCAGTTTTCCTCGTGATGTCGTTGTAAGCAAGGCCAACCCTACTGTGATGGGCCGATGTCATATCCACTTCCCAATAGTGACAACCCGAGAAGAACTCCTCCTTGGCCATTACTTGCACCTGCATTTTAAACCGACCCAGGTGTGCCGGGTATGGCTGTTTGGTCACGGTTCTCATCGCCTTTCGGAAGTCTGGGGAAATCAGGATCTGTGGATGTGCAGAGTTCGGGTCCAGACTCAGGGTCTGCCCATCTGTGGACACAATGGGTTGGTGTCATAGCCTTTATAAGAGACAATCAACTGCCACACAGTAAATTAATGTAATAAAACCAAAAGTATTCAATTATTTCATCACCATAAACATTTTGATGTTACTCTCCATAATTAATAAAGCAATTAGAACAGAGCTCGGTGGAGCGCAATCCTCCGCCAGGCTGAACAGTTTACGTTTTGTATCCCACTGATAGGCCGGATCTGGACCCGAACCAAAATCCAATCGACCTGTCACCTAACCAACCCATCCACCAAGTTTTGTCATAATCCATCCACATTTTTTGAAATATTATGCTATATATCCTTTTTGACCCCATCAATGGTGAAGAATTACTTAAGGAATGAAAAAATTCTCGTATTCAGATTCGGATCGTCACCAAAATCAAATCAATGTGGCCTTGTCGCACACCCAACCTGTCCATCAAGGTCTGTCCAAATTCATCCACAACTTTTTGAGATATCCTGTTCACAGACAGGGATGAATACATAACCTACGCCCACTTTTGTTGGTGAAGGTAATAACAATCGCATAACTGTACTATTAAAAATTAACTATCAAATATTATTAAAAATTAACTATTAAATAAATTATTAAATACTGCATTATTAAATATCAAAAATATTAAAAATTAATGTATTAACCATTAGAATGAATTGTCCTATATACCGCACCTATAATGTCCATATTTCTTTGACAATATGTTTCAATGCAAGCCACAAAATCACATCATGGGCCACGGTAATAGTCGAAGACAAGTCGTAATCAAAATGCAATGCACACATATGAATATAATGAAGAAGATGAAGCCTTAAACATAATGAAAAAGAATTAGCTAAAGGTCAAACTGGTTCTGCAATAGCTTTTCACAATGGGGTCCACTCTACATTACCAAAGGAAAAGGTTTACAGAAGCAAGTTGTTCATTTTAATAAGTAAGTGGCCTAAACGTTTAAAATCATCTTTCTTTGTCTCACATTGTCTGTCTCTTTCTCATTCTCCCGATCATTCTTGTTGAAGAAGCAAAACATACAGAACAAGAAAGAGCAATCAGAGATTGCAGACCCACGCCAGGGCGAGTTTTTAGTGGTTTTTAAGGCTTTTGTGTTAAAACGAATATGGCGGCCGAACCACGTGACTGATGACGTGATTAATATGTTTTTCTCCACCTATTTATTCCTTGATGATGCTCAAGAAATTTCATCTTGATTGGATAAAGTTATGTACTTGTCGAATTATGACGTCATAATGGAGGCATCTATGACATCATCCTGAACATGTTATTTCCAATGGAGAGTTCTTTACAATGAGCCATGTCTCAATGTTTTTTCTATGCAGCGCTTTCGGAGATATAGAGGTGCAAAGTTTTTCGGTTTTTCCATGACGGCGCCCGAACCACGTGACCTATGACTTCATGATGATCAATAAAAAAAAGATTTGTGCAGGTGGAGGTGCACCTATGGTGAAAATTTCCTGTCAATCGGACCAACGGTTGCAGAGAAAATCGTATTTATTATGTGCAGACGAACAAGCAAACAAACAAGAAATATGTCGTGCAGAGCACGATACTAGTGAGATCCCTAAAATAAGTTGTTGGCTCATGTTGACTTCATAAATAATTGGTGGTTGAATTCAGTGTCCATATATGCAAATCCTCTTACAATTTCAAGTCAATCGGATGAAAATTGAGGATTTTAGAAATTTGACAAAGTTTGTGACCTTTGGCCTATGTTGACCTATTGACCTTTTGATCCCCAAAACAATAGGCTTCTTGATTATGACCAACTCTACCGTTTGGTGAAGTTTCGTGAAGATCGGTTGAAAATTGTGACTTGTAGGCGACTGACATACAGACAAACAGACAGACAGACAAGCACAGAATAACGCACAAGACCAACCATTATACTTGACAAAATCTTCGATTTTCACAAGTAACAAACGGACTCTCCTCTGGCGACAGCAATAATGACCGATACTTGTGAATTTTTTCACATTGTACAAGGCTTGTAAATATAGATCAAATTGAGTGGTAATAGTAAGGGCATTTTATGAGATATTTCACAAATCTGTTAACTAAATTGTTACCAAAAAATTTCTTCACCAATATGTTTGTAAAGGTGTGTAATAACATGTGTTAAAATGTTGAAGTTCAACTCCCGTGGGAAACCCAGAAAAAAAGCTGTTGAATTCGGGTACCGAAAAATTATTTTCGAGAATTTTTTTTTTTTTTTTAATCGGCCCTTAAGTAACTTATGAGGGGTCAAATAAGGGTTTTTCATGATTCTGAGTTGATTGTTAACATTTATATTTTCACTTTTACATTTACACACAAAGTAGCTTTTATTTCACATACATATATAATACTCAAGAGTTATTTCTCATTCACAATGTCAGAAGTTTCAACAGTCATTGTCTATGTCTTCTTCAGACTCAACAACATCATGACTGCAGTTTCTGCATGTAATGCCATTACAGACTCCACAGGCCGAGATGCACGTGACCCCATTCTTCTTGCAGCTGCATCGCCGGTTGCTGCAATCTCCATGACAATTACAGCTCATGAACTGCAATAGCTCCTCAGGAGCCGTGGGGTCCAGTGTTGGAACTGGCTCATACCCATGCACACCTATTATCCATCCATAGTCACTGGGGTTCAGAGACATGCTCTGTAGAAGGATCCAGTCCTGGGTCTGCAGGTAGGCACGGAGTGAATGTTGTGCAGCTGCACCCTCTGTTGGAGGTAGTGTCTCTGGTTTGATCACTCCTGCCGCTGCCCAGAGTGTGTCACCTGGAGTGAGGAGTGGCTGATCATGAGCCAGGGAGGAGGAAAGCTCAGCGAGGGGGAGAAACATGATCGCGTTCGTTCCTATCTGTTTCCTGTTCGTAAATGGAATAATCTTTACTTCAGTTCCTCTCAGGATCTTAGCTTTGTCGAGTGCCTTCAACTTCACCCGGGGGAAAGCTGCTGTTGTCTGTGGATCTGGCAAAGGTGGTGCCGGAGAGGTGACTTCGATCCAACCCATTGAGTGAAAGGGAGTGTTTCCGTGAATAGAGACAATGTTTAAATCTATATTGTCTCCAACAAACTGAGTGACTGCATTGTTTGTTTCCCCAACCTCCATAAAGACCACCTGATCATTACTTGACAATTCACTTTCACTGGCTGGCACTTTGGCTGTCATCACTGATTGATCCTCAAGCGCAGCATCAACCGCAACCTCATCATTGATCTGTTCATCGGTTTCCTCCACAATGGTGTCAAGAGTGCCAGAAGTATCTGGAACATCATCTCCACTCCTACTATTAAGGAAGCAGTATTTGTAGTTTTGTGTCTCCGTGTAAGACTCAGTGTATCCCAGCCGGTGGAACTTGTTGAGCATCCATTTTGACCCAAATCTATGATCAAGTTGTATGGCAAGCCCCATTTGGTGTGGCAATACTCCAGGCCGAGGTCGACAGGCCTTAATAAAATTCTGCCCCCAAACGGCAACTCTTTCTTCTGTCTTGACAATCGGTCTCAAGAACATCTGAAGGCTTGCAGGAACAAGTGTCAGCTGACTATCGATGTCAGTCATACTGTGTGTGGTGGGGTATGACTTTGGACCTAAATCAATCAAGGCAATATCATTGGATATGAACTTGAGTGCCGTCTTTATGATCTGAGTCTTCTCATCTCCATGGTGAAGATTAGCATGATGCTCTCGCAGAATATTGTCGGTGCCATCTTTGAGACAGAGTACATCTGCCCTTCTTTCCTGTGTTGTGAAATACAAGGTGTCTTCGTATTTCTCTAGAAGTTTTATCTTTAGCCAATGCTTTGAATAAGAAAGGCTCTTCTCTGGTGACTGATCAAACTCCTGCAGCTTTTCATGGACTTGGTCCATGTTCATTACCCCATGCTCTAATTCTGAGTCTAACCATTCGCAGAATTCAATAAAAACTGCCTCTCGCTCCTCATCAATACTCCTCTGTCCTCTCTTCCTTTTTCCTTCCTCATCAGTCTTGGACAAACTGTCACCTCTCGCAAACATAAGTTTGCATCGCAAATGGTACAGTGTTTCTTCTGCTACCAAGTCGTTGATCCCTTCCAGGCGTCCAGTGACTTCAGTGCCCCAGTCATCCCCGCGACTCCGTGCTGTCTTCAGCAAGCTTGCCTTCAGTGTATCTGCAGTCAAATTATCTGGCACTCTGTATTTCTTTCTAGCTTGTGCTGGATTATTTTTGTCGAGCTGGACTGGTTGGTTGCAAAGAATGCATACATCCTTATACAGGAGGTCAACTGACTGTGATCTTCTCGAACTGCAGCCAGTTGATGAACTGAACTCACAAGTAGTGCGTCTTCTCTTCAACTTTGATGACTCTTTCTCTGCCTTTGATGCTTGAGCTGACTTCTTGGTGGTTGCAACAAAGTTGTTGTACAGATCATTTTTACACTTCTGGTGGTACCTCAGTTTTCCTTCCTTTTGAGCCTCCTTCATACGTTCCACAACAGTAACATTTTCGACAGTTTCTGCTTGTTTCAATAAAGTTGAGTATCCCTTTGGAGTTGCCTGTATGAGCCTTTCAGCTGGTGTATCCGAGCGTGCACAGATGAAGCAATTGAGCACAGGTGGAGTAACGTCTTCATCCATATTGCTAGACTCCATGTCCTGCAAAGTAGAAAATGAGATATATTTAGAAATTATTTTTCCACAAAGGAGTGTCTGTGGTGAAATATAAATGTTAACAATCAACTCAGAATCATGAAAAACCCTTATTTGACCCCTCATAAGTTACTTAATAGTCTAGGGCGATTAGTAATTTCGTGTTTTTTGTTTGTTAAAATTGATTTAGCAATGGATTCTGCTTCAGAATATTATAGAGATGTAAAAAAAATAGGGTTCCATTTTTTCTTTTACGTCTAATAGGTAGTAATTCGAAGAAATCCAAGATGGCCGCCATAACATTTGGAAAATACACTTTTGTGCATATCTTTGTATCTAGATATCATATAAACATGAATAATATGTCCTTTTATATGTTTTCAGACCCAAGGAAGCCATATCTGCCATTGTTTTTACAGAAAAATGCAAGGAAATTAAAATAGTGGGCAATATACCAGCCAAAATGGAGACGGCCGTCGTGAAATCGGATCGTATAATTTCCCAATTAGAATCGATTCAATAAACAATCTTCACTGATAACATTTATTTTGAATACACACACACGCACACGCACACACACACACACACACGCACACACATACACACACACCTAAACATAAACGATGAATGAACATAAACGATCACATAAACGAATGCCTCATTCATCCTCATCCATATCTATCACACGCGGTTCATTGATGTTTGCTTTGTTGTTACAACTGTAACCCACACACCCACAAACTTCAGTACAAGGAATATTGTTATTGCGACAGCTACATCTTCCCATACACCCTTTCTTGCACCCACAGTTCACGAGATTCATTATTGCTTCTGGGGCTGGAGGATTCAGGCATCGACTTGGGGCATAAACCCCATCATCCGAAAGTAACTGCCAACCATACTCGACAGGTGATGGAAGGGACGGATGGCTTTCTGCTGCCTTTCTCCATATCATTGCGATATAATGTGCTCGCTGAACGTGTAACTTTAGCGAACCAGTGGTAGGTGGAAGACTCTCTCCCTCAGCAGCACGGTTGGAGAATAAGAACCAGCGAAGCTCGTTTACTTTCGTGTGAACTTTAGACTTGTACAGCAGACAGACGAAGCGTTCCAGCTGGGAACACACTTCTGGTGACGGATCAGTTTGTCCCAAAGACTCCAGAGCCTCCCATATCTTGTTGTCACATGTCATGAAGACCTTAAAGCACCAGTCCTTGCTCCTGCCAGCGAACCTTCCAGACATGTCACTTCCCGTGAATGCGTGGAATCCAAGTATTGCAGACGCACGTTTCTCTCCTAGCATGCCATGAATAGGTTGGACTGCAATGCTCCTCCTCAACTTTCCCTTCCCAGTGAGAAACCTCGTAGCAGGTGGTAGATCGTGAAATCTCTGAATCAGTAGGAGGAAGATATCGGTATCTGGCGAATCAATGATAACTTCTGCATCTTTGTCGACTGTGAGAGCATGCAGAATTAAGAGTGTATCGGCCTCTTCTTGGCTGTGCGTGAGTAGACTGTCTGGAACTTCAGTGTTGCCCGTGGTCTTAGTTCCTGATGTCACCATGAACTTCTTCAACTTGTTTGGATGAGCCTTGCTGTAAGATAGACACTTCACAGCCAAGTACTCTGTAAGCTCTGCCTTGGTCTTCACATTGGAAAGGAAATCTTTGAGTGAAATCTTCTGGATCAATGTACTATCCCTGACGTGATAGTATGTTGATTTCCCCTTTGTCCTCTTTAGGCGCATTTTGTCTTTCAGTGAGTTATCGATGTATCGGTCGAATACCAACCTCACGTCATCATAATGCACGGCAATATTTTCGAGGCGTTCAATGAACGATTGAGCAAAGTCACTGCATGTAATCATTTGTTCTGTTTTGGAGATCCCGTTAACAAGAGCCATGCCATCAATGATTATCACTCTATGGCGAGAAGTAGTCTCGTTTTCATTGATCACTCCTGATCTTGTGGTTGTGTCTGGGTTTTGGCTGATCTGAGAGGGTTCCTGCAAATTTTGGCTTGAGATTTCATAGTCAGTTGATGGGTCATTAGTTTCTTCCCCAGCGTGTGCTGCTGCATCATTCAAAGCGGCAATTCCCGCGTCTTGATGCTCATTATTTCTGTCGAAATAGGTTCTCCTGGTGGATCATGTACATCCTGCTCTTCAGGCTCAGCCAGATGCTCAAGTTGACGAAGGATTTTTGCCTTGTCGTATGCCAACAAGAGGGATCCATCAGATGCAAATAAAGAACGTGGAACGATGCCAAATTCATAGGTGCCAATACATTCTTTCAGGTCGAGCTCTGGTCGGCTCCGTGAGATAACGATGAACCTCTGCAACAATCCTCGCTCTTCTTTGACTTTGATCAGCTTGTCGCCCGATCTCACTTCTGTTGTGGCATTCGAACTCTTGAATGTTCGAAGTTTTCTTTTCGTCATTTTGTCCCACACAGAAAGTTTTCCCTCAGCTAAACGATCTGTGGCAAATTGCTGGAACATCTGTTGTCCGATCTCGTCGCGCTCTAAGATGTCGCTGGACACTTTTTCATTCATGACTTCTTTGGTGAGCAGGTTGTAGACCTCGTCTACTTCCTCTTCCATAAATGGATCGCCATGTTCACGGAACACCCTAGAAAGCTTGGAGGCATGGCTCATCACCCGGGAAAGCTTTCCCCCCGTGATTTCGTGGTGTTGTTTTCTGCTCTGGTTTTCACCAAGACCATATCCCTCCGCAAACTCGTGCAGTGACTTTGACAGCTCAGGTGCAATGAGGAAGAACTTGTCAAGCGCCTTCTCATTTTGAGTTATCCCTACGATTCCTCCAATCACCTTCAGTGTACGGTTTTCTTGCTCAATGCCATGGTCTGGGGCTATTGATGTGAAGCCTGCCAATCCTTTTGTCACACAGAAGTTCCCTTTCATGAATTCCCTCCACAGTTCTGGGTGCTGCTTTTCAGTCTCCTGCATTGTTGAAATGTAGAGAGGGAGCAACCGAGCATAGTTTAGATGATCGTGAGCGAAGAAGTACTTCGTGAGAGACTCGATGCTCTCCATATGCAGCAGCAGATCACGTTGTCTTGTACTTCTAATGAACAGAAGGATAGTCTCAAACTGTTTCATGTAGTTCAGGATGAAGCGCTGTATCTTGTTTGTGCTGACCTCAAATTGTTCCAGTTTTTTGGTCATATCTCTGGACTCCATCATGGCCAATGTTTTTTTGAGAATGTCGCATAGATTCTTCTCTGGCTCCATGCTCCCGCTGATGTCTCTCTGATATGCCTCTCCCAGACGAACAGATGACTCGTTCAGATAGGCCCTTTCTTCAGGTTCCATTGCCAGGAATCTCTGGAAGTACAGGTTGTACAAAGCGATCAGTGTTACCATGTGTGCCTCCAGAGCTCGATACAAGTGCCTCCCATTTAGTATTTGGCTCACTGTGGTTGGCGAGAAAAGTCCAGCCTCGACCCATGCCTGATCAATTCCACTCCCTTCCACGTATTTTCCTAATGCAGCTAAGGCCCAAAACACAACATGTAGCTCACCAGGTCGGAAGAGGAATTGCTTCCTGATGTCCTCGCGTTCCACCCACAGCTTCATCGCCAGGTCGTATAGCTGCAAATCGAGAGTCATGACTGTGATTGCCTCACTCCCCATAACACGAGTTGTGATGTTGTGAGCTCTCATCAGACCCGTGTACAGTGTATCATAGTCTGTAGGAGGCGACCTTATCAACGGAGGAACGAGAGCAACATTGGTCTTCTCACTGGACGAAGATAGCAAGGAATTGAAGGCTCCCCACGTCCCCGGAGCTGTGAGTTTGACGTCAACTTCTCCTTCTTCCTCGAAGTTCAGGCATCCAATCATCCAGGTCATATCGGTTTTCTTGTTCTTGTCTGTCTCGGGTTTTGATGTGAGCAGCTTGCAGTCGCTCTTTCTCTTCTCGGGTGCTGGCTTCTTGCAGGTCAACGTTTTACAGCCAACTGCATCATGTATCGTTTGAGCTTTTGATGACCGGTCAAGTTCAATTGGTGGTATCATGGGTGATTTCTCCGGTGATACAGGCTGGTAGATCGCAATTGCTGTACCATGAAGGGTATTCATCCCGCAAGGAGTTGACTCTAGAAAATCGATGTTGTCCATGGCAAACCAGACGAACGTGTCCTGAACCAACCATGGTGGTAGACAGATGCCTCCGGTGGACTCCATTTGCTTCAGTACGGAGTTGGCAATGCTGGTCTCAATCTCCATGACCTTTTTGTAGGAGATGGCGAGGTCCAGATGTGCAAGTTTCTCTACAAGCGCCTTGGATCGTGTGTTTTTGTGTATGTCGAGAGCTAAGCCCACACTCAATGGAGTTTCAAATCGTTGTTTGAATGATCCATCCTCGCTTCTTGGTTCGTACGATACCTGTCGGTCAGATTTATAAGCACCGACAAAGTGCTGCGCCAACAATGATGCACTCACACCAATGGAGTCCTCCCTGTTGCTATTTCCTACTTTCCTTGTTCCCATGACTGCATGCTTGCAGAAGATGTTGAGCATCGGGGGTGGCTTGTAATCAGCAAAGGTTCCATTAAATTTCCATGCTGGGGAAGATGCGATGTCTTTCCTCAATATTTTCGCAGCTCGCAAAAGTACTTTAAAATCGTCTTTGATGCTGTCTGCTGTAATTGTGCTTGATATCATGTGGTCTTTGAGCTTTGTGGAAAGAATCTGCTCTGGCTTTGTTTTGTTTGAGGGCCGGCTGAAATGAACATCGGCAATGTTGTCTAGGATCAATTGTTTCAGGTATGGCTTATAACTATGGTTGTCTGAGACCGGAAAGTCGTGCTCCTTAAGTAAATTGACATAGGTTACATGAATTTCATTCATATTCAGCACAGCATTTTCAGTAGTATCATTCAACGCAGTTTCAACAATTTCAATGAGTTCAAGGTCTGATAACACCTGACCAAAGTTAACATTGGTTGTTTCTGTTTGTTTTTCCGTCTTAACTATAGCACGTTTGGCCTTAACTACACATGGTAAATGATATTTCATGTCCTCAGCCATTGCTTGCAATGGGTCAGGCGAACTTATGACACTGTTCAGTCTCACTTTCAGATTGTCATTACTTGTTTCTTGGCCAATGTTTCTGATCTGGAGTCCCATGTTCTTTGTTGACACATTGTGTAGTTCACTTCCTCTGTCTTCCTGGCATATGACACATCTGAGCGCGTCAAATGTCTGTTCTCGGGAACACCTTCTGGATGTTGACGTGCTTTCCCCTAGATCACTAGAACTTGGTCGTCCTCTCTTTTTCAGTCGGATTTCTGCGGCACTGCCTGATGTTGTTCCTTTCTCAAACCTAGCCTTTGCTCGATCAATGTGCATCTTATTGGTAACATCTTTGTAACAAGCTTTATGGTAGCGGAGACCTTTTGCGAGCAATTCTTCAGCAGAGTAATATTGCAAACGTCTATTCAATGATGCAAACTTTGTTTCACCATACGTGTACTGTTCCTCAGCACCTGCCATCAGTTTCTCGACAGAGGAGAGTTTTGGTTTCGTTACAAAGGTTGTATAGTCTGTTTGCCCTATGGCCATTTGGCATACAAAACAAAGTCCGAAATCTACTGACTTCTCAATCTTCCTGGGTGGTGAGTCACTCATCTTGAAGGTAGGTGTAATTTTCTAGACACTCTTGAACTGTCGTCGGTCCTGCAAAGATAGATACTACTATTCAGATTCACATTTCGTCAACACAGTCAAAACCAGACCTTAACTAGATGGTGGAAACTTAATTAACCGATTTCATGCCGGCCGACCCCACTTTGGCTGGTATATGTCCACTATTTTATTTTCCTTGCATTTTTCTGTAAAAACAATGGCAGATATGGCTTCCTTGGGTCTGAAAACATATAAAAGGACATATTATTCATGTTTATATGATATCTAGATACAAAGATATGCACAAAAGTGTATTTTCCAAATGTTATGGCGGCCATCTTGGATTTCTTCGAATTACTACCTATTAGACGTAAAAGAAAAAATGGAACCCTATTTTTTTTACATCTCTATAATATTCTGAAGCAGAATCCATTGCTAAATCAATTTTAACAAACAAAAAACACAAACAATATTGTTATGACATATGGGCCTGCACTATAAGGGCCGATTTAAAAAAATAAAAATTCTCGAAAATAATTTTTCGGTACCCGAATTCAACAGCTTTTTTTCTGGGTTTCCCACGGGAGTTGACCTTCAACATTTTAACACATGTTATTACACACCTTTACAAACATATTGGTGAAGAAATTTTTTGGTAACAATTTAGTTAACAGATTTTCATATGTTTCCCTTACTATAACACAAAGGGTCATCGTAAAATTGAACCGAAAAATATTTTGCAATAATTAATGCTTAAGGGTGCCTTCACATACACGGATTATTCTTACGAGTCCTTACGGATCGCAACTCGTAGTCAATCGCAAGCATCCGTAAATAACGGAAGATGATTTTTGACATGTCAAAAGTTGTTGCGAGTTGTGACGAGTTATCTACGGATACCAGCGAGTTATTTACGGATGCTTGCGATTGACTACGAGTTGGCGATCCGTAAGGACTCGTAAGAATAATCCGTGTATGTGAAGGTTGCATAAAGCTTTGCAGGCATATAATACGAAGTGCGGTGTCTGTTCATGCGTTTGTGCATTCGGATGTCTCCAGTTTCCGACGGCCACTTCCAGCGCTACTTTTGAAAAGCTCTGCGTGCAGACGAAGCTCAACATTCAACCAGAAGAAATACATTATACCGAATGAGATACATTTTAGACATATAAATACAACATGAAATCGCAAGTTTGTTTGGCAGCGAGTTACAATACGATCTTAGCTGACAGCATGGCCTAGAGGTACGTACACTCGCCTTTGAATTGCCTCGTCTGGATTTGAATCTTGGCCCAGCTATAAACCGTCTTCCCGGTGTTTCACAGACAAAGTGATTCATCAATGTGTGTGCGGTCCCTCCGATGGACGATAAACTGGGTTTCCCATTAAATATTGGACGTTGATTCCCAAGGTGTCCTTCGCGAAGAGTCTAGACAAGTTGCCTCTGAGGAAATTGGGCGAATTAGACCAGAGAAGTAGGCTTTAACCAGAGACAACTCACCACCACAGTGGCCTATTTACAAATTCCTGCCCAAAATACCCTGTATAAAGGCAATGGCATATCACCCTGTATAAACCTTGCTCAGGAAGCTGTTTTAGCGGCACTGGCACTCTGACAGAGTACACTCAACATTTTAAAAGGATAGAGCATGGGCATATAGAGAGAGGGGGAGAGAAAGGGGGTGGAAGAGAGAGAGGGGGAGGGAAAGGGGGTGGAAGAGAGAGAGGGGGAGGGAAAGGGGGTGGAAGAGAGAGAGGGGAGTGGGGGGGGGGGTGTGAGAGAGGGAAGTGGGGGAGAGATAGGGGGTGGTGCTTGTGACGCTGGGAGAGAGGGAAGAAGGCGTGGCCTGTAGAATTGGGTGGCGCTTGTGATGCTGGGGGAAAGGGGGAAGACCCAGCCTGAAGAATGGGAGGTGCTTGAAATTCTGGGAGGGAGGGGGAAGAGCAAAGGTGTGGCCTGTAGAATGAGTGTCGCTTGTGACGCTGAGGGTTAGGGGGAAGGTGTGGTGTGTAGAATGGGAAGCACTTGTGCCAGCCAGGAACTGACTTTATATGTAACAAGTACAAATACATTCAAAGTACACCGCCCCATGCCAAATAATTAAATATGCTGCAGCGCGGCATTGCCGGGGCACCTGGCAATACCGCAGTGCAGCTCATTGAGGCTGCATTGGGAGGGAGAGGAGTACAATAATTGATTGATTAATTGTGAAATTAAAATATATAAATGATCATAAAATATTTTCTTAATCAATTGGCTAATAGCATACCTAAAGCACTAGTGCTTCATCCGAAGATGTACCTTTTAGAAATTTAATTATAAGTCATATTATAATCATATAATAGTCATAATATAATAGTCATATTATAATTATAAGAAATAAGTCATTTATAAAAAATTAAATAATTAATTGATTACTCAATAAATAATTAATCGATTAATCAATAAATAATTAATAGATGAAATGATTAATCAATAAATCAAAAATATCCTTGATAGCCACATCACTTGGTCACATGTCCAAATATTAGCTTCCCAGCTCAAAAGGTGCCTGAGATATTGGCCAAATGAGAAAGAAAATAAATAAATGATTAATAATGAAAATAAATAAATAATAATCATAAAAAAATTAAATTATTAATCAATTTGGTCAGAGAACACATACATTACCACTATTTCATCAGAATCTGTAACTTAAAAAAAAAAAATTTTTTTGTCATTAATCAAATAATTAAATAATTAATCGATTAATTGATTAATTAATAAATCAAAAATATCCTTTGCAGCCAAATCACCTGGTCATTAGCATGTCCAAATATCAGCTTCCTAACTCAAAAGGTGCCTGAGTTAATGGTCAGAAGAGAAAGGAAATTTGATTAATTAAATAAGTACTTAATTAATCGCTAATAATTAAATAACTCCTCAATTTATTGATTAATCAAAAAAAAAAAATACCGTTTTTGACAAAGGACTTGCTCACTATTGTGCCGAAATTTCAGCTTCCTAGCTCAAAGGATGGCTGAGATATCGCCCGGACAACCAAGCAAACAAGAAAGAAAACAAACAAGAAAGAAACCAGAGTGAAAACTGAGTACTCTCTTTCAGCGTGCGTCACTGCCGAGCCCCCTTTGGTGCCCGGCAATGACGATTTGCAATGCCTGGAGATGGCATAGGAAAGGAGCGGTGTACAATATTACAACTGGAATATGTTGTTGGATTGGGGAAGAAAAACATTCAAAGCTGTGGTGGATTCTCAACATGAGATTTTCTAGACTGGATTACATCATGACTAACTCCCTTCAAATTCACCCAAGTCTATGACACATTTCAAAATCACTTTCTGTTTAAAAATAAAAAGGTAATAACATTAACAAATATCAAATGTAAAAGGCTAATCTACATACGGAACTCTCACACTGTATATGGAGTCTAAAGAAATAAAATTGGTGAGAGGGTCGGAGAGCACGTTTCATCCAATGGGAAGTGGAACGGACGTTAGGGAGCCAAGATCCAATAGGGAGTCAAGATCTAGTGAGTCAAGATCTAGTGAGTCAAGATCTAGTGAGTCAAGATCTAGGGAGTCAAGATCTAGGGAGTCAAGATCTAGGGAGTCAAGATCTAGGGAGTCAAGGTCTAGGGAGTCAAGATCTCGGGAGTCAAGATCTAGGGAGTCAAGATCTCGGGAGTCAAGATCTAGTGAGTCAAGATCTAGGGAGTCAAGATCTAGGGAGTCAAGATCTAGGGAGTCAAGATCTAGGGAGTCAAGATCTAGGGAGTCAAGATCTAGGGAGTCAAGATCTAGGGAGTCAAGGTCTAGGGAGTCAAGGTCTAAGGAGTCAAGATCTCGGGAGTCAAGATCTAGGGAGTCAAGATCTCGGGAGTCAAGATCTAGCGAGTCAAGATCTAGCGAGTCAAGATCTAGCGAGTCAAGATCTAGGGAGTCAAGATCTAGGGAGTCAAGATCTAGGGAGTCAAGATCTAGGGAGTCAAGATCTAGGGAGTCAAGATCTAGGGAGTCAGGATCTGGGGAATCAAGATCTAGTGAGTCAAGATCTAGGCATCACAGTAATAGTTTACGGCAGGATATCTCTCTCCGGTGGCAATATGATGATATAATTCTGGTTAATGGAGGAGGTTAATACAGTATTTGAACTTTGATAACATGATAATTCCATTCAGAGCATAGCAAATGCCATGTATGAAATGCCTTTGTTACATCAATTGAAAATACTCCTCCACAATCATCTCCTTCACTTACAAAGTCTTTTCAAGGGACTCGGATCAGTGAGTCTCTGTCCTGCTACTTCTTCTTCTTCTTCTTCTTCTTCTTTGGTGTGGCAGTTGAATCTCTGCTGTTCTTCCCACAGTTCTGTCGAAGGGGCTAAAGCTGCACAAACAACAATTTCATTGGTTTTATAATAATAACATTAATAATAATTAATTAATTAATATAGTAACAAAATGAAGACACTTCAGCTCCCTATCAACATGGAAATTGTTAATTCATCCTATTATGATGCAAGAACATCTTGGAAGGTCAAGCAGTCTTTCAGATTCCACATTGGCAAAATTTAGTGATGACCAAAAAAACGTATTTTTCAAATCACCATTTGACCTTAACCTTTAACCCAGAAGGGTATGATGTAAATTGAACTTAAATGCAGCTTGATCTCGGCTATTCTAGGGAGGCCAATTTCGTTCCGATCGGACAGACGTTAGTTGAATTTTGGTGAAAAATGTTAACGATCTAAAACTGGGCCTTTTTTTTTTTTTTTTTTTTTTTTTTTTAAATACAAGATCGAGGCTCGTGAAAGAGCGAACATTAATCACACAGAAAGACAAACCGACACATAAAACAAAAAGCATCGGGAGCGGTAGACAAGATGGGGAGAGAGGGGGAAGGACACAAACACAACATTTGAGAGCAGGAACCGAGAGACATGGAGACATCGAGAGATCTGTGGGAGGGAGAGGGCTTTGGGGGGAGGCATGGGAAAGGGGGTGGGAGAGGCATAAAACATATGGACACTGCCAGGACTACCAGGAAAGAAGTTGGAATTACAAACAAGGTGGATCTGGGGTGAATTAGTGGGGGTAGAAAAGATCAAGGTTTTGGATGGGGGAAGATAAGAGATGGTGGTGAACAGCTGTTTTAAAGACCTGGAGGGAGGAGTGGGATTGAAGGGAGTGTGGGAGTTTGTTCCAGAGGCGGGAGAAAAGAGGAGTGAAGGTGAGCAGAGAGCCGAGATTTTGGCAGTTTAACCATCAGAGGCTTGCTGGCAGATCTTGTGCGACCTGTAGGAATATTTGGGGGACAGAGCACAGAGAGAGCTGGGGGAGCAAGGCCGGAGAGGAGTCGGTAGAAGACAGAAAGACCACCTACCTGCCTGCGGTGAGTGAGTGAAAGGCCCTCAGAGATAGCTTCATCGCGGGAGATTCCAATGATTCTGAAAGCTTTGGTTTCAACAGCGTGAAGCCGAGCTAGGTGTGAGGCAGGAGCACCGGCCCATAAGGGAGAACAGTATTCCATTGAGCTGCGGATGAAAGCCTTGTATGTGGTAAGGAGCTCAGGTGTGCCTAGGAAGGACTTCGCACGACGGAGGATGCCCAGTCGGCGACTGGCTTTGCAGGCCAGCTTGGAAATGTGGTTTTCCCAAGAAAGATCATGGCAGATAGTGAGACCCAAAAGCTTGAGCGACAGAACTTCTTGGAGAGGATTGTTGAGAAAGTAGATGGGAGGGTTGTCCAGTCGATCTTTTCGGAGAAACATAGTAAGAGTGTGAGATTTGTCAGGATTGAAAGACATGTTCCACTTGTTTGACCAGTCTGTGATTTTGTCCAGGTCTTCAGAGAGTGAGGAGGCTGCAGACTGCCGATCTGAGGGAAGAGGAATGGAGCGGCAGAGAGTGGAGTCATCAGCAAAGAGATAGAGAGGATTTTCCAGAGAGTCGGAGAGATCATTGATAAAGACCAGAAAAAGCACAGGGCCCAGCACACTGCCTTGGGGAACTCCAGCCTGAACAGGAAGGGGAGATGAGAGAAATCCATTCAGGGCCACACGTTGACTACGACCATAGAGGAAGTCCGCAAGCCATGCGTGGAGCTTTTCCATGGATACCATAGGAGTAGAGTTTGGTGAGCAGAGCTGGGTGCCAGACCGTGTCGAAGGCACGTGATATGTCGAGGGAGACAGCTCTGATTTCCTGTTTGGCATTGAGGACCTCCATCCATTGTTGAGACAGGAGAAGCAGCATGTCCAGAGTAGAGTGACCTGGTCTGAATCCAAATTGATGATCAGAGATCAAGCCATTGGAGAAGAGGAAAGATTTCATATCCGAAGCAATGATGGATTCCATGACTTTGCTGATAATTGGGAGCAGGCTGATTGGTCTGTAGTTAAAAGGATCTGTTTTTGCACCTTTTTGTGTAAAGCGGTAATGTTTGCTGATTTCCAGGATGCTGGCAGATGACCTTGAGCAAAAGATAGGGTGAAAAGAACAGAGAGAGGGTGAGATAGAGCGGCAGAGCAGGATTTTAGGACCCGTGGGCTGATGCCGTCTGGTCCAGTTGCAGAATCAGAGTCGAGGTTAGACAAAAACTCCTCCACCTTGTCAGGAGAGAAGGACACAGAGTCCAGGAGCAGTTGGGTTCGACTGGGAAAGGTGGGAACAGAGAGAGATGGGTTTGGGACTAAAGATTTTGAGGCAAACACAGAGTTGAGGCATTCGGCTTTGTCACGTGCGATGTCAACTGTGTGGCCATTAGAGGTAAGGGAGGGGGTACAAACACCAGAAACGGATTTGACCAGACGCCACCAGGATTTGGAAGAAGGAGACAGGTTTGAGAGTTCGTTCTTGAGTGAGGAGAGATAGTGCTTCCTGGCATTCCTGAGGGTAGACACACACTTGTTCCGAGCTTGGTGGAAGGAACTGAGATTGCCTTCAGTTGGATTAGCCTTCCAAGAGGCAAAGGCAAGTTGTTTCAAGGCAAACTGCCTCACCACAAGATTCGGTGTACCATGGACGGGAGGAAGGGTAAGACAACTGAAGACGAGATGGGATAAATCTGTGCATGAGAGAGATCAGTTTGCTTTAGAAGAAATCCCAGGAAGAATTGATGTCAGAGGCAGTGGAGATGGGAGACCAATCCAGACGATTGATGGCTGCTTGAAGCCCGTCCCAGTCGGCCTGAGTGAAATGCCAGACTCTTCGATGCTGAGGAGGCTCTCTGAGAATGGCCAGAGAGATGTCCACTTTGACAAGCACATGATCAGAAGAACCGATTGGAGCAGAAGAAGAGCAGCAGACATTAGCAGGGAAGTTTGTCATAACCAAGTCTAGAAGAGAAGAAACTCCATTGGCTGAGATCCGGGTCGGGAAATTGACAGATTGTGTCAATCCCAGTGAGTCACAGAAGTCCTTTGCTGAGGTGCCATGACTGGTGAGAGAGGAACCCACACCCAACCAGGTGGCATGATGACAGTTGAAGTCACCACATATGAGGAAGAGAGAGTTGGGATGAGTGGATAGAAGTTGGTCCATGTTGTCAGAGAGTGAAATGTAAATTGAGTCATCACTGTTTGGGGGACGGTACAGAACACATATGAACAAAAGGTGGGAGCGGAGAGGAAGGCGTAGCCAGAGGTACTCCTGGGGGTGAGGAGGAGAGAGGGCAGTGCAAGGAGAATGAGGAAGAGAGTTTTTGATAAAGATAGCCACCCCACCACCAGGACGAGGCTCAGGTCTATCATACCGGAAGAGGGAGTAACCAGGAAGAGATTTTGAGGAATCAGAGACATCTTGAAGGAGGAAAGTCTCTGTTAAGCAGATCAAGTCTGGATTGTCAGAAGCAACCTGTATGGAGAGATCAGTCAGGTTTGAGCGAAGGCCCCGGATGTTTGAGGTCCATACCGTTAAAGAAGAGAGAGGGGGAGCATCGGGTACAGGACAGGGGAGGGGAGGAGTAGGTTAAGATGAAGGATGAGAGGGGGAGGTAGGGAGAGCAGTTGATAGTGTGTCAGAGATTACAGAAGAGTTCCAAGAAAGGGAAGGATGAGGAGGATGAAAGGTTTGGTGGTGAAGGGATGAGGCAGAGTGAGGGGTTGTTTGAGGGGGGGGCATGGGACAGTAGAAGGTTGGGGGGGGTGGAGGCATGAGATAGAAGGGAGACGAGCTGGGGAGGAGGCAACTTTGAGGAGGGGGGAGGAGGGAGAATTTGAGAGGAATGGTATGGGGGGAGATTTGAATGGGAGGAGTTGGGGGGGAGTTTTGAAGGGGAGGAGTGAGGTGGGAGTTTAGGAGGGGAGGGGCAAGGGGGGAGTTTAGGAGGGGAGGGGCAAGGGGGGAGTCTAGTAGTGGAGGGGCAAGGGGGGAGTTTAGGAGTGTAGGGGCAAGGGGGGACTTTAGGAGGGGAAGGGCAGGGGGGGAGTTCAGGAGTGGAGGGGCAAGGGGGGAGTTTAAGAGTGGAGGGGAAAGGGGGGAGTTTAGGAGTGTAGGTGCAAGGGGGGGGGATTTGGAGGGGAGGGGCAAGAGGGGAGTTTAGAAAGTGGATGATTAATGAAAGACGAACATTGATAACAAATTGCGTTTGTTGTGATTTTCAAGTTAGCAATCCGATTCAGAACGATGGAGGAGGGATGGAATGAATGTGAATTTAAACCATGTAGTGAGGGAGACGTATAAGATATTGAATTTCTTATTTTTGACGTGGAATGAGTTAGAGAGGAAATTGAAAAAAGCCTTTTAAATAGGAAGAAAAACAGCGTGTTGTAATATACCATTGAATAAAACACGGAAGGGGAAAGGTTAAACATGTTTAAAATAATATTTAAACAGAACCGTGAACAATCTTATATGCACAAAATACCAACGGGGGGAGGGCCGAGAGGGACCACCACGAGTCACGTGAACAGGGCAGGCAAAAGGTGGATGGCAAGGAGATAATGGGGGCGGGGCGAAAAGCACCGCGATACACCTGGACAGAAAGTACAGGATGAGACAACGGCACACGTGGAGAAAGGAAAAATAAATGTTTTTTTTGTTGTTGTTTTTTGGCGGGGGTGGGGTGGGGTGGGGTGGGTTGGGGTGGGGTGGGGCGGGGTGGGGATTTAAAACGTTAGACAGAGAGTATTACGTTCGGTGTAGAAGGGAAAAACTGAGAGCCAAGCAAAACACGATGTAGGGGACTTAAGTTAACAAACACCGACAGGGGTACAAGGCTGCACACGAGGCGCAGAACAGGATTAATTAATTACGAGTTACAGGAAATTCAAACCAAAACTAACTATAAACAAACAATAAAGCATGGACGATAAAGTAACGAGTTGAAATTTGACAAACACACGAATGAAAAAATAACCACTTTGGATGCCCGGAGAGAAACCAAGCCTCCAGGTCGGAAGCTTCAACAACTCGGCCGCGTGGCCGCGCGCGGCACGAGATACTCGACTATTTTTTACAGGTATGAAAGATTAACCCCGATAAAACTTCCGAGGGACACTTAAAAGGTACACACACGTAAGATAAACAGTTTAGACAAGAATACAAATGTGACAATGACTTAGCTTCGAGCGTGCGTGAAGATCGTGGAACAGCTTCGAAAATCCGTGACCGCCCCGACCTTAAAATGACCTTAAAATTATGTCAAGGCCAAAAAAAATTGTCAACTGTGGAAGTTGGGAATACTTTGCATTCCCATTATTGGGAATGCAAATGGGAATACTTTGCATTCCCATTATTGACGCAAAATTTCAATCCGAAAGTCCATTGGCAGAAAAAAATGGAGAAAAACCTAAATGGTGGTTTAAAACGCCTACGGGTGTAAGACCTTGACCTTTAACCTAGAAGGGTATCATCTATCTATAATTCCAGTAATCTCTGTCTGTCTGTCTGTACGTCTGTACGTTTGTTTGTTTGTCTGTGACCGCTGTTTCTCGACAACCACGGGTCCGATATACTTTTAACTTGCCAGGTATATTGCTGGGGACCCGAGGATGTGCCTTTTCAAGGTTTCATATTAATCGGACAATTACTTACCGAGCTATGTCCAAAAAACGATTCAACCAATCAGAGAGCAGCGAACGATCGCGTGTGCCGAACGTGGCGGGCACACTCTGCCTCGGATGGCACATTTGAGAGCGTATTCATTTATTTCACGTTTGCAAACTATGTTGGCGTTAAACTATGTTTTACAACTAATAAAAACGAATTTGCGATTCATTCGCTTTCCTGCGCGTTTGTGCACGCGATGGCGATTTCTTTACCAAACTCCGGAAGCCGTTCGCTTTGGACCAAACCATTGCATGTAAATAGAGGGGGGGGGATATAATTTTAGATATAGATATAGTACGGGCATGCCCTAGTCTAAATTAAGTGTAAATGCGCCTTCTTGAAGCTATATAGAAAGTGCAATTTCGTTCCGATCGGACAAGCTTTAGTTGAGATATGGTGAAAAATATTAAAATGTTTATAATTATGTCATGACCTTAGAAATTAGGTCAAGGTCCAAAAAAAAATTATTCCCATTATTGATGCAAAATGTAATCTCTGACAGTCCCAGGCAGCTCCAAGATACAGTTCGGAACTTGATAAAATTTGGGAATTTGGAGTGTTTCGAATGCAAGAAGAATTTTTTTTTTGAAGTGGTGGTTTAGTCGTTTTGGGGGTTTAAGAAACTCTGTGGTACCATTAAAAATTGGGGACACCAATAATAGAAACAGACCCTACAACAGCAATAAGCCTACCGCTATGCCCTTGGGGGAGGGGGGATGAAGACTTATGAACGAGTTACACAATCCTGAATTTTTAAATGCTTGGAAGAAATAGAAAAATGCTAAGGATATTAAAACAAAACCTGTGTAAAAGCAACAAGCAGAGGTCAGATAATGATCAATGGGCAACCCGTAGATCAAGTTGACAGGGCAGGCATATTTCAAGGGGATTCTCCTTCACTATTATACGTGTTCCATTGCAAGGAACCTCAACACATAAGTCCATGAGACCCAGCAAGCCTGTGCAATGGTTGCCAACCTATGGTTGTTTGTCCGTGCTCTATACTTTTTGGATGCTGAGCATCAAGCAAGAAAGCAGCATGTACCATTTTTAAGGCCTTTGGTATGTCCCTTGGCCGGGGTTAAACCACCAACCTCCCAAACTCAGAACGGACGCCCTGACCATTGCACCACCAAATCTGGTAAATACCATTGGGCTTGGTAAATTGTCTCGCCTAGTAAATACCATTGTGATGGCACTAATACCAATTATGATCAAATGAAGAAGGGTGAACAAGGAATAAAATTTTGATAACATAAAGGTTAGCCATTTATGATGTGTGGGTGATCTCAAAATATACTTGCGTTCAACAAATAAATAGAAAATCCCAGACAATATATTGGTCAACTACGTAAGCATATTGGCATAGAATGATAGGCCTGGGCCCTGGGGGGAGCCTGACATCAAAGTAAATCAGCCCACTCCACAGTATCACCACCTGGCATTCTTGCCAACACCTCATGAAACGATACTGCTTCTTCCAGAACCTCCTTTCCCATCCCTGTTCTTTTACATTTCCTCCAATTGATTCCTCTCCTGTCAAACCTCCTCCATTTGTACCACTCACTCTGCATCTCCTTCAGAAAGCCCTTGTTGAGCTGGATTAGCGAGTCCAGTTTCTGCTCCTCCATGGAGAAGTCGGGCACTATGGGTGGTGGAGCTTCTTTGGATTTCACCCTGCAAATGGAGGGACATCCAATTAATAAAAACAGTTTCAAGAAGAGCGAAGGTGAGGAAATTATTGAGTAGAAGTACCATGTTCCACAAAACAGCTGCGTGAAAACGACAAACCATCTCAGATAGATTTTTTAAAAACATTATTTTAACAGAAAAGATTGAAATCAGTTAGGGTACCAACATATCACATTTTATGGAACCAATTTCTTAAGTACCAGA
Organism: Myxine glutinosa; assembly: GCF_964187855.1. NCBI lineage: Eukaryota > Metazoa > Chordata > Myxini > Myxiniformes > Myxinidae > Myxine > Myxine glutinosa. The sequence goes on along the minus strand of NC_136261.1, from coordinate 358,159,185 downwards.
TAGGAGGTGGAGGTAAAAATGAACAAAACATCTGAAAATTCACAAAAATATTCGTTCACTCAAGATCCAGTACGTGATATGGAAAAATCGAACTTTGATGGAGATGCAAAGTTTTGGGACTAAACTGTATGACACAGAGAAGAACAAGCAACGTGCGTAGTCTTACCTCTGTTGCAGATCCTTGTAGCCCTGAAAACAACAAAATAAATAAATAAGTTGGGAATTCTGAAACCGTTCCACTATTTCGTACAACTTTCAGGCCTGCGTTCAATTAGTACGCTTAACCACGTTTTCAAGGACGTGGTGTCATGGTGGGTTTAATGGTAATCACACTGTCATTGCAACCAAAATTACTGGACCATGTGCAGCACCTTATGGTGAAAAGCAATTTCAGAGTCTGCCATAATGCAGGTGTAACAGCAAGCCATAAATGGCTTCAAAAACCATGTAATCAAGATGAAAACTTTCACCAGGTGGACTAACTTGAACATCAGCTTATCCCTCTATTGTTTTCTGGTGATTTCAAACTTGGCACAAGTACAGACTTGTACAAAGACGAAACTAGAATGGCACTCGTAGAGAGCATAGTCTTGTCTCGTGTGCTCATTCTGATCAAAAATACCAACAATAACTGAAGACGCTACTATTACGGTCCATATACCCATATCATCCATGCACCTATTAATTATGTCGCATAGTTTCTTGGCAGGTTTCTTGCACCCACAACTCCCGTAGGCCCTCCCGCTTTTCTACTCTTCATTGATTAAAGCAATGAAGAGTAGAAAAGCGGGAGGGCCGACGGGAGTTGTGGGAGATATGTTGAAGGCAGCGGGAAATTGGGGTGTGAAGAGAATGACAGAGATCTGCAATCTGGTGGTGAAAGAAGGCCGCATTCCAGTGGATTGGGAACTGAGCACCCTCGTCCCTCTATACAAGGGGAAAGGTGACCCTCTGGACTGTGGCTCGTATCGAGCGATAAAGTTATTGGAGCATGGAATGAAGGTCTTGGAAAGGGTGTTGGAGAGGAGGATAAGGAAGAAAGTGAAGATTGACGAAATGCAGTTTGGATTTATGCCAGGAAGAGGAACGACAGACGCGCTTTTTATTGTGAGGCAGTTGCAGGAGAAGTGCATGGAGCTGAGGAAGAAGTTGTTTCTTGGGTTTGTTGATCTGGAGAAAGCATTCGATAGGGTTCCACGTGAAGTATTGACATGGGCAATGAGGAAGTTAGGAGTGGAGGAATGGTTGATGAGAGTAGTGATGGCAATGTACAAAAGAGCGCGCACAGCTGTAAGGACGAAGGACGGGGAACAGTGGTGAGTTTGAGGTGAAGGTGGGAGTGCATCAGGGGTCGGTACTAAGTCCACTACTATTTGTAGCTGTGAAGGAGGTGCTGGCTCGGAAGGTAAAGGAGGGTTTACCGTGGGAGTTGTTGTATGCAGATGATCTGGTGTTGATTGCAGAAAGTATGGATGGACTGAAGGAGAAGATGAACAAGTGGAAGGAATGTATGGAGACGAAAGGTCTGAAGGTGAATATCGGAAAAACAAAGGTGATGGCAAGTGGTAAAGCATGTGGTGAGGTGGAAAGAACTGGGAAGTGGCCATGAGCTATGTGCAGGAAGGGTGTCGGAGTGAACTCAATTCAATGTACAATGTGCGCTGAGTGGGTTCATCAAAAATGTAGTGGTCTGAGAGGGTCATTAACCAGTGTGGCAGCTACATTCAAGTGTAAGGTGTGCAGAGGGAGCTGCAGATGGAGGAAATGTTGAGTTGGATCTTGGAGTCGGCGTGAAGCTGGAAGGTGTGAAAACATTTTGTTACCTAGGAGACATGTTGAATGGAGAAGGTGGATCAGACTCAGCAACGGTTGCTGGAGTGAGATGTGCATGGAAGAAGTTTCTGGAACTGAGTGGCGTGCTGACGAGGAGGGGAGTGTCGTTGAAGCTGAAGGGAAAGGTGTATGCTGCATGTGTGCGCATGCGCAAGATTGGAGGTCACATCTCTTCACAGCTGTCCATGCGCGCACGCTTTCGAAGTTAAGTAATTTTTCACAATTGTGTTTTTGTCGAAACCGTATCTTTCTTTCGGTGTATGTACCTATTGGTGTGTCTTTAATAGGATTCTCGGTGTTGGTTTTTCATACCTGTGTACAGAATCGTCGGTTAGTTCGTGTCGCGTATTCTGAGGCCTAGTGTAGTACTAGTAGGCTACCGTGTCCGACCTTGGCTTGAGGCTTTGTTTTTGTCTCAGCGGTTCTTCGATCGCGCTGCAATTACTTTCGGTCTCTGTTTTTCCCGGTCTTTTCACCCCATACTTCCTTGTTTTAAAATCTCCTCAAAAAAAACAAAAGCCAAAAAAATAATTTCCTTCTCTGTTCTTATCCATTTGTTCATTCTTATTTGTTCGTTCGTTCTTCGACCACGTTGTTAAAAAAAATGTTTAATCTGTCCCCTGAAGAACTGTATTCTGTAGGATACTTTAACACCTTTTTCTTCTTCTTCTATAAAAGGATGCTTTCGACTTGCTCACCAAATCTATTCATTCCAAAAAAAAATTCCATCTCTTATAGTGCCTCTTTCATACATTCCCTAAACTCTCCAGCACTCCACCCATCCTTCAGCGTCCTCAAACGTATTTTTGACTCGAAGGTCTCAAGAAACTCATTTTGCAATAAATGTTCGTTTCCAGTTAATCGTACACTTTTCAAAATCCAATCTCACCCCTCCCCTCCAAATCTTCCCCATCACTCCTTCCCTCCAAAACTTCCCCATCACCCCTTCCCTCCAAATCTTCCCCATCACCCCTCTCCTTCAAAACTTCCCCATCACCCCTCCCCTCCAAAGCTACCCCCTTGCCCCTCCCCTCCAAATCTTCCCCATCACCCATCTCTTTCAAATATTCCCCCTTGCCCCTCCCCTCCAAATCTTCCCCCTTTCCCCTCCCCTCGGAGACTCTCCCTCGCTCCTCCCCTCCTAGACACCCCTCTCACCCCTCCTCAAAGCGTCCTACCCGCTTCTTCCCCCTTCCAACTTTCACCTTCATCTCCCTCAACCTTCTGCCTCACTCTTCCCCTTCCTCAAATAACGCCTCACTGCGCCTCACCCAATCACCATCAAACCTTTTGTCTGCCCCATTCTTCCCTTTCTCCAAGCTATTCTGAAATCTCTGACACACCTTCAACAGCTCTCCCAACCTCTTCCACATCTTACTCTACCGCTCCCCCCCCCCCTGTTCTGTATCCGATGCTCCCCCTTCCTCTTCTTTAACAGTATGGACCTCAAACATCCGGGGCCTTCGCTCAAACTTGACTGATCTCTCCATACAGGTTGCTTCTGACAAACCAGACGTGATCTGCTTCACAGAAACTTTCCTCCTTCATGATGTCTCTGATTCCTTGGTATCTCTCCCAGGTTACTCCCTCCTCCGGTATGATAGACCTGAGCCTCGTCCTGGAGGTGGGGTTGCTATCTTTATTTAAAAAAACTCTCTTCCTCACTCTTCCTCACTCGCCCTGCACTGCCCTCTCTCCACCTCACCCCCAGGAATACCTTTGGCTACGGCTTCCCCTTCGCTCCCACCTTTTGTTCATATGTGTGTTGTACCGTCCAACAAACAGTGATGACTCCATCTACATCTCGCTGTCTGATAATATGGACCAACTTCTATCTACCCATCCCAACTCTCTCTTCCTCATATGTGGTGATTTAAATTGTCACCATGCCAGTTGGCTGGGTGTGGGTACCCCTCTCACCAGCCATGGCTCTTCAGCAAAGGACTTCTGTGACTCACTGGGACTGACACAATCTGTCAATTTCCCGACCCGGACATCAGTCAACGGAGCATCTTCTCTTCTGGACTTGGTTATGACTAACTTCTCTGAAAATGTCTGCTGCTCTTCTTCTGCTCCAATCGGCTCATCTGATCATGTGCTTGTTAAAGTGAACATCTCTCTGACCATTCTCAGAGAGCCTCCTCAGCGTCGACGAGTCTGGCATTTCACTCAGGCCAACTGGCACGGTCTTCAAGCAGCCATCAATCATCTGGACAGGTCTCCCATCTCTACCACCTCTGACATCAACTCATCCTGGGAATTCTTCCAAAGTAAATTGCTCTCTCTCATGCACAGATTTATCCCATCTCGTCTTCAGTTGTCATACCCTTCCTCCCGTCCATGGTACACGGAATCTTGTGGTGAGGCTATTGCCCAGAAACATCTTGCTTTCGTCTCCTGGAAAGCAAATCCAACGGAAGGAAATCTCATTTCCTTTCACAAAGCCCGAAACAAGTGTGTGTCCACCATCAGGAGAGCCAGGAAACAATATCTCTCCATTCTCAGGACCGAACTCTCTTATCTGTCTCCCTCTTCCAAATCCTGGTGGCGTCTGGTCAAATCTGTTTCTGGTTGTTCCCCCTCCATCCCCTCCCTCACCTCAAATGGCCACACGGCCGACTCCGCACGTGAAAAAGCTGAATGCCTCAACTCTGTGTTTGCCTCTAAATCTTGTGTCCCAAACCCATCCCTCTCTGTACCCAACGTACCCAGTCGTACCCAGCTGCTCCTGGACTCCGTGTCATTTCCTCCTGACAAGGTGGAAAAGTTTCTGTCAACCCTCGACTCTGATTCTGCAACTGGACCTGACGGCATCAGCCCACTGGTCCTAAAATCCTGTTCTTCCGTTCTTTCACTCCCTCTCTCTGTTCTCTTCACCCTCTCTTTTGCTCAAGGTAATCTTCCATCTGCTTGGAAATCTGCCAACGTCACCGCTTTGCTCAAAAAAGGTGCAAAAACTGATCCCAGCAACTACAGACCAATCAGCCTTCTCCCAATTATCAGCAAAGTCATGGAATCCATCATTGCTTCAGATATGAAATCTTTCCTCTTCTCCAATGGCTTGATCTCTGATCATTCATTTGGTTTCAGACCTGGTCACTCTACTCTGGACATGCTGCTTCTGCTTTCTCAACAATGGATGGAGGTCCTCAATGCCAAACAGGAAATTACAGCAGTCTCCCTTGACATATCACGTGCCTTCGATACGGTCTGGCACCCCGCTCTGCTCACCAAACTCTCCTATGGTATCCATGGAAATCTCCACGCTTGACTTGTGGACTTCCTCTCTGGTCGTAGTCAACGTGTGGCCCTGAATGGGTTTCTCTCATCTCCCCTTCCTGTTCAGGCTGGAGTTCCCCAAGGCAGTGTTCTGGGCCCTGTGCTTTTTCTGGTCTTCATCAATGATCTCTCTGACTCTCTTGAAAATCCTCTCTATCTCTTTGCTGATGACTCTACTCTCTGTCGCTCCATTCTTCATCCCTCAGATCGGCAGTCTGCAGCCTCCTCACTCTCTGCAGACCTGAACAAAATCACAGACTGGGCAAACAGGTGGAACATGTCTTTCAATCCTGACAAATCTCACACTCTTACGATGTCTCTCCGAAAAGACCGACTGGACAACCCTCCCATCCACTTTCTGAATAATCCTCTCCAAGAAGTTCTGTCACTCAAGCTTTTGGGTCTCACTATCTGCCATGATCTTTCCTGGGAAAACCACATTTCAAATCTGGCCTCCAAAGCCAGTCGCCGACTGGGCATCCTCCGTCGTGCGAAGTCCTTCCTTGGCACACCTGAGCTCCTCACCACATACAAGGCTTTCATCCGCAGCTCAATGGAATACTGCTCTCCCCTCTGGGCTGGTGCTCCTGCCTCACACCTAGCTCGTCTTCACGCTGTTGAAACCAAAGCATTCAGAATCATTGGAATCTCCCGCGATGAAGCTAACTCCAAGGGCCTCTCACTCACTCACCGCAGGCAGGTTGGTGGTCTTTCCGTCTTCTACTGACTCCTCTCTGGCCTTGCCCCCCCAGCTCTCTCTGGGCTCTGTCCCGCAAATATTCCTTCAGGTCGCACAAGATCTGCCTGCAACCCTCTTATGGTTAAACTGCCAAAATCAAGACTCTCTGCTCACCTTCACTCCTTCATTCCTCTTTTCTCCCGCCTCTGGAACAAACTCCCTCACTCTCTTCAATCCCACTCCACCCTCCAGGTTGTTAAAACAGGTGTTCACCACTATCTCTTATCTTCCCCCATCCAAAACCTTGATCTTTTCTACCCCCGCAAATTTCACCCCAATTCCACTTTTTTGAAATAACAACTTCTGTCATGGAAGTCCTTCGTGTCCTTGTGTTTTATACTTCTCCCTCCTCCTCCCCCTCCCCCCCCCCCCCCCCCGCCTTCCCACACCTCCTTCCCCCAAGCCCTCTCCCTTCCACACATCTCCCTGCTCTCAAATGTTGTGTTTGTGTGCTGCCCCTTCTCTCCCCATCTTGTCTTCCGCTCCCTCTTTTTATATATTTTGTTTGTCTGGTTGATTTGTTTGTGAAGTAAATGTTAGCTCTTTCACGAGCCTCGATTCAGCATACGAAAAAAAAAAAAAAAATGTGTGAGAGGTTATGATTTATGGGAGCGAGACGTGGGTAATGAACGTAGAGCAGCAACGAAGGCTGGAAACGGTGGAAATGCGAATGGTTCGGTGGATGTGTGGAGTATCGTTGAGAGAGAGGAAGCCAAATGATGAATTGTGAAAGATGATGGGAATAGAGCCTGTGATGGATGCTGTGAAGAGAAACAGGTTGAGATGGTTTGGTCATGTGTTGAGGAAGGATGAAAGTGACTGGTTGAGAAGAGTGATGGAAATGAATGTGGAAGGAAGTAGAGGACGGGGAAGACCGAGAAAGACTTGGCTAAATATGGTCGAAGAAGAAATGCGGGCCAGGGGGTTAACAAGGGGAGATGCAGAAAATAGGGCAAAATGGAGAAGATTGTCATGGGGACCGCAAGGCTAACCCCCGCTCTTGCAGGGAAAATGGCCTTTTAAAATGCCTGTTGTTGTTGTTGTTGTTGTATAGTTTCTTGGTAGGGTTATTTAGATCACAAATTTAATTCATTCACTCACATCGGGTCATATAACAGATATATGAAGTTTAAGATTTTTCGGATAAGAATTTAAATTCAAACAATTATGGCTGGAATACCACTTCACCCATGACGCCATTGTTTTCACCCTATATACCGCATGGGGAGTCGATGTCAAATTCCAAGTTTCAATTTCTTTTGTTGAGTGGTTTTGGCGAAAATGATGTACAGTACAGTACAATTTTTTTTCCCTTTCATCCAATATGGCTACCATACCATGTGACCTATGATGTCAGAGCCAGCAATAAAATATTATTCATGGGGAGTCCCGCCTATGTTTAAAGTTTCGTATCAATCGGCCAAGCGGTTGCAGAGAGAAACATTTTTTAAGTGAAAATATATGGACGCGCACGCACACGCACACAGCGATTGTCTCGCATCCCCTTTGGTGCGAGACCAATAAACACCGTTTCAGGATCCGCTGATGGCTTTAGAGGCTTGGACTATGCGGCTCAGAGCGGTGTGTTAACGGACCCTTCTGATGTGACAATATTTTCATGCTGTGCCAAGTTGAGTCAATGAGCTTGTTCAAAATTGCATAGAGCTGGGCATCTCCACCTGCCCAACAGCAATTATGAATCTGTAGTTGGGTGAGTTTCAACTCACAAGAACAGGATTCCATTTTGGATACCAATTAGGAATTCAGGAAGATTTATAAGAAAAGATAGGTGATGTAAATCATGGTATGGCCCATAATTTCATAATCCTGTCCCAAAGTCCACAACCACATCCATGTGGCTGAAAGCATCAAAGTTTAGCGGAGGGAAGTGTCAACAGCTTAACCTCCCATCCGACAGACAGCGTACTCATTATGCCTTGCTCCGCTTGTAAATAACTGGGATGAATTTATTGTCGGGTCAGAAATCAAACCCAGAGTAGACAGTTCAAAGGTGAGTGCAATCTAAGTTGGACAGCCAAGTCACAGCACTGGATTGTTGGATTGCCCTAAAACCCCCCATCAAATCTCCAAAGGTGACACTCATTCCCAATGTGATGAAGATTCTGATCTGGGTGACCACTGTCACATGCGGGGCTGTCATTTGTAGAGGTGGTGTGATGTCCGTTGAGTGCAGGCCACCGTTTCTGGAGGTCAAAACCTGGCTCTTCTGTTGGATCACTCACGTTCTTTGTTATTAATGTTGTTGTTTGTCCAGAGATTGACGAGAAAAGGAAGAAGTTCAATAAGTGGCAGAAGGTGAAGGGTACGGGAGCAGAAAAAGCAGAGCATGAAAGTTATAAGGCAGCCAAGAAGGCTGCAAAGAAAGAGGTAGCAAAGGCGCAGGAGGCATGCAGGAAAATGTTCGGAGAACGCTTGGATTCGGAAGAGGGTCAGAAAACGGAATGCAGGATTGCAAAGCAGATAGCGAAAGAGAGGTGTGATGTGATGGGGGTGAGTTGCTTGAAGGATGAAGTGGGACAAATCGTTGTGGATCCAGATGGAATTAAAGGAAGATGGAAAAGATATATGGAAATGCTGTTGAATACAGAGAATGAATGGGATGGCAACATAGAGAGTAACCCAGTTTTAGGACCGGCAGAGAAGATAACTGAGAAGGAAGTTGAGGAAGCGATAAAAGCAATGAAGGGTAGAAAAGCGGGAGGGCCGACGGGAGTTGTGGGAGATATGTTGAAGGCAGCAGGAAGTTGGGGTGTGAAGAGAATGACAGAGATCTGTAATCTGGTGGTGAAAGAAGGCCGCATTCCAGTGGATTGGGAACCGAGTATCCTCGTCCACCTATACAAGTGGAAAGGTGACCCTCTGGAGTGTGGCTCGTACCGAGCGATAAAGTTATTGGAGCATGGAATGAAGGTATTGGAAAGGGTGTTGAAGAGGAGGATAAGGAAGAAGGTGAAGATCGACGAAATGCAGTTTGGATTTATGCCAGGAAGAGGAACGACAGATGCGCTCTTTATTGTGAGGCAGTTGCAGGAGAAGTACATGGAGAAGAGGAAGAAGTTGTTTCTTGGGTTTGTTGATCTCGAGAAAGCATTCGATAGGGTTCCACGCGAAGTATTGACATGGGCATTGAGGAAGTTAGAAGTGGATGAATGGTTGATCAGAGTAGTGATGGCAATGTACAAAAGAGCGCGCACAGCTGTAAGGACGAAGGACAGGAACAGTGGTGAGTTTGAGGTGAAGGTGGGAGTGCATCAGGGGTCGGTACTAAGTCCACTACTATTTGTAGCTGTGATGGAGGTGCTGGCTCAGAACGTAAAGGAGGGTTTACCGTGGGAGTTGTTGTATGCAGATGATCTGGTGTTGATTGCGGAAGGTATGGATGGACTGAAGGAAAAGATGAACAAGTGGAAGGAATGTATGGAGACAAAAGGTCTGAAGGTGAATATTGGAAAGACGAAGGTGATGGCAAGTGGTAAAGCATGTGGTGAGGTGGAAAGAACTGGGAAGTGGCCCTGTGCTGTGTGCAGGAAGGGTGTCGGAATGAACTCCATTCAATGTGCAATGTGCGCTGAGTGGGTTCATCAAAAATGTAGCGGTCTGAGAGGGTCATTAACCAGTGTGGCAGCTACATTCAAATGTAAGGTGTGCACAGAGGGAGCTGCAGATGGAGGAAATGTTGAGTTGGATCTTGGAGACGGCGTGAAGCTGGAAGGTGTGAAAACATTTTGTTACCTAGGAGACATGCTGAATGGAGAAGGTGGATCAGACTCGACAACGGTTGCTTGAGTGAGATGTGCATGGAAGAAGTTTCGGGAACTGAGTGGCGTGCTGATGAGGAGGGGAGTGTCGTTGAAGCTGAAGGGAAAGGTGTATGCTGCATGTGTGAGAAGTGTTATGATTTATGGGAGCGAGACATGGGTCATGAATGTAGAGCAGCAATGAAGGGTGGAAATGCGAATGGTTCGGTGGATGTGTTGAGTATCGTTGAGAGAGAGGAAGACAAATGATTAATTGCAAAAGATGATGGGAATAGAGCCTGTGATTGATGCTGTGAAGAGGAACAGGTTGAGATGGTTTGGTCATGTGTTGAGGAAGGATGAAAGTGCTGGAAATGAATGTAGAAGGAAGTAGAGGACGGGGAAGACCGAGAAAGACTTGGCTAAAGATGGTGGAAGAAGAAATGGAGGAAGCGATAACCATCTCGGAAACGATTAGTTGTCGACTAATCGCAAGGGGGTTAACAAGGAGAGATGCAGAAAATAGGGCAAATGGAGAAGATTGTCATGGGGACCGCAAGGCTAACCCCACTGTCGCAGGGAAAATGGCCTTGAAATGCATGTTGTTGTTGTTGTTTGCATTATTTGAAGTAAATCGATTGTGTTTCATTTTGTTTGATTGACCTTTTTTCAGATCGGTTTGCAAGCTCTCCTGAGCTGCCAGTGTGGCAGGTTTAAACTCCTTGCACTAAACCAAAAGTTCAAGCTTCCAAAAAGCGCTCGGACAGCTTGCGGGCCTCGGCCCGGCGGGTTGGGGATAGGATTTGGGGTCGCTGACATTAGTCACCCTATAACACACTTAGTCGGGAGTGACGTTTGGGACTCAGGTCCTCATACTTAACGCCCGCAACAATATATATATATATATATATATATATATATATATATATATATACACAGACTTGGCATTTAATATGGAATTTTTTTTTTTTCTTGACTTGGGTTTACTTTCTGAACTCAGTATATCAATCTGGTGAGTTTCTTTTACGCTTCGGTGATTTCTTTGTTAAAAGAACCATGTCACTGATTGTCTGTCACAGCAAGAAGTCAATAACAGGATTATATCACATGTGGTGTGACAAAATGTACGGACAGGTACATTTGACGATTGGCTTCACAATGGGGTATATAAGGGTTGTTGTGTTCTTTATTAGTGGAAAACAACTGCTGCACGTCAACAAAAGTTATTGCCGCTTCCTCTGGAGATGGTCCGTCCACTCGACAATGCTGTTTGTCATGGAGTGGTGGCTTTACGAAATTCCGGCATGAAACAGCGTGCTATTGTTCGGCAGTATGGTATCACTCAAGGTCAGGTGTCAAAGATCCTGAAACGAAATGCTCAGAGGGGTGTCCCTACTCCAATACCGAGGCCAGGACGTCCCCGCAGAACCACAAGGAGGGATGATTGCCAGCTGCACCTGTTAGTCCGCAATGGCCGTACCAAGTCAGCTAATCGGCTTAGGGCTGAGTGGCAGCAACTGACAAATGTGCCTGTATCCAGAAGGCTAGTCAACCAACGACTGGTTCAAGCAGGCTATCGTGCCAAGCGTCCCCTGAGAAAGCCATGCCTGAGCAGACATCACCGCCAGCGCCGATTGCAGTGGGCCAGAGAGCACCGTCAATGGCAGCCAGGACACTGGAATCACGTGATCTTCAGTGACGAGTCTATATTTCTGGTCTATCGTCTATCTCATATTTATTCTGTGCGGCCAAACAAACGGACTCAAATGCAACACCCTCTCCTCTGGCGAGCGTAATAAAGCAATAAAAAAAATTTTAAAACCACTATGAAACACCACAACAAAACACCACTATGAAAATTATTAATTGTCCCCTACGTTTACAATGCATGATGCTGTGCCTTGAAATATAGATATTGCTTGAAAAGCAACCTACCTTGAGAAAAGTAATGGCCTCCAGCTCCTGGAGCGCTTTCTGTAGAATGGATCCTGCTTCCTGAAGAGCCTCAATCTCCTGTTGCAGCTTCTGCTTCTGCTGCTCAAGGCAAGAAAGCTTCTCTTCCTGCCTCTCATTGATCCTCTTCTTCATCAGGTCCACAACGTCATCCACAGCTTGGTACAGTGCCTTTCGCTTCTTCTCCAATATCTCTTTGCTCAACTTTCCTGAGTGCTGGGACATTTGATATTAGTTGCACATTCATGTGGCTGCACTCACACGATGATCAGGAGAAAAGTCAAGTGTGGGTAGGTTGAAAAAGCTGATACTAGGAGTGAAATAAGATGACAATGAAGTGGAATTTATAGAACCTTAGACATGCAATGTTTCTGGTCAAACATATTTAAGTAACCACAAGTTACAAGGATGGTCAAACATATTTACAATATTGACGTATCTACAAGTTACAAGTCCTCCGTCGTGTACAGTCTTTCCTTGGCACACCTGAACTCCGACCCACGTTCAAGGATTTCCAAGGATTTCATCCGCAGCTTGATGGAATACCGCTCTCCCCTTTGAGCTGGCTCCCGGTACCGCTCTCCCCTCTGGGCTGGCTCCCGGTACCGCTCTCCCCTCTGGGCTGGCTCCCGGTACCGCTCTCCCCTCTGGGCTGGCTCCCGGTACCGCTCTCCCCTCTGGGCTGGCTCCCGGTACCGCTCTCCCCTCTGGGCTGGCTCCCGGTACCGCTCTCCCCTCTGGGCTGGCTCCCGGTACCGCTCTCCCCTCTGGGCTGGCTCCCGGTACCGCTCTCCCCTCTGGGCTGGCTCCCGGTACCGCTCTCCCCTCTGGGCTGGCTCCCGGTACCGCTCTCCCCTCTGGGCTGGCTCCCGGTACCGCTCTCCCCTCTGGGCTGGCTCCCGGTACCGCTCTCCCCTCTGGGCTGGCTCCCGGTACCGCTCTCCCCTCTGGGCTGGCTCCCGGTACCGCTCTCCCCTCTGGGCTGGCTCCCGGTACCGCTCTCCCCTCTGGGCTGGCTCCCGGTACCGCTCTCCCCTCTGGGCTGGCTCCCGGTACCGCTCTCCCCTCTGGGCTGGCTCCCGGTACCGCTCTCCCCTCTGGGCTGGCTCCCGGTACCGCTCTCCCCTCTGGGCTGGCTCCCGGTACCGCTCTCCCCTCTGGGCTGGCTCCCGGTACCGCTCTCCCCTCTGGGCTGGCTCCCGGTACCGCTCTCCCCTCTGGGCTGGCTCCCGGTACCGCTCTCCCCTTTGGGCTGGCTCCCGGTACCGCTCTCCCCTTTGGGCTGGCTCCCAGTACCGCTCTCCTTTTTGAGCTGGCTCCACTGCCTCTCATCTTTCTCACCTTGACGCCATGGAAACCAAGGCCTTCAAGATTATTAGAATCTCCCGCGATGAAGCCGAGATCTATGGGCCTATCACTTCGCCATCGCAGATTGGTCTGTGGCCTCTCTGTAATCTACCACATCCTTTCTGGTCACCCTCTGCTCTTTCCGGTGCTTTGTAACATTTTTTCCCCTCCCCCAGATTTATGCAGGGCTCATATGGTCTACAATCTCATATGGTTCATATGATCCTCCGCTCATTAATTCCTCTTTTTCCCATCTGTGGAACCAACTTCCACGTTCTTTTCAATCTCATTCTTCCCTCCAGGTCTTCAGGACAGCTCGTCAACAACATCTCAGATCATCCCCCATACAAAACCATGATTTTTTTCTCCCCTCGTTCACCCTTCCTCCCTCCACCTCCCCATTCCCTCCTCCTTCCAAATTTCCACTTTTCCCTCCTTGGCGTTTCCTTCTGTATCCACCTTGTCCACCCTCCCATCTTCCGCTGCCCCCCCATTTCTCCCCACACCCATTGTTTGTGCAAGTCTCCCTTTATCTGGGCCTTCAAAAATACTATTGGTGTTTCCCCCCTCTCTCTACTGGTCCTTTTGTCCTGTTGCATCCTGCTCTGTTCAATATACTAGTACTAGCTCGTGTCTGTTTGTGTGTGTTTCAAATCCAGTTCAATAACTGACAAACAATCCACAGAAACAGAATGACGCGTCAATGGAATGACGGCCAATCTCAGAATTACATTCAATGACAGTCTCATTGCCCCCCACCTTGACGTTCTTGATCTGGCCCTGCGTTTTCTGAAAGCTGGACTTGACACACAACAGAGACTCAGCCAGACGAGGACACATTGCAGCCAAAGCATCCTGCATGGAAAAAAAATGGTTCCAGGGCAGAAATGCATTGCACGATAGTAAATATCATGAGGGCACTGCAGGTGATTTATTTCAAGCCCGAACGGCACTCTTCGATGTCGCGACGTCGACCAATATGCCTCCACCCACATTGTTACGTCATCATACATACTTGTACAAACTTTGCTTTTAATCCCTTCAGCTGTATCAAAGCATCACTTTTTTTAACTGACATGACCTCTGACGCCGAAATCTAATCAGTTAATCTTTTCATCATCATATATCCTTTTACCAAGTTTGGTCAAAATCCCATCACTAGTTCACAAGTTAGCACGGTAACAGATTTTTTTTTTTTTTTTTTTTTACAACACCTGTTAGTGTTCCCATCTAAACTCCTGGTTCATGATACAGGAAACCCAGGTTAAAATGCCGTATACTATGTGTTTGCCTCTTGTCTGCCAATGTCATTTTCACCCTGCGCTCACCCTGCGCTCGCGAAACGGTTGCATACGTACGTGTGGCGTAAGTGTGTGCTTGTCTGCATTTTAAAAATTCATTTTCTCGGAAACAGTTGGTCCGTTTGACACGAAATTTTACCATAGGAGAGCCTCCCCCTGTATAATTTTTTCATAATTATGACGTCATAGGTCACGTGGTATGGACGCCATTTTGGAAAACAGAAAAACGTTTAAAAAAAAAACCACCTTTAGAGGCCATTTTTCCCCGCAAAGCGGGGGTTGGCCTTTTTTGGGAACCGTGGTTGTTGTTGTTTTTCGGTCCCCTTTTTGAAGCAATGTTTTACGGCCGGATGCCCTTCCTGACGCCAACCCTTTTTGCCGCCTTTAACGACAAACAGGGAATTACCAGTGAACTGGTACTCAATTAGCCGACCTCGGAAGGATGACAGGCTGAGTCAACCCCCCTGGCGTTAATTCAGCGATCTACTGGGATTCGAACCCAGGATCCTAGGATCCTAAGCCGGCACCCTAGCCGCTACACCAACACCAGGGTTCCAAACACCAGGGGACCAAAACAGAAAAACGTTGCAACTCTATATCTCCAAAACCGCTCCATGGTGGCGCAAAAAATTAGAAACGTGGCTCATTGTAAAGAACTCCATATGGGGAATAAGTGTTGATAACGATGACGTCATTGGTGCCTTAATTATGACGTCATAATTCGACAGGGATAACGCTTAGTCTGATCAGTTTGAAATTTCTTGAGCGTGATCTATGCAACAATTATATTAGAGAATATAAATTTATGATGTCATCGCTCATGTAGTCTGGCAGCCATATTGGATCAAAGAAAAAAAATGTTCAAAAACAGAAGAGTTGGCTCACACGAAGTTGACTGCGCAGGGTAAGTATTCTATGAATACCATCTAGTTGTTCATGTAAAAGTACGCCGATGTCGACTAATGTCCTTCTATATGCGAGTCTTACGTCCTGCACCTTGTTGTGTGCACAAACTTCTCCATGAGTCTTAGATCACTGTATAACAACATGCATTTTAAAGGCCATTTTCCCTGCTAGAGCGGGGGTTAGCCTAGTGAAATAGCAATGGAGTTAACAAGAAAGGCGTCTCCTGTTGAATACACTGAGGAAGACCTAATGTAGTCACATTCACACTCATTCAGTGACCTTGAGTTCGGTGTGAGCGATCTCCAGTGGAACGACGGTGTGTCTGCGATGCTCTCCGGACATGCACATCAAGCACATCAAGCTGTCGTCGTCCATGCAGTAAAGTTGTATCAACTTGTCGTGCTCAGGGCATCTCGGCTCCTCCATAGTTTCTACCCATCTCATCTGTGACACTAAGTTGGCAAGAATCACGTTTTTCTTGGGCTGCGGTCTTTGTGGGAAAACCTCCCGACAACTGGGACAAATGCAGGCGGTGGTGCCTGCACGGCTCTCCCAGAACTTGTCGACACATTCACGACAAAACGAGTGACCACAGCCCAATGTAATGGGTTTTTTAAATAGCTGCAGGCACACGTCACATGTGAGGTAATCTCGAGTGTGAGAAGAGGCCATTTTCTTTGGAACAGGGCCAGAGACCTGAACGACATGGGATCTGAACAAAGGGGACAGTGGGACAGAAAGTTAGGAAGTGAAAACACGCATTTATATCATGTTGCATTTGTTGTTCGTTATTAAGACGAGGAAATATTTGAACTCGAAAATTTTTGCTTAATATGTAAACGGTTACAGACATGGAGTTGCTGACAAATAATGTTGGGCCGGAGATGATACTGGAGATTTATTGCTGGAGCGTGCTGCCGCAATTGGCCATTTCTCGTGACGTACAATAATCTTACAGCATGGACGTGTTGATTTCTCATTTACCTCCTTTTTTGAGGCATGCAGACACAAGGATGCTCTCGGGTTGAAAGAGCCTGGGATATGTAGTCTATTGCGTGGTGCTCCTTGGAAAATAAAAACACAGGATGAAATTCTCAGTCAATCAGAAATGTATTCAACAGTCCTTATGACACCAAAGCAGTGTTCGTGCATTCAGTTGTTCACAGATGGATTAATTGACGAAATTAATGCATCCAACGATTGAATGAATGATGAAGGGTGGAATGGTCAAATAGCAGGGCCTGTATAATTGGTAAAACGTTGAATATGGACAATTAGCTTAAGATCACTTTACTGGGAAAATACTGCCTGGGTTTTATCAAGTGGAGGTTTTTTAACCCAGGTGGGGAAAACTGGACTCGGCCAATTAGTGCCAACATTTATTGGCCCCCGCCCCTCAACCAAGGTCATATATGGGGACACTAAAATGGGCTCCGTCTGACCGACCGATCATCCGTCCATGTACTGTACTTTTGCGTACACGATATTTCAAAAAACGTTGAACATTTAGCTTTCATATTGCACATATCTATTCCTCATGACATTATCTCAACCTCATCAGATCACAGATGTGATTGGCTGAATTATGTTGCCATGGCAACCATCTCGTTAATTTGGCTTGGGTACGTGGTATTTCAAAAAATGTTCAAGATTTAGATTTCATAAAAATAAAACCCCTACTTCTCCTGTAGTCAGCCAGCCAACACAGGCTATTGTGTCGTTTGATGGCATCTCTTTGTTACAAACAAACTAACTAGCCAGGCACATTCTATGGGTCCTATGTAACATCAGCAGGGTGGATGTCAGTTTGGCTTTGGCCGTTAAAGTGTCAAAATCGAAAAAACAAAATGGCGGCCAAAACTACCATTAAATCATCTTTTTGACATTCGTTTTTTTCAATTCAACACTCTACTGTGAGTATAAAATTGTTTTTTTGTGAGCCTAAAGGAAAGAATATAATTCTCAAAAGCAGGGGCATCGGAAAAAATGTTTTTGTATGAATATTTCGCACTTGTGGTGTTGTAGATCTCCAAAAGAAACCCCTCCCCTGCAATTGTATGTTAATCCTGCAGGATGGAGGAAATTCTATTGAACTTCCTGAAGGCAATTGGTCAACATCTTGAAAACAGTGGTATCGAAGACATCTGGATTGAAGCTGGAATCTTGGCACAAAATTCAACTAATGCTGTCCTTGAAGGGAAAGCCTACTATCGAGCTGTGAGAAGTCATCAGCTGGCATACGAAGCTCTCTGTCGCATCAAGTGGACAGCATTCCGCAAGTGGGTGGATGGAGAATGTTTGCCAGAGGTGGATGGGATCGTGGGAGAACTACACCGTCTGTTTTCCAAGAAGACCCCTGGTTTCGACAAAGACATCTGTGTGTCTGTACAGCATCTCGTAGAAGCCCTGGAAACTCCCCAGATTCAGGAACAGTGGACACAGTTTGACACCTTGTTCAAAGAAGATACAAACTACTCTTACTGGAGCACATACATGGAACTCGTAGATTTATCTTGAGCTTCATGAGAGCCCTCAGAGAGGGGAACTGGAAGTTGCATCTCCAAGCACTTGGGAAGATGTTACCAAGGTGGAGTGTCTACGACCATCCCAATTACGCCAAGTGGGCCCCTGTGTACTATGCAGAGATGCTGGCTTTGGAAACCACCGCCACGGACGTGTTCAGTGAATTCATGGCAGGAAACTTTGTGGTCAAGAAAACGAAGTCCAGCTTCAACCAAGTGCCAGTTGACCAGGCGACCGAATGGATCAACAAATTGTGTAAGCTGTCAAACGTGATCATAGGAATCACCAAGATGCCACAGAGGCACTTCTCAGATGCTGTCATATCAGATGCTACCAAGGCGCTTCTCTGCTAGGATGATGATGAGTCCATATCAACCCGAAAAGATGGTCTCCCATCAAGAGTTTGAAGGGACGAAGCGGAGGTGAAAAGCTTAGTGGAGCAGTTCATGTGCTTTGGTGTTTTCTCTGTTTGTGAAGAAAAGGTGGACAATGCCGATGAACTGAACCAGAGAAAGCCAGTAGCCTTAACCACAAAAGATGTCGCCACAGACGAAATCCAGGCAGATATTCTGAGTGTGAAGTCGCGAGGAATGGATCGTGTTCTTCAAGACGTTAAAAGTCGCTTAGTAGAGAAAAGTGAGCCCTTCTTCAATCCGATGAAAAAGCAAAACTCAAAAACATTCGCCAATCTCTATAAGTTTGAGATAGTTACAAGCTCAAGTGAAAAGAAAGTCATTAAAGCAGACAGGCGACTTATGCAAAGACTCGTCAACGTGCACCAGTGCGGCCGAGTTGTGGACATGTCAATTATTCTGAAACACAAACTCGCAGTTGTTCCCCTGTCCCTGGCAAAGACTGATGGAACGATGAATTCCACTACCAAATCAGTTCTACTTGGCATTCTGAGTACGGATGTACCTGTACAAGCTTCTCCCACGTTCCCTGGTCTGGCCGACCTGATGAAAGGTGCATGCGTACTGTTACGTGGTCCTCCCGGTGACTACCTGGTCTCGGCGACCCCCGGACCGTGAGAGGAACTCCGCCAGAAAGATCTATTATTTCTGCGCTTTCGTAATGCAATCAATATGAATTCCAATCAATAAGAAACCCCACACCAAGGATCCGGAATAATCAATGATATATTCCCCGAGCGATCAACAACCATCCACAATCAGCAATCAATAGTACAAAGATGTAAACTCATCTATAATAACTCTAAGATGGCCATCTTATACATTCCTCACGTGAGCCCCACTCCCGACTCCCTCCATGGTCAATGTCTCTCTCAATGTCTCCGTACGCCTGTAGTTCGATCTCCGCACGTGGGCGGTTGAACGGACCCTTCCTGACGTGCTTTCACCGGGCACGTCCCGTACCGGGAACAACGGACTGCAGCGCGCACCTCCTGGCCAAGCCAAGCGGGTAAAGCAAAGCAGGCAAAGCAACACGCGGCTTGCCCAGCGCGCGCGGCCCAAGGTGCGACCCGTACGCGGCCTTGTAGACGGGGAGGCGAACTGTGCCAGCTGCTTGGTTCCGTGCACGAACCCACAGTGACTTGACGTGTCAAAGGGTAGTTACACGTCCCGGTAACTCCTCTCGCCAGACGGGCTTTTAAACGCCGATTCTCTTACGTTGCTCAATCGATACGGCTCGCGTCCGAGCTCGGCGAGGAGGAAGAAGAATCGTCGCCTCTCCAGGACCTCGTGTCTTTTCTTCTTCCGTTTCCGGTCTCCTTTTCCTCAGAAGGGCTCCTGACCCTTTAATCACAACAACCTTTAATCGACTACACATTGATAAGCAAAGCCCTGAATAGTAATTCACATACATTCACATAAATATGTAACAGTACTGATTGATGGGCACGCTCTTATTCAGAGTTTAAGAAAACCTGTTGGTTGGAAATGCTTTAGAGATTATGCAAACGCCTTCGCCGGTGCTGTATTTGTTCACTTCGGTCGGGGTGCCACAAGGGTAGATGTCATCTTTGACAGATATCTTGGCTCCATGTCAATCAAAGGCCAGACGAGAGTGAAACGAGGCCAAAAGGCAAGGAGGCCTATTCGGAAGATAATCAGCGACGGCAAGGTTCCACTTCCACAAGTTTGGGCTCAGTTCGTATCCCTGGGGGAAAACAAAGCTGATCTTGCTTCATTCCTTTCAGATGACCTGATGAGCCGTCATGCTGAAGTTCCTGACGGTTGCGAGTTGATAGTCGGTGGAGGATTCACCACTCTCGAGAAAGCCTCATCAACAAGTAGAGGTATTCTGACCAGTTTGAGCTGTGATCACGAAGAAGCGGATACCCGCATTATTCTCCATGGGCTAGAAGCTACCAAATCCGGATCTGAGAGAGTCATCGTTCATTCCAGAGACACTGATGTCTTCCTTCTTCTGCTGTATTTCTTCCAACAAAGCCTCATTTGGATGATTGGTGGGACCTCTTGTGATAGACGATGTTACCCGGTTCACGAAGTCTCGCAAAAGCTGTCAAAACCTGTCAAGGATAATCTGTTGGGGTTTCATGCTCTGACTGGATCAGACACAACTTCATCATTTACAGGATGTGGCAAGAAGACGTGTTAGAAAGTCTCTGTAGAATATCCGCATCTTCTCTGTGGAGTTGGTCACGATGGACCATTGGCAGAAGTTGAAGAGTTTGTGTGTCGCCTATACTCGACCCCGGATCCCAAAGGCGGTGTCAACCAGGCTAGATTTGATCTGTTCCGAAAAGGAAAGAAACAAATTGAAAATCTTCCACCCACAGGAAATGCTCTCAAGTCACACTTGGCAAGAGCAAACTACCAGGCGAAAGTGTAGTTGGCCGCTGGACAGTGTGACAATCGAAAGGCAGTAGGCTTGCCGTCATCTTCCGGCAGATGGCAAGAAACTGAAGGGGGACTTGAAGTCTGGATTACTCTTCCAGCAGTACCAGTGGCATGTATTGAGTTGATGACTTGTGGTTGCAAAACAAAGTGCAGGACCGCTGCATGCAAATGCCACAAGTCGAGGCAGATGTGCATCCCAGCATGTGGGTGCGAAACCGAGGGTTGCTGTAACCCTGCTATGAATCAGTAACTGTGAATCTGGCTGTTTATCACAACAGCCACAATTAACTGACAAAATGGTGTGAAAGACTGTGCAAGTAATTCGATCCAATCTAGTCTTATGCTTGTCTTTCGGCGTGTTATATTCTCTCACTGTCGCTAGTAAATATAAGTAAATGAACAGACAGACTCAATTGTCAGCCACCTCCCTCCCCCCCCCCCCACCCCCCCACCAACCCACCCCTCCCCCGCCCTGCCCACATCCAGACATTTTAAATGTGACTTTCTAATGTTAAACGGACAATATGTCAAGTGTACTGACTCCATTGTAATATTCATCATTGTTAACAGAATGTGGACACGAGTAAACAACTTTGTACAATTAAAGATGTGTTATGTTACGTATGAGACGCATTATGTTACTATTGATGCCATATGGCAGCCATTTTGAGTTATGATTATACATACAGCACAAACACGCGTCTTTTGTCAGTCAAAATTACAAAATCTCATGATTATTGCTTTGCCATAAAGCATAATATCACCACATGGCGGCCATTTTGAATGACGTCATTTTATACCGGAAATGACTTTCAAAACTGACATCCACCCAGGTGATGATCCCGGATACCTAACGAATACATCTGGGTAGTTAGTTTGCTTGTAACAGAGAATAATGAATGAATGATTGTTTTAAGGCCATTTTCCCCGCTGGGGCGGGGGTTAGCCTTGCGGGCCCCATGACGATCATGGTTCCCTGTTTGAGGCAATGTTTTTATGGCCGTATGCCCTTCCTGACGCCAACCCTTGGTCACGCTCTTACGATGCGCAGGGATACGGTGTACCTATTCTAAATCGGGGTACACACCGGGATCATTCATTCCAGCAGGCTGGTACTCAATTTGCCGACCTCGGAAGGATGACAGGCTGAGTCAACCCCCCTGGCGTTAATTCAGCGATCGACCGGGATTCAAACCCAGGATCCTAGGATCCCAAGCCGGCACCCCAACCGCTAAGCCAACACCAGGCTCCAGGCTTGTAACAGAGAGATGCCATCAAACCAGTTTTTCGGCACTTTTTGTGGGGTTGGCTGGCTAACTACCACCACCCAAAAATTTCTGTAAAAGGACAAGGAAAATCAAAATAAAACGAGAACAGCACTCGGTAGAGCGCATGCCTCCTCCAGGCTGAACAGTTTACGTTTTGTATCCTACTGATTGGCCGGATCTGAATCTGACCTCCAAAATCGAATCACCTTGTTCTTGCCACCTAACCAACTCGTCCACCTAGTTGTCACAACTCGTCCACAACTTTTTGAAGTATCATGCTATAATATCGTTTTGGTCCCATCTCTCCATGGTGAATAACCACTTAAACAAATTAAAAAATTCTCGTATCCGGATCCAGATCTTCACTAAATCTAATCATTTTATCCGTGTCACATACAAAACCTGTCCACCAAGTATTGTCCGAATCAGTCAACAACTTTTTGAGATATCGTGTTCACAGACAAAGACAGACAGACAGACAGAGGTGTAAGTATAACCTCCGTCCTCCTTCGGGGGTAGAGGTCGTGAAGATCGTCCACCCATCTTTCATGAGTACAAAAATGGCGGTGGGATAGAAAAACAGGTTTACTGATCAAATGAGACAAGGGGATAAAATGCTTTACAAGTCAGAATTACTGTATTAACAACTGGCAACATTCCAGCGGAGGAATCCTAATTTCACAGTTTACAACTTGGCAAACAAAAATAAAACCTCGAATGCCTACCACGACATCCCATACGTATCATCAGGCCCCATGAACAGCCAGCAAATAATTAATATGCCTAGAGTTTATGAAATGCAAACAGCACTTGATGCTTATTGGTATTCACAGGTTGTGACTCATGAGCCTTGGTGGTGCTTTCATTTTTAACTCACCTGAGCTTTAGTCCAGTGACGTCATGCGATCAGCAGTGTCTGTACGTGAGTCTGTAAACATTTCAGTCATTATCGCTTAAACCAAACACACGATGTTGATGAAATTTGGCCACAAGCTTCATATCTGATGCCTGACGAAGGTGTATTGACCGCATCAAAATCTGCATTCATTAGGGTGTTTACGGAGGGGGGGGGGCATGAGGAGGGGTGGGACGGGGGAGGATTTGACCCCCAAAAGAAGTATTTGTTCTCTTCACCAAAAATACACATAATTTTGATGATACTTGACGACAATCTTCATCACTCGTGATGTACCAAAGTTTGTTTATGGCTATATATTTATGGTTTATCCAGGGAACCTGAACTCAACTGGTCTATATCAATATGGTTAGAATATGCATAATAGAACCACAAACTATATAGTTTATATGTGCTAAAAATATATGACGAAAATTGATTTTTCAATATGGCCGCCCTGCCACGCCCCACGCCCAAATGCAATCCCAAACTAGTTTATGTCTTAAAGATGCTGCATAACAAGTTTCATCAATATTTGTGACTTTTAGAGGGAAAACGTCGAATTGTTTACAGATGACAGACAGACAGACAGACAGACGACGGACACTGGGTGTCGACAAAAACTCAGCTGGACATAGTCCAGTTGAGTTAAAATCGGGGTCTAAAGAGGTCCAAGGATGGTCTTCACTTCACCCACCCACCCCCCCCCCCCCCCCCCATTCCCTGACCTCTCAAATAGGTATTTGCTTTATTCTCCAAAAATACGCACACAATTTTGATGAAACTTGACCACAACCTTCATCACCCGTGATCTACCAGAGTTTGTTCATGGTTTAAAAAAAAATCGGGGTCTAAAGAGGTCCAAGGTCCAAGTGAAGACCTAAAGAGGTCTTCACTTCACACCCCTCATCTCCCCACCTCTCAAATAGGTATTTGCTTTCTTCTCCAAAACTACCCACACAATTTTGATGAAACTTGACCACAACCTTCATCACCCGTGATGTACCAAAGTTGTTCGTGGCATAAAAAAGGGGTTTGCCCCCCAAAATAGTTACTTTCTTCTCCGTTACATATTTTGTGCGTCATCCATACCTACCAGGGATTCACTGGTTCTACTACTACGAGTACTAGGTGAGCCCATGAGCATTGTCCCTATTTTTGAATCTGCAGCCGTTTAGAACTTTAGACATGAGTGAGAAGTCACAACATTTCTCAAAGATTTTGAAAACCCAACCCTCTTCCCGCCACGGACGTCAAGCAAGATCAGAGGGCGTGCCACGTAGGATCAGTGGGCGTGCCCATTGCGTCAGTCAGGTAAGGAGAGGAAATGGGCGGAGACGCACCAGGCACGTCACGGAAACGATCACGATTCACGCACAATATGCCGAGAGTACTACTTCGACACCTATTACTCCGATACAAAAAAAAAAAAAATTCGAGCTGTGTTCAAGTAAACGATTTGAATTTTGAAGTCCGGTTGTTTGCCACGCCCCGATTCGCTGAAAATAACGTCATTTCCGGCAGGCGTCATAGTTATATACAGTAATGTGAAACCACGTGCCGTTGGCGGGAAACATTATGAATCTTGGAAATTCGTAAAGCATGTAATTAATAAAATAATCAATTTATCCACTTGTATATTTTTTTCCATCAAAGAAAGTATTTATGAAGTAAATGTATGAAAGTCGCTTATCGATCCAGTCAGTACCGAGTTGTTAATTTGGCTGACGTAATAAGTAGTCAAATCGAGACGTGTTCAGAAATAATATTCGATACCGAAAGCATTTACGTCACACAAAATGACGTTTTAAAATGAGACTGTCATTTAATGAAGAATTCCACGTACCGAGACTAAATTTGAAAGAAAAACGTCACCGTACTCGACCTATAGTGTTTTACTAATACACACGGCTCCACTCACCCGAAACGAGCAATGTCGCTGAGGTAAAAACGAAGCTGTCAAACTTCACCGATTATCCAGGTTCGACCGTTGCCTGATTGTGCGTAGGAAGTAAACTAGTAAAGTCTTGCTCTTGCCCCTCCCACTCGGATGCCAGCCCCGAAGGGCCGCAGAAGTTCAATCGCCGTTTACCGCTCAGCAGATTCGCCAAGCAAGGCGAGGACAAAATTAATACACAAACGCTTTGAAGATCAAGCGATCATCTCGATGTTCCAAATAATATTTTTCCTCAATGTTACTAGTTCGTCCGATAGGTATTTTTACAAAATATTGCAACACTTCCCAGTTTACATCCCCAATAGGTTAACGATACCGTGTTCGTACCAGTGCCCAAACGGACGAATTGGGTGTGTTCGATCATTTACCAAGTTTCTTGTAGAGCGCTCGCCAAGTCGCTTAAGCACTCATGCAAGCACTCCATTCGAACGGTTGATAAGGAACGGCAGGCTTGGCAAGCGCTAGCTATTTGTTTGGTAACTGAACACACCCCTTGTGGTTCAGCTAGCAGGGTGTCGAGCCAGCCAGAGTCGGAGATGTCTAACTTACTGGTGGTTCAGCTGGCAGGGTGTCGAGCCAGCCAGAGTCGGAGATGTCTAGCTTACTGGTGGTTCAGCTGGCAGGGTGTCGAGCCAGCCAGAGTCGGAGATGTCTAGCTTACTGGTGGTTCAGCTGGCAGGGTGTCAAGCCAGCCAGAGTCGGAGATGTCTAGCTTACTGGTGGTTCAGCTGGCAGGGTGTCAAGCCAGCCAGAGTCGGAGATGTCTAGCTTTACTGGTGGTTCAGCTGGCAGGGTGTCGAGACAGCCAGAGTCGGAGATGTCTAGCTTACTGGTGGTTCAGCTGGCAGGGTGTCGAGCCAGCCAGAGTCGGAGATGTCTAGCTTACTGGTGGTTCAGCTGGCAGGGTGTCGAGCCAGCCAGAGTCGGAGATGTCTAGCTTACTGGTGGTTCAGCTAGCAGGGTGTCGAGCCAGCCAGAGTCGGAGATGTCTAGCTTACTGGTGGTTCAGCTGGCAGGGTGTCAAGCCAGCCAGAGTCGGAGATGTCTAGCTTACTGGTGGTTCAGCTGGCAGGGTGTCGAGCCAGCCAGAGTCGGAGATGTCTAGCTTACTGGTGGTTCAGCTGGCAGGGTGTCGAGCCAGCCAGAGTCGGAGATGTCTAGCTTACTGGTGGTTCAGCTGGCAGGGTGTCGAGCCAGCCAGAGTCGGAGATGTCTAGCTTACTGGTGGTTCAGCTGGCAGGGTGTCGAGCCAGCCAGAGTCGGAGATGTCTAGCTTACTGGTGGTTCAGCTGGCAGGGTGTCAAGCCAGCCAGAGTCGGAGATGTCTAGCTTTACTGGTGGTTCAGCTGGCAGGGTGTCGAGCCAGCCAGAGTCGGAGATGTCTAGCTTTACTGGTGGTTCAGCTGGCAGGGTGTCGAGCCAGCCAGAGTCGGAGATGTCTAGCTTACTGGTGGTTCAGCTGGCAGCGTGTCGAGCCAGCCAGAGTCGGAGATGTCTAGCTTACTGGTGGTTCAGCTGGCAGGGTGTCGAGACAGCCAGAGTCGGAGATGTCTAGCTTACTGGTGGTTCAGCTGGCAGGGTGTCGAGCCAGCCAGAGTCGGAGATGTCTAGCTTACTGGTGGTTCAGCTGGCAGGGTGTCGAGCCAGCCAGAGTCGGAGATGTCTAGCTTACTGGTGGTTCAGCTAGCAGGGTGTCGAGCCAGCCAGAGTCGGAGATGTCTAGCTTACTGGTGGTTCAGCTGGCAGGGTGTCGAGCCAGCCAGAGTCGGAGATGTCTAGCTTACTGGTGGTTCAGCTGGCAGGGTGTCGAGCCAGCCAGAGTCGGAGATGTCTAGCTTACTGGTGGTTCAGCTGGCAGGGTGTCGAGCCAGCCAGAGTCGGAGATGTCTATGTCTAGCTTACTGGTGGTTTAGCTGGCAAGGTGTCGAGACAGCCAGAGTCGGAGATGTCTAGCTTTACTGGTGGTTCAGCTAGCAGGGTGTCGAGACAGAGTCGGAGATGTCGAACTGACTGGTGGTTCAGCTGGCAGGGTGTCGAGCCAGCCAGAGTCGGAGATGTCTATGTCTAGCTTACTGGTGGTTCAGCTGGCAAGGTGTCGAGCCAGCCAGAGTCGGAGATGTCTAGCTTACTGGTGGTTCAGCTGGCAGGGTGTCGAGCCAGCCAGAGTCGGAGATGTCAAGCTGACTGGTGGTTCAGCTGGCAGGGTGTCGAGCCAGGCAGAGTCGGACATGTCTAGCTTACTGGTGGTTCAGCTGGCAGGGTGTTGAACCAGGCAGGTCAGAGATGTCTAGCTTACTGGTTGTTCAGCTGGCAGGATGTCCAGCCAGCCAGAGTCGGAGATGTCTAGCTTTACTGGTGGTTCAGCTGGCAGGGTGTCGAGCCAGCCAGAGTCGGAGATGTCTATGTCTAGCTTACTGGTGGTTCAGCTGGCAAGGTGTCGAGACAGCCAAAGTCGGAGATGTCTAGCTTTACTTGTGGTTCAGCTAGCAGGGTGTCGAGACAGCCAGAGTCGGAGATGTCTAGCTTACTGGTGGTTCAGCTGGCAAGGTGTCGAGACAGCCAGAGTCGGAGATGTCTAGCTTTACTTGTGGTTCAGCTAGCAGGGTGTCCAACCAGCCAGAGTCGGAGATGTCTAGCTTTACTGGTGGTTCAGCTGGCAGGGTGTCTAGCCAGCCAGAGTCGGAGTGTCTAGCTTTACTGTTGGTTCAGCTGGCAGGGTCTTGCCAGCCAGAGTCGGAGATGTCTATGTCTAGCTTACTGGTGGTTCAACTGGCAGGGTGTCTAGCCAGCCAGAGTCGGAGATGTCTAGCTTACTGGTAGTTCAGCTGGCAGGGTGTCGAGCCAGCCAGAGTCAGAGATGTCTTGCTTACTGGTGGTTCAGCTGGCAGGGTGTCTAGCCAGCCAGAGTCAGAGATGTCTAGCTTACTGGTAGTTCAGCTGGCAGGGTGTCTCGCCAGCCAGAGTCGGAGATGTCTAGCTTACTCGTGGTTCAGCTGGCAGGGTGTCCAGCCCGCCAGAGTTGGAGATGTTTAGCTTACTGGTTGTTCAGCTGGCAGGGTGTCACGCCAGCCAGAGTCGGAGATGTCTAGCTTACTGGTGGTTCAGCTGGCAAGGTGGCTCGCCAGCCAGAGTCGGAGATGTCTAGCTTTACTGGAGGTTCAACTGGCAGGGTGTCTAGCCAGCCAGAGTCGGAGATGTCTATGTCTAGCTTACCGGTGGTTCAGCTGGCAGGGTGTCGAGCAAGCCAGAGTTGGAGATGTCTAGCTTTACTGGTGGTTCAGCAGACAGGGTGTCGAGCCAGCCAGAGTCAGAGATGTCTAGCTTACTGGTGGTTCAGCTGGCAGGGTGTCAAGCCAGCCAGAGTCGGAGATGTCCAGCTTTACTGGTGGTTCAGCTGGCAGGGTGTCGAGCCAGCCAGAGTCGGAGATGTCTAGCTTTACTGGTGGTTCAGCTGGCAGGGTGTCGAGCCAGCCAGAGTCGGAGATGTCTAGCTTACTGGTCGTTCAACTGGCAGGGTGTCTAGGCAGCCAGAGGCAGAGATGTCTAGCTTACTGGTAGTTCAGCTGGCAGGGTGTCTAGCCAGCCAGAGTCGGAGATGTCTGGCTTACTGGTGGTTCAGCTGGCAGGGTGTCTAGCCAGCCAGAGTCGGAGATGTCTAGCTTACTGGTCGTTCAACTGGCAGGGTGTCTAGGCAGCCAGAGGCAGAGATGTCTAGCTTACTGGTAGTTCAGCTGGCAGGGTGTCGAGACAGCCAGAGTCGGAGATGTCCAGCTTACTGGTCGTTCAACTGGCAGGGTGTCGAGCCAGCCAGAGTCGGAGATGTCTAGCTTACTGGTCGTTCAACTGGCAGGGTGTCTAGGCAGCCAGAGTCAGAGATGTCTAGCTTACTGGTAGTTCAGCTGGCAGGGTGTCGAGCCAGCCAGAGTCGGAGATGTCCAGCTTACTGGTGGTTCAGCTGGCAGGGTGTCTAGCCAGCCAGAGTCGGAGATATCTATGTCTAGCTTACTGGTGGTTCAGCTGGCAGGGTGTCGAGCCAGCCAGAGTCGTAGATGTCCAGCTTACTGGTGGTTCAGCTGGCAGGGTGTTAAGCAAGTATTAAGCAAAGTCAATTCAGGAAGTGATGATATGCTTTTTTGCAAAATAAAGATTGTTACTGAAGGAGCTGCGCTCCAACGCGAGTCGAAAGAATTGACGCGACCAAAGACGGAATTCGTCCGAGTTGCTTTATTGAAACAAAACAGCTCAGGTATTCTGACAAAAGCCCGTTTATCGGGCAGCAATATATATACACATTTATGTCGGGAAGTTTGCCCGGCAAAAGCTATACCGGGCATGCCCGGGTGTCAAGGGTGAGCCTTGGAAAGGCGAGTCTGGACCTGCCCGGGCTGGCTGCGGCCTGGCAAGTCGAGGCTGGGCGTGCCCGGGCGCTCTGGGCGAGCCCTGGAAAGGCGATAGCGGGCATGCCCGGACGCTCTGGGCGAGCCCTGGAAAGGCGATAGCGGGCATGCCCGGACGCTCTGGGCGAGCCCTGGAAAGGCGATAGCGGGCATGCCCGGACGCTCTGGGCGAGCCCTGGAAAGGCGATAGCGGGCATGCCCGGACGCTCTGGGCGAGCCCTGGAAAGGCGATAGCGGGCATGCCCGGACGCTCTGGGCGAGCCCTGGAAAGGCGATAGCGGGCATGCCCGGACGCTCTGGGCGAGCCCTGGAAAGGCGATAGCGGGCATGCCCGGACGCTCTGGGCGAGCCCTGGAAAGGCGATAGCGGGCATGCCCGGACGCTCTGGGCGAGCCCTGGAAAGGCGATAGCGGGCATGCCCGGACGCTCTGGGCGAGCCCTGGAAAGGCGATAGCGGGCATGCCCGGACGCTCTGGGCGAGCCCTGGAAAGGCGATAGCGGGCATGCCCGGACGCTCTGGGCGAGCCCTGGAAAGGCGATAGCGGGCATGCCCGGACGCTCTGGGCGAGCCCTGGAAAGGCGAGAGCGGGCATGCCCGGACGCTCTGGGCGAGCCCTGGAAAGGCGATTGTGTGCATCCAGCGGTAACCGCTACAATACTAGATTAGGGAGACAGAAACTGTTGTGAGCAAAACACAGAAAAGCAGATCTAAAAAACCTGAAAGCTAAGAAAGAATAATTCTAAATCGAGCTGAGAAACAGGTTCTAGGCATTTTAAGAGGAAGAGTACACTGATCTGGATACATGGAACAATCAGATCGTTGATATCATTCAATAAAGTGCAATACAGGCAGCAGGTAAAGAAAGAAAGGAACAGGTATCCAAAATTTCAAACAGCACCAAGCAACTCACAAAAAATAGAAGGGAAATGAAAAGAGATGGAATTGGAATTCAAAACATTCTTTACGTAGAAACGTGTAAATCAGAAAGGAGATCAGAGAAGACATCAGGAAATATACCACTTGAAAGATAAAGGAAACGATAAAAAAACAACAGAAGCCTAAATAAAACAAACAAAAAACAGAAATCATCTAAAAATGAAAGCCCGTCACCGTTCGTTTTGTATCAGACTTATTCTTCTCCTGCTTCTACTTCTGCTTCTTCTAAACATGACAAAAAGAGCTTTTAAAAAACCAAAACAAATTATGATTTGGGACGACCTTGACATTTTGACCTCAAAACAATAGGCTTCAGTAACTCAATATGCAAACCCTGCTGAAATTTCTAGTCAACTGGATGAAAATTGACGATTTTATGCAACCATGACCTTTGACTTTTTGATATAAAAAACAAAAAAACAATCGGCTTCTAGCTTTTGATTGGTGAACCAATTAAGTGACCCAATATGCAAATTCTTAAAATTTCAGGTCAATCGGATGAAAATTGATGATTTAATGCACCCTCAGCCTTTGACTTTTTGATCTAAAAAAAACTCAATCAGTTTCGAGCTTTTCATTGGTTAACCAATTCAGTGACCTAATATGCAAATTCATAAAATTTCAGGTCAATCGGATGAAAATTGACGATTTTATGTGACGCTGACCTTTGACCTTTTGTCCAAACTATCAATTTGCCATTTGATGGCAAACAAAAGATCATAACAATGCTTGGAAATGGACATTAAATTGGAGATCAAGACAAAATACTACGAAGAATAGAATAATTTTATGAACCGAACACAACAGAGACAGACCGGTGCAACAGAGACAGAAGACACAGACAGACCGGCTTGGCAGACAGACACCCACAGCCACGGCAGAGACAGTGTATGTATGCACGTGTGTGTGTGTGTATGCCTGTGTTTGTGTGTGTGTGTGTGTGTGTGTTTATGTGTGTGTGTGTGTGTGTTTATGTGTGTGTCTGTGTCTGTGTGTGTGTGTGTGTGTGTGTGTTTATGTGTGTGCCTGTGTGTATGTGTGTATATGCCTGTGTTTATGCGTGTGTGTGTGTGTGTGTGTGTGTGTGTGTGTGTGTGTGTGTGTGTGTGTGTGTGTATGTGTCTGTGTTTTTGTGGGGTAAAATGAGCGTATCTTTCATTAAAACAGCTGTTCACCACCATCTCTTATCTTCCCCCATCCAAAACCTTGATCTTTTCTACCCCCGTTAATACATCCCAAATCCACCCCTTTGAATCTCCGACTTCATTCCGGAAATTCCTAGCAATGTCCATTTGTTATATTCTGTGTACCACTCCCCCCCCCCCCCCCCTCTCCAACAACCTCCAGCCCTCTCCCTTCCATAGATCTCCCGATGTCCCTGCTCTCTACTGTTGTGTTTGTGTTTCCCTCTCTCTGCCCCTCTTGTCTCCCGCTCCCTTCATTTTATGTTTTATGTGTCTGTTTGTCTTTTTTTGTGTTGAATGCGTTCGCTCTTACACGAGCCTCGACTTTGTATACAAAAAAAAAAGAAAAAAGTTTAGGAGTTGAAGAGTTGCATCAAACAACAACCGAAGAGACACTCGACATCACAAACTGGGAAGTTAAGCATGCATTACAAAACATGAAAAGAGGAATATAGGCGACTTTGCATACCTATAGGTCCCAGGACATCCTGCCAGCCCAACCATCTCACTGCCAGTTGCAAATTATTCCCTTTACGTTAAACACTCCTGAAGAACACACTCCAATGTTAAATCAAGACTGGCGATGACCTGACCGGATAAAAAAAAAAACTCATTGCATAATTTCCTCGATGAACCTGGATCATGAAAGATTGACGACTTCCAAGGCACATTTTTCCATGCCATCATTTACCCTCAAGGCTGGCAGGGTGGCCTAGAGTTGCGCACACTCTGTTCTAAGCTGTCGAGCCTGTGTTTAAATCTCGGCCCAGCTATAAACGGTCATCCTGGTGTTTCAAATGCATGGTGTTTGATCGGTGTGTGTGCATCCCTCGGATGGA
Organism: Myxine glutinosa; assembly: GCF_964187855.1. Classification (NCBI taxonomy): domain Eukaryota; kingdom Metazoa; phylum Chordata; class Myxini; order Myxiniformes; family Myxinidae; genus Myxine; species Myxine glutinosa. The sequence continues at coordinate 358,127,244 of NC_136261.1, read as the reverse complement.
CGTTAAACTGGGTGTACCGTCTGGTGCGTCTGTCGGCATGAGTTGGTGCCAATGTAGATGTTCTTCGCGAAGAGTCGATGAGATATCGCCGGCAGCCTGGCCAAATTACAGCCCGAACTACTGCTGGGAAGGCAATGGCAAACCATCTTGCCAAGAAACTGTTTGGGCAGAAACCAGAGTTGATTTTCAGCAAACAAGAATATATTTTCCCATATTTTTTGGCTATTTTATTCTATTTTTCGTATTCCAGCACTATTTGAAAATTATTTTTCTCCAAAAAATAGCATAAAAATAGGTTATCCTTTTTTGTTGTTGTTTTTTTTTTTTTTTTTTTTTTTTTTTACTATTTTTCAGACTTTGATGGTTGCAATGCATAAGTCTCATCACTAGTTTTCTATACTTTGTTTTTTTCCCCTCACAATTGGTTGCTATTTTCTTCACTATTTTCTTCTATACTTTGGTTTTTTCCACCGATTCCATTGCTCTGTTTTCAGTATTTTCCTGGACCTTGATTTTTTTTTACAGTAAATTAGATGCTAATATATCACTATTTTCCTGGACCTTGATTTTTTTTTACAGTAAATTAGATGCTAATATATCACTATTTTCCTGGACCTTGATTTTTTTTTACAGTAAATTAGATGCTAATATATCACTATTTTCCTGGACCTTGATTTTTTTTTACACCAAATTCGTTGCTATTTTTTCACTGGTTTCCTGGACTTTTTTTCCCACCGATTTGGTTGGTATTTTTTTTCATTCTTTTTATGCCTCCGCCGACGAAGCAACCACATGTCCGATTGAGACAAAACTTTCAGGGTAGGAGTGACACCAATGCAGAATGTTTTTATGATAATTGTGACGTCATATGTCACGTGGTATGGCAGCCATCTTGGATTAAACGCAACAAAAAAAAAACAATTCTCGGAAACCGCTGAATGGGAAAATTTGAAACTTGGCACATTGTCAAGTACTGCCAATGGGGAACAAAAGCATGATAATGATGACATCATAGGTGAAGTGGTATGAATGATCGTTTTAAGGCCATTTTCCCCGCTAGAGCGGGGGTTAGCCTTGCGGGCCCCATGACAATCATGGTTCCCTGTTTGAGGCAATGTTTTTTTTATGGCCGGATGCCCTTCCTGACGCCAAGTGACACCAAGTATACCACAGGTGAAGTGGTATACCAGCCAAAAATGTTTTAATCGAATTCCTTATCCTAAAAATCTGAAATTGCATGCACATGATCTATGGCACATTTGTATTGAAATATCAAATTTATGACATCATAG
>NC_136261.1:358100952-358120952 GCF_964187855.1 Myxine glutinosa | reverse complement strand
GAAAACTGAGTACTCTCTTTCAGCGTGCGTCACTGCCGAGCCCCCTTCGGTGCCCAGCAATGACGATTTGCAATGCCTGGAGATGGCATAGGAAAGGAGCGGTGTACAACAAGAAAGAAAACAAACAAACAACCAGAGTGAAAACTGAGTACTCTCTTTCAGCGTGCGTCACTGCCGAGCCCCCTTCGGTGCCCGGCAATGACGATTTGCAATGCCTGGAGATGGCATAGGAAAGGAGCGGTGTACAACATTTTAGTCATTAATCGAATAATTAAATAATTAATCGATTAATTGATTAATTAATAAATCAAAAATAGCCTTTGCAGCCAAATCACCTGGTCATTGGCATGTCCAAATATCAGCTTCCTAACTCAAAAGGTGCCCGAGTTAATGGTCAGAAGAGAAAGGAAATTCGATTAATTAGATAAGTACTTAATTAATCGCTAATAATTAAATAACTCCTCAATTTATTGATTAATCAAAAAACAAAAAATACCGTTTTTGACGAAGGACTTGCTCACTATTGTGCCGAAATTTCAGCTTCCTAGCTCAAAGGATGGCTGAGATATCGTCCGGACAAACAAACAAACAAACAAGAAAGCAAGAAAACAAACAACCAGAGTGAAAACGGAGTACTCCCTTTCAGCGTGCGTCATTGCCGAGCCCCCTTCGGTGCCCGGCAATGACGATTTGCAATGCCTGGAGATGGCATAGGAAAGGAGCGGTGTACAACAAGAAAAAGAGGCGAGGGAGGGGGGGTATCACGATAACCTGGAAAAAGGGAGTGCTGGGAATTGGGTGGTTTGGGGGTCGAAGAGATCATGAGTATGAATGGGGGATGAGTATGCCTCACGAGTGTGAATGAGGGCGAGACTACCGGAAGTAAGCTGTAACACGTGCCCTTTTGTGGTTTGTTTTCAACGTATCCAATCACGTGACTGTTGTCGCGAAGGGTGCACTAACCGGAAGTTACGTAGATCCGCGGGCGCCTACTTTGTACTTGAGGTACTTGGTAGAGATGAAAAGCGAGCGGTCTTGCAGCTCTGGAGGGAAAAATGGGATTGAAGAGACTGGGGAAGTCGATTCCACAGGTGAGAGAAAATAAAATAACAAATGAGGGGGGGTGAGCAGTGAGGCTGTAATTTGGCGGTTGAAGAAGAAGATGCTTACTAACAGACCACCTGAGAGGGGCAGAGGATGCATCGCAGATCATAATTCAGGCATTTTTTTGCGTACGTAATAAATTGATTTACTCGAATGCATTTACGTTAAACTTTTTTTTTAACGCAGGTGTGAATAAACCTGTTCACCTGTCGCCCTCCTACTCCTAGTCTTAGTTACGTTTTTGCATGTGCAGCCTTTGGTTGTGGATATTTTCATTCACGTTGTGGTCGCCCTTGTTGACATTCTACGTTAATTTACGATGGGTTGTGACGTGGAAATGTTGGGCCGAATAGCCATTTCTCCTTGGATTCCCTCATCCAAAAGCGAGACGATGGCAAAAAGGAAGCGGAATAAAGAGGGATGATAAAACATGAGGTAAATAAAATCGAAAGGAAGATGATGAAATAAAATGCGGGTAAAGATGAGGTTATTCAACGAAAAAGTTGCAAATTGAACGGGTAAGTATGGCTGGAATGACGTAATCGCTGGCTCGATGGAAGGCGGGGAAGGTCACGTGCGGCGCTCTAAGCCAATGGCGGCGCAGGGCCGGCAGCAGAGGCGCGGAGCCATGCCAGGGAAAGGAAGGAAGGAGAAGGAGAAGGAGAAGGTGAGTCTGGAGCGGGGAGAGGAAGTCGGGGAATCCCCCATGGTGTGGGATCGTGGTGTGTGACAAGTGTGCAGAAAGAAGTTGTCCACGTTTTGGTGAATTCGGACGGATGTTGGTGTTTCTTTCGCTAGTTTGGCCTAGTTGCTTGTACTGGGACAGTTGGGCAGCCGAAGAGCTGCGATAATTAGACAGAAAAATGAAGAATTGTTTAAACTCTGTTGATGAAGAATGTCTGATGAATACTTGAGACACTGCGATCGCAGAGGGTAACGCTGAGCAAGGGGAGTATTAATATTGATGTATTTTTAAACCTGGGGCTGAATAGTTTCAAATCGCTTTAGGAATGGGAGTGGTGGATTTTATAATTGTAATCCACGAGGAAAAGGAGATTAACCACCGTTACTGGTAATTGGAGAGCAATTTGATTGGAGCAAAGTGCATGCCACTAGATGTGGAATGTTTCATTGACATTTGGGCTTCACCTTGGAATCCCCAAACCCAAAACACATTGACGTCATTACATCCTTATATGTGTCTAATGTATATATAAATAAAATTATAACCTGGCCTTGGCTTAGCGGTTCGGGTGCTGGCTTGGGATCCTAGGATCCTGAGTTTGAATCCTGGTCGATCGCTGAATTTAGGCCATGGGGGTTGACTCACTCAGCTTGTCATCCTCCTGCGGTCGGCAAATTGAGTACCACCTCACTGGTCATTGGGGCACTGCATCATTGGCACAAACACGCTTCGAAAGAAATGATGCAACCAGTAGCCACAGGCTGCATACAAAACAACAACAATAAAATGACATGTGGAGTATAATTATATAACATAATTAATTTCAAAACACACCTGCTCACAAGTGTGCCTCACTGACCGGGTCCTCAGTTGAGGGTCTCAGCATCATACCGCCTTGGCCCTTCAACCTCGATATGGACAGCTAAGGTGGGCCATCAGGGGCACATATACGCCTCCACATGCAGCAGCTTCACCTGGATGCGAACATACCCCCAACCCCAGTATGTATGTTGTGTGTGTATATATATATATATATATATATCTATATATATATATATATATATATATATACAGTATATATATATATATATATATAAATATTTAATGAAATATAAATTTATATAAAATTTATTTTTTATTTATTTATTATAATTTAAATTTCTTATAATTTATTATAAATAATATAAAATTAATATTATAAAATATAATTTTATATAAAAATATAAAAGAAAATATATATAAAATTATATGTGAAATATATATACTGTATATATATAATATATATACTGTATACGTATATATATAATATATATATATATATATATATATATTATATGCAGATTTTACCGCAACATTGGCGCATTTTGCCTCGACATTGGCGGATTTTGCCTCGACATTGGCGGATTTTGCCTCGACATTGGCGGATTTTGCCTCGACATTGGCGGATTTTGCCGCTACATTGGCGGATTTTGCCGCGACATTGGCGGATTTTGCCGCGACATTGGCGGATTTTGCCGCGACATTGGCGGATTTTGCCACGACATTGGCGGATTTTGCCGCGACATTGGCGGATTTTGCCGCGACATTGGCGGATTTTGCCGCGACATTGGCGGATTTTGCCGCGACATTGGCGGATTTTGCCGCGACATTGGTGGATTTTGTCTCGACATTGGCGCATTTTGCCGCGACATTGGTGCATTTTTACCGCAACATTGGTGGATTTTGCCTCGACATTGGCGGATTTTGCCACGACATTGGCGGATTTTGCCGCTACATTGGCGGATTTTGCCGCGACATTGGCGGATTTTGCCGCGACATTGGTGGATTTTGCCACGACATTGGCGGATTTTGCCGCGACATTGGCGGATTTTGCCGCGACATTGGCGGATTTTGCCGCGACATTGGCGGATTTTGCCGTGACATTGACGGATTTTGCCGCGACATTGGCGGATTTTGCCGCGACATTGGCGGATTTTGCCGCGACATTGGCGGATTTTGCCGCGACATTGGTGGATTTTGTCTCGACATTGGCGCATTTTGCCGCGACATTGGTGCATTTTTACCGCAACATTGGTGGATTTTGCCTCGACATTGGCGGATTTTGCCGCGACATTGGCGGATTTTACCGTGACATTGGCGGATTTTGCCGCGACATTGGCGGGTTTTGCCGCGACATTGGCGGGTTTTGCCGCGACATTGGCGGATTTTGCCGCGACATTGGCAGATTTTGCCGCGACATTGGCGGATTTTGCCGCGACATTGGCGGATTTTGCCGCGGCGTTGGCGGATTTTGCCGCGACGTTGGCGGATTTTGCCGCGACATTGGCGGATTTTGCCGCGACATTGGCGGATTTTGCCGCGACATTGGCGGATTTTGCCTCGACATTCGCGCATTTTGCCTCGACATTGGCGCATTTTGCCGCGACAATGGTGCATTTTTACCGCGACATTGGTGCATTTTTACCGCGACATTGGTGGATTTTGCCTCGACATTGGTGGATTTTGCCTCGACATTGGCGGAATTTGCCTCGACATTGGCGCATTTTGCCTCGACATTGGCGCATTTTGCCTCGACATTGGCGCATTTTGCCTCGACATTGGCGCATTTTGCCTCGACATTGGCGCATTTTGCCTCGACATTGGCGCATTTTGCCTCGACATTGGCGCATTTTGCCTCGACATTGGCGCATTTTGCCTCGACATTGGCGCATTTTGCCTCGACATTGGCGCATTTTGCCTCGACATTGGCGCATTTTGCCTCGACATTGGCGCATTTTGCCTCGACATTGGCGCATTTTGCCTCGACATTGGCGCATTTTGCCTCACAATTCGTGGATTTTGCCTCACAATTCGTGGATTTTCGCGATTCGGGAACCAACCCAACCCCACCCCCCTCTTTGCTATTGAAACGATGCCCCGCCATTCGCTGTTTTGCAATTTGCGGCACTTTCCAGGAACGTATCCCTGCATTGTTTGAGTGGGGGTGGGGTGGGGATTTGAATTCTTTTTTTTACGACATGGTCTAGGCTTGTGGAAGAGCTATGACATAGAACAAAGCAAGACTCAACATAACAAAGGAAACAGCAGGAGAAAGAGAAAACCTCCACAGCTGGGTTGAGAGGGAAAATAGACAGAGTCGAACAAACGGGATGCAGGTAATGATGAGGGGTAAGGGAGAATGCAAAGGGTGGTCGATATGGATACATAAGTAAAATTTTTGGTGAGGGTGGTTTAACAGGTGTAGAAAAGATCATGATTTTGGATGGGGGATGAAGAGATAGTGGTGATCAGCTGTTTTGAAGACCTGGAGGGAAGAATGAGATTGAAGAGAGTATGGAAGGTGGTTGCACTGGTGGGATAAAGAAGAATAAATGAGTGGAGGTGAGCAGTGGTTCTGGATTTAGGTTTCACAAGCAGTAGATTGTTGCTGGACCTAGTGCGTCCTGCAGGTACGTGAGGAGAGACAAAGCACAGAGAGGGCAGAGAGTGCAAGCCACCTTGACAAGGCACCACCTGGTTTTAGAGGACAAGTTTGTAAGCTCATTCTTGAGATTGGACAGATGTTGTTTTCTGGCTCTCCTGAGAGTAGACACACACTTGTTTGTGAGTTTTGTGGAATGATCTGAGGTTGTCTTCAGTTGGTTTTGCCTTCCAGGAGGAGTAATTTTTTTTTTTTTAAATACAAGTTCTAGGCTCGTGAAAGAGCGAACATTAATCACACAAAAAGTCAAACCGACACATAAAACACAAAATAAGGGGAGCGGTAGACAAGATGGGGAGAGAGGGGGAAGGACACAAACACAACATTTGAGAGCAGGGACATCGAGAGAACTGTGGGAGGGAGAGGGCATGGGGGGAGGTGGGAGAGGTATAAAACATATGGACACTGCAAGGACTTCCAGGAAAGAAGTTGGAATTTCGAAAAAGTGTATCTGGGGTGAATTATCGGGGGTAGAAAAGATCATGGTTTTGGATGGGGGAAGATAAGAGATGGTGGTGAACAGCTGTTTTAAAGACCTGGAGGGAGGTGTGGGATTGAAGGGATTGGGGGAGTTTGTTCCAGAGGCGGGAAAAAGGGGAATGAAAGAGTGAAGGTGAGCAGAGAGCCTAGATTTTGGCAGTTTAACCATAAGAGGGTTGATGGCAGATCTTGTGCGACTTGTAGGAATATTTGGGGGACAGAGCACAGAGAGTGCTGGGGGAGCAAGGCCGGGGGGGTGGGGAGTCGGTAGAAGACAGAAAGACCACCAACCTGCCTGCGGTGAGTGAGTGAAAGGCCCTCGGAATTAGCTTCATCGCAGGAGATTCCAATGATTCTGAAAGCTTTGGCTTCAACAGCGTGAAGCCGAGCGAGGTGTGAGGCAGGAGCACCGGCCCAGAGGGGGGAACAGTATTCCATTGAGCTGCGGATGAAAGCCTTGTATGTGGTGAGGAGCTCATGTGTGCCAAGGAAGGACTTCGCACGACGGAGGATGCCCAGTCAGCGACTGGCTTTGGAGGCCAGCTTGGTAATGTGGTTTTCCTAAGAAAGATCATGGCAGATAGTGAGACCCAAAAGCTTGAGCGACAGAACTTCTTGGAGAGGATTGTTGAGAAAGTATATGGGAGGGTTTTGCAGTCAGTCTTTTCGGAGAGACATAGTAAGAGTGTGAGATTTGTCAGGATTGAAAGACATAAGTATGCATGTTGTTTTAAAGCAACTGCCTCACCACAGGATTCAGAGTACCAAGAGTGGGAGGATGGGTAAGATAATTGAAGACAAGATAGGATGAGTCTGTGCATAAGAGAGCGCAGGTTTCTGTGGAAGAATTCCCAGGCTGAATCGATATCAGTGGCGGTGGCTAAAGGAGACTTGTCCTGACGTGCAAAAAAATATATACTGAATATATATTTTTAAACTGCGAATACACGAAGCGCGAATGTAGAAGCAGGTCATGCTGTAAAACGCTGTGGGTTACGCGAATGTCGAGGTATATATATACAGTGGAACCTTGACTTACGAGTTTAATTCGTTCTGTGACCGAGCTCGTAACTCAAATTGCTCGTATCTCAAATCAAATTTCCCCATTGAAATGCATTGAAATGCTATTAATCCATTCCAGCCCGCCAAAAACCACACCAATTTTTAAAAAAATATACAGTATATATAAAAATATCTCGCGCTTTATATTTCACCTGTATGCAGCATACAAGTTGGCAGGATGGCCTGGACTGGAGGTACGCACACTTGACTCTAAAGTCTAAACTGTCCAGCCTGGGTTTGAATCCCGACCCAGCTATAACCTGTCATGGGTGAATCACAGGCAGGGTGATTCATCAATGTGTGTACCGCTAAACTGGGCGCCCCGTTTGCGTCCCATTAGTTGTTGGATGTTAAAGATCTCACCATGTTTTCCACAAAGAGAAGGCGAGCTATCGCCGGCACTCTGAACAAGTTGTGGCCTGGCATGGCATGAACATGAAAACATGAACATGAACATGAAATGTTCGACATGAACATGAAATTTTCCGAAATAACCAAAATGCGAAAACAAAAACGCAGCGCTATACGACAGAGATACGTACTGTACTTGAACGGCAAGATAACCACGTGACCAGAACCTACCTGGCGGCGTAAACTCGAAATAACCAAAATGCGAAAACAAAAACGCAGTGCTATACGACAGAGATACGTACTGTACTTGAACGGCAAGATAACCACGTGACCAGAACCTACCTGGCGGCGTAAACTCGAAATAACCAAAATGCGAAAACAAAAACGCAGCGCTATACGACAGAGATACGTACTGTACTTGAACGGCAAGATAACCACGTGACCAGAACCTACCTGGCGGCGTAAACTCGAAATAACCAAAATGCGAAAACAAAAACGCAGCGCTATACAACAGAGATACGTACTGTACTTGAACGGCAAGATAACCACGTGACCGGGTGGCGAAAGCTCGTAACTCGGATCTCGGCTCGCATCTCAAAGCAATAAACTGCCGGAGCGACGGCTCGTATCTCGAAAAACTCGTAAGTTGGGGCACTCGTAAGTCAAGGTTCCACTGTATATAGAAAGCATCATGAAGTTGTTATATTCTGATTATTTGATTAATCACTTTTCTTTCCTTCCAGGAAACAAGCAAGAGTGTCAAGAGTGTGAAGAACAGTGGCAAAGACAATGCAGATAACAGTGAAGAGGTAAGTACTCTCGTATGGGAAGGGCTGGTTTGTAACCCTGCGCACGCGGAGCGACAAGCTGGGATAAGCAATTGGTTCCCTTCCGTCTGTGAAGCCCAGTGTTGGCTTAACGGTTAAGGTGGCTGGCTTATGATCTTAAGGGCTTGAGTTTGAACCCCTGCTGTGTCATTGAAATAACATCATGTGGGTTGACTCAGGTAGGCTGTCTTCCTTCCGGGCTCTGCAAAATGAGTACCAACTTACTGTTAACAGGGGCACTGCATCAGAGCGATGCTCTCAGCAGAAATGCAACCATCAGCCATAGGCTACATACAAAACAATGACTTCTGTCTTTCTGTCTTGCCTACAAACGTCAGTTTATGATCGAGGACGAAACATTCAATTGAATGTTATATTTTAAACACGAACCCTGTAGTTTGGCATTACTTGGCTCTGAATTTATCCTGATCACACATGTGCAGAGATGAGTGAGATAATTTTTAAGTGGTGAAGTCTCTTCAATATTTGGCTATGTCCATCCATCCGTCTGTCCATCAGTCTAAAAGGTAATTTTAATGGGTTTTATAGGGTAATTCTAATGGGTTCTAAAGGGTAATTATCTTCGAGTCATACATATATATTGTCGCGCAACTCCGGTTAACACCAGAGTCGCGGATGGCCTAAACGGTCTTATTCGGAGGCAACTACCCAAACACGGATTCGGCTATGGCCGCGCGGGAGGAAGAAGGAAAATGGAGGCTGCAGCGAAAGCGCTTGACTGCAGCGCGCCGGCGTAGCTCCGGTCCTGTAAAGGGCAATCAACTCTAGCGGGCACAGGTTTCACAGGGGATGCAAAATAATACAAGGGTTTATTGAATAAAGGTAGGGACAGGAAAAGCAAGCGCCGGTAAATCTAACTCCTAAATCGGAATCCTGCACACCAGACCTCAAACACAAAACAGGGGATATGAATACCAAAATAACACGTCAGTTATGTAAAATGTACGTGGCGTGCGGTCTTATCTGTGTTGTTGTCTTGTCCGTCCAATCTCCGCTGCACACCACGAGGTCCTTTGCTCCAGCGCCCCAACACCGCGAAGGCCCGGGCCAGTGCCCACTCCAGGCTCCTCGTCGACCCCCACAAGGTCCGTGCACCGAAGGTCCAACGCAGGGCTGCACGAAGCAAGTGAACTTCACTCGGGCTCGGACTCACAAGCCAACTCAACCAGCAAGCCAACTCTGAATTCAACCAGGGCCAGGCCTCTCTCAACTCGGGATCACACCGGGACTGCCAGGGCCAGGGATCTGCCAGGAATCTGATCGGAAAACCAACTCCTGAATCGAACTGTTCGCCGAGTCACTCACTCGAACCAACTCCTCCAACCAACTCAACTCCCCTTCTCCACTCCAACTCATTTCTCCTCTCAACTCGACTGCACTACTCATCTGCTGCGCAACTGCTCTCTGCAACTCAACTCTGCGCAACTCAAACAAACTCAACTCCAAACGAACTCTCCCCAACGAACTGCCAGTCCTACTTTCTGAAATGGCGTTCGGCGCTCGTTAATATCTCCTGGCCCGTGACGTCAGCCTTGGCGCACTGCCAACCAATCAGTCTCCTCCACCGACTCGCCGGCTCGCCCAGGTGCACGCCCACTGCGTCACTCCCACGCGCGCTCTCTGCTCCTGGTGTCATAGCGTGTGCTATTCGAGGTGGACAGGCCTTTCGGAGGTGTAAATGGCGGCGGCCATCCGACGGTGTCCTGGCCTGGTTTCTTCCTAAGTCATGTCAGGGGGAGGGCGTTATTTAGTGTTGCACTAAGGATCCGTCGGAATGTCTATGTGGTGTGCAGTGCCAAAAGGGACAAAGGTTTGGCTAACCAGGTGAGACATACAAGGGCGCTACTCCTTAATCCCTACACTACTTATCACTCGAACCTCCTGGTAGATTCACAATTATACATCTTAACCGACAAAACGCCTACATATGAACTTATTACAAGGTAGTTTTCCTTACCGCGACACCTCAAAGCATGTTACCTACTCAGCTCTATCTGCTCTACATATCACTACCCACTAGATATAACAACAAGTACACATACATTCAAAGTACACCGCCCCATGCCAAATAATTAAATATGCTGCAGCGCGGCATTGCCGGGGCGCCTCCGGCGCCCGGCAATACCGCAGTGCAGCTCATTGAGGCTGCATTGGGAGGGAGAGGTGTACGCTAATTGATTGATTAATTGTACAATTAAAATCAATAAAAGATTATCACAAAATATTTTCATAATCAATTGGCTAATCGCATAACTAAACCACTGGTGCTTCATCCGAAGATGTACCTTTTAGAAATTTAATTAAATAAGTCATTTAAAAAAATTAAATAATTAATTGATTACTCAATAAATAATTAATCGATTAATCAATAAATAATTAATAGATGAAATGATTAATCAATAAATCAAAAATATCCTTGATGGCCACATCACTTGGTCACTCATGTCCATATATTAGCTTCCCAGCTCAAAAGGTGCCTGAGATATTGGCCAAATGAGAAAGAAAATAAATAAATGATTAATAATGAAAATAAATAAATAATAATCATAAAAAAATTAAATTATTAATCAATTTGGTCAGAGAACACATAAACTACCACTATTTCATCAGAATCTGTAACTTAAAAAAAAAAAAAAATTTTTTTGTCATTAATCAAATAATTAAATAATTAATCGATTAATTGATTAATTAATAAATCAAAAATATCCTTTGCAGCCAAATCACCTGGTCATTGGCATGTCCAAATATCAGCTTCCTAACTCAAAAGGTGCCTGAGTTAATGGTCAGAAGAGAAAGGAAATTTGATTAATTAAATAAGTACTTAATTAATCGCTAATAATTAAATAACTCCTCAATTTATTGATTAATCAAAAAAAAAAAATACCGTTTTTGACAAAGGACTTGCTCACTATTGTGCCGAAATTTCAGCTTCCTAGCTCAAAGGATGGCTGAGATATCGCCCGGACAAACAAACAAGAAAACAAGAAAACAAGGAAACAAGTACACATACATTCAAAGTACACCGCCCCATGCCAAATAATTCAATATGCTGCAGCGCGGCATTGCCGGGGCGGCTCCGGCGCCCGGCAATACCGCAGTTCAGCTCAATGAGGCTGCATTGGGAGGGAGAGGTGTACACTAATTGATTGATTAATTGTATAATTAAAATCAATAAAAGATTATCACAAAATATTTTCATAATCAATTGGCTAATCGCATAACTAAACCACGAGTGCTTCATCCGAAGATGTTTCTTTTCGAAATGTAATTAAATAAGTCATTTATAAAAAATTAAATAATTAATTGATTACTCAATAAATAAATTAATCGATTAATCAATAAATAATTAATAGATGAAATGATTAATCAATAAATCAAAAATATCTTTGATAGCCACATCACTTGGTCACTCATGTCCAAATATTAGCTTCCCAGCTCAAAAGGTGCCTGAGATATTGGCCAAATGAGAAAGAAAATAAATAAATGATTAATAATGAAAATAAATAAATAATAATCATAAAAAAATTAAATTATTAATCAATTTGGTCAGAGAACACATAAACTACCACTATTTCATCAGAATCTGTAACTTAAAAAAAAAAAATTTTTTTTAGCATTAATCGAATAATTAAATAATTAATCGATTACTTGATAAATTAATAAATCAAAAATAGCCTTTGCAGCCAAATCACCTGGTCATTGGCATGTCCAAATAACAGCTTCCTAACTCAAAAGGTGCCTGAGTTAATGGTCAGAAGAGAAAGGAAATTTGATTAATTAAATAAGTACTTAATTAATCGCTAATAATTAAATAACTCCTCAATTTATTGATTAATCAAAAAAAAAAAATACCGTTTTTGACAAAGGACCTGCTCACTATTGTGCCGAAATTTCAGCTTCCTAGCTCAAAGGATGGCTGAGATATCGTCCGGACAAACAAACAAGAAAGAAAACAAGTACACATACATTCAAAGTACACCGCCCCATGCCAAATAATTAAATATGCTGCAGCGCGGCATTGCCGGGGCGCCTCCGGCGCCCGGCAATACCGCAGTGCAGCTCATTGAGGCTGCATTGGGAGGGAGAGGTGTACACTAATTGATTGATTAATTGTATAATTAAAATCAATAAAAGATTATCACAAAATATTTTCATAATCAATTGGCTAATCGCATAACTAAACCAGTAGTGCTTCATCCGAAGATGTATCTTTTAGAAATTTAATTAAATAAGTCATTTATAAAAAATTAAATAATTAATTGATTACTCAATAAATAATTAATCGATTAATCAATAAATACTTAATAGATGAAATGATTAATCAATAAATCAAAAATATCCTTGATAGCCACATCACTTGGTCACTCATGTCCAAATATTAGCTTCCCAGCTCAAAAGGTGCCTGAGATATTGGCCAAATGAGAAAGAAAATAAATAAATGATTAATAATGAAAATAAATAAATAATAATCATAAAAAAATTAAATTATTAATCAATTTGGTCAGAGAACACATAAACTACCACTATTTCATCAGAATCTGTAACTTAAAAAAAAAAAATTTTTTTGTCATTAATCGAATAATTAAATAATTAATCGATTAATTGATTAATTAATAAATCAAAAGTATCCTTTGCAGCCAAATCACCTGGTCATTGGCATGTCCAAATATCAGCTTCCTAACTCAAAAGGTGCCTGAGTTAATAATGGTCAGAAGATAAATGAAATTTAATTAATTAAATAAGTACTTAATTAAACGCTAATAATTAAATAACTCCTCAATTAATTGATTATTCAAAAAACAAAAAATACCGTATTTGACAAAGGACTTGCTCACTACTGTGCCGAAATTTCAGCTTCCTAGCTCAAAGGATGGCTGAGATATCGTCCGGACAACCAAGAAAACAAACAAGAAACCAGAGTGAAAACTGAGTACTCTCTTTCAGCGTGCGTCACTGCCGAGCCCCCTTCGGTGCCCGGCAATGACGATTTGCAATGCCTGGAGGTGGCATAGGAAAGGAGCGGTGTACAAGAAGAAAGAAAACAAACAAGTACAGATACATTCAAAGTACACCGCCCCATGCCAAATAATTAAATATGCTGCAGCGCGGCATTGCCGGGGCGCCTCCGGCGCCCGGCAATACCGCAGTGCAGCTCATTGAGGCTGCATTGGGAGGGAGAGGTGCACACTAATTGATTGATTAATTGTATAATTAAAATCAATAAAAGATTATCACAAAATATTTTCATAATCAATTGGCTAATAGCATAACTAAACCAGTAGTGCTTCATCCGAAGATGTATCTTTTAGAAATTTAATTAAATAAGTCATTTATAAAAAATTAAATAATTAATTGATTACTCAATAAATAATTAATCGATTAAGCAATAAATAATTTAAGATGAAATGATTAATCAATAAATCAAAAATATCCTTGATAGCCGCATCACTTGGTCACTCATGTCCAAATATTAGCTTCCCAGCTCAAAAGGTGCCTGAGATATTGGCCAAATGAGAAAGAAAATAAATAAATGATTAATAATGAAAATAAATAAATAATAATCATAAAAAAATTAAATTATTAATCAATTTGGTCAGAGAACACAAAAACTAGCACTATTTCATCAGAATCTGTAACTTAAAAAAAATTTTTTTTTTTGTCATTAATCAAATAATTAAATAATTAATCGATTAACTGATTAATTAATAAATCAAAAATATCCTTTGCAGCCAAATCACCTGGTCATTGGCATGTCCAAATATCAGCTTCCTAACTCAAAAGGTGCCTGAGTTAATGGTCAGAAGAGAAAGGAAATTTGATTAATTAAATAAGTACTTAATTAATCGCTAATAATTAAATAACTCCTCAATTTATTGATTAATCAAAAAAAAAAAAATACCGTTTTTGACAAAGGACTTGCTCACTATTGTGCCGAAATTTCAGCTTCCTAGCTCAAAGGATGGCTGAGATATCGCCCGGACAAACAAACAAGAAAGAAAACAAGTACACATACATTCAAAGTACACCGCCCCATGCCAAATAATTAAATATGCTGCAGCGCGGCATTGCCGGGGCGCCTCTGGCGCCCGGCAATACCGCAGTGCAGCTCATTGAGGCTGCATTGGGAGGGAGAGGTGTACACTAATTGATTGATTAATTGTATAATTAAAATCAATAAAAGATTATCACAAAATATTTTCATAATCAATTGGCTAATCGCATAACTAAACCACTAGTGCTTCATCCGAAGATGTATCTTTTAGAAATTTAATTAAATAAGTCATTTATAAAAAATTAAATAATTAATTGATTACTCAATAAATAATTAATCGATTAATCAATAAATAATTAATAGATGAAATGATTAATCAATAAATCAAAAATATCTTTGATAGCCACATCACTTGGTCACTCATGTCCAAATATTAGCTTCCCAGCTCAAAAGGTGCCCGAGATATTGGCCAAATGAGAAAGAAAATAAATAAATGATTAATAATGAAAATAAACAAATAATAATCATAAAAAAATTAAATTATTAATCAATTTGGTCAGAGAACACATAAACTACCACTATTTCATCAGAATCTGTAACTTTAAAAAAAAAATTTTTTTGGTCATTAATCGAATAATTAAATAATTAATCGATTAATTGATTAATTAATAAATCAAAAATATCCTTTGCAGCCAAATCACCTGGTCATTGGCATGTCCAAATATCAGCTTCCTAACTCAAAAGGTGCCTGAGTTAATGGTCAGAAGAGAAAGGAAATTTAATTAATTAAATAAGTACTTAATTAAACGCTAATAATTAAATAACTCCTCAATTAATTGATTATTCAAAAAACAAAAAATACCGTATTTGACAAAGGACAAGCTCACTACTGTGCCGAAATTTCAGCTTCCTAGCTCAAAGGATGGCTGAGATATCGCCCGGACAACCAAGAAAGCAAGAAACCAGAGTGAAAACTGAGTACTCTCTTTCAGCGTGCGTCACTGCCGAGCCCCCTTTGGTGCCCGGCAATGACGATTTGCAATGCCTGGAGATGGCATAGGAAAGGAGTGGTGTACAACAAGTACACATACATTCAAAGTACACCGCCCCATGCCAAATAATTAAATATGCTGCAGCGCGGCATTGCCGGGGCGCCTCCGGCGCCCGGCAATACCGCAGTGCAGCTCATTGAGGCTGCATTGGGAGGGAGAGGTGTACACTAATTGATTGATTAATTGTATAATTAAAATCAATAAAAGATTATCACAAAATATTTTCATAATCAATTGGCTAATCGCATAACTAAACCAGTAGTGCTTCATCCGAAGATGTATCTTTTAGAAATTTAATTAAATAAGTCATTTATAAAAAATTAAATAATTAATTGATTACTCAATAAATAATTAATCGATTAATCAATAAATACTTAATAGATGAAATGATTAATCAATAAATCAAAAATATCCTTGATAGCCACATCACTTGGTCACTCATGTCCAAATATTAGCTTCCCAGCTCAAAAGGTGCCTGAGATATTGGCCAAATGAGAAAGAAAATAAATAAATGATTAATAATGAAAATAAATAAATAATAATCATAAAAAAATTAAATTATTAATCAATTTGGTCAGAGAACACATAAACTACCACTATTTCATCAGAATCTGTAACTTAAAAAAAAAAATTTTTTTTGTCATTAATCGAATAATTAAATAATTAATCGATTAATTGATTAATTAATAAATCAAAAATATCCTTTGCAGCCAAATCACCTGGTCATTGGCATGTCCAAATATCAGCTTCCTAACTCAAAAGGTGCCTGAGTTAATAATGGTCAGAAGATAAATGAAATTTAATTAATTAAATAAGTACTTAATTAAACGCTAATAATTAAATAACTCCTCAATTAATTGATTATTCAAAAAACAAAAAATACCGTATTTGACAAAGGACTTGCTCACTACTGTGCCGAAATTTCAGCTTCCTAGCTCAAAGGATGGCTGAGATATCGTCCGGACAACCAAGAAAGAAAACAAGAAACCAGAGTGAAAACTGAGTACTCTCTTTCAGCGTGCGTCACTGCCGAGCCCCCTTTGGTGCCCGGCAATGACGATTTGCAATGCCTGGAGATGGCATAGGAAAGGAGCGGTGTACAACAAGAAAACAAGAAAGAAACCAGAGTGAAAACTGAGTACTCTCTTTCAGCGTGCGTCACTGCCGAGCCCCCTTTGGTGCCCGGCAATGACGATTTGCAATGCCTGGAGATGGCATAGGAAAGGAGCGGTGTACAACAACCAGAGTGAAAACTGAGTACTCTCTTTCAGCGCGCGTCACTGCCGAGCCCCCTTCGGTGCCCAGCAATGACGATTTGCAATGCCTGGAGATGGCATAGTAAAGGAGCGGTGTACAACAAGAAAGAAAACAAGAAAGAAAACAAACAAACAAACAACCAGAGTGAAAATTGAGTACTCTCTTTCAGCGTGCGTCACTGCCGAGCCCCCTTTGGTGCCCGGCAATGACGATTTGCAATGCCTGGAGATGGCATAGGAAAGGAGCGGTGTACAATAATCATAAAAAAATTAAATTATTAATCAATTTGGTCAGAGAACACATAAACTACCACTATTTCATCAGAATCTGTAACTTAAAAAAAAATTTTTTTTTTGGCATTAATGGAATAATTAAATAATTAATCGATTAATTGATTAATTAATAAATCAAAAATATCCTTTGCAGCCAAATCACCTGGTCATTAGCATGTCCAAATATCAGCTTCCTAACTCAAAAGGTGCCTGAGTTAATGGTCAGAAGAGAAAGGAAATTTGATTAATTAAATAAGTACTTAATTAACCGCTAATAATTAAATAACTCCTCAATTTATTGATTAATCAAAAAAAAAAAATACCGTTTTTGACAAAGCACTTTCTCACTATTGTGCCAAAATTTCAGCTTCCTAGCTCAAAGGATGGCTGAGATATCGCCCGGACAAACAAACAAGAAAACAAGTACACATACATTCAAAGTACACCGCCCCATGCCAAATAATTAAATATGCTGCAGCGCGGCATTGCCGGGGCGCCTCCGGCGCCCGGCAATACCGCAGTGCAGCTCATTGAGGCTGCATTGGGAGGGAGAGGTGTACACTAATTGATTGATTAATTGTATAATTAAAATCAATAAAAGATTATCACAAAATATTTTCATAATCAATTGGCTAATCGCATAACTAAACCAGTAGTGCTTCATCCGAAGATGTATCTTTTAGAAATTTAATTAAATAAGTCATTTATAAAAAATTAAATAATTAATTGATTACTCAATAAATAATTAATCGATTAATCAATAAATACTTAATAGATGAAATGATTAATCAATAAATCAAAAATATCCTTGATAGCCACATCACTTGGTCACTCATGTCCAAATATTAGCTTCCCAGCTCAAAAGGTGCCTGAGATATTGGCCAAATGAGAAAGAAAATAAATAAATGATTAATAATGAAAATAAATAAATAATAATCATAAAAAAATTAAATTATTAATCAATTTGGTCAGAGAACACATAAACTACCACTATTTCATCAGAATCTGTAACTTAAAAAAAAAAAATTTTTTTGTCATTAATCGAATAATTAAATAATTAATCGATTAATTGATTAATTAATAAATCAAAAATATCCTTTGCAGCCAAATCACCTGGTCATTGGCATGTCCAAATATCAGCTTCCTAACTCAAAAGGTGCCTGAGTTAATAATGGTCAGAAGATAAATGAAATTTAATTAATTAAATAAGTACTTAATTAAACGCTAATAATTAAATAACTCCTCAATTAATTGATTATTCAAAAAACAAAAAATACCGTATTTGACAAAGGACTTGCTCACTACTGTGCCGAAATTTCAGCTTTCTAGCTCAAAGGATGGCTGAGATATCGTCCGGACAACCAAGAAAACAAACAAGAAACCAGAGTGAAAACTGAGTACTCTCTTTCAGCGTGCGTCACTGCCGAGCCCCCTTCGGTGCCCGGCAATGACGATTTGCAATGCCTGGAGGTGGCATAGGAAAGGAGCGGTGTACAACAACCAGAGTGAAAACTGAGTACTCCCTTTCAGCGTGCGTCACTGCCGAGCCCCCTTCAGTGCTCAGCAATGACGATTTGCAATGCCTGGAGATGGCATAGGAAAGGAGCGGTGTACAACAACCAGAGTGAAAACTGAGTACTCTCTTTCAGCGTGCGTCACTGCCGAGCCCCCTTCGGTGCCCGGCAATGACGATTTGCAATGCCTGGAGATGGCATAGGAAAGGAGCGGTGTACAACAAGAAAACAAGGAAACAAGAAAACAAGAAAACAAGGAAACAACCAGAGTGAAAACTGAGTACTCTCTTTCAGCGTGCGTCACTGCCGAGCCCCCTTCGGTGCCCAGCAATGACGATTTGCAATGCCTGGAGATGGCATAGGAAAGGAGCGGTGTACAATATATTTATATATATATATATATTTCTGCCCTAACATCTTCTGTCGAACATTGGTGAAAGACTTTGACCACAGGAACTTACACTGGCCGAGCCCACAAGTTGGGAATAATTAGGTCCGTTGAAGAATAAGAATAAGCAGCAGTAGCAGCAGTACTTGCTTACCCATGTAGATGTGATCAAATCTAATTTTATTCCCACTCGCACAGGGAAATGGCATGTCAATGTCGCCGCCGACTACACAGCCACAGTCACCAGCGGGGAAGGTGAAGGCCTCTGCCCCTGTTGCTCCTGTTGATTCCAATGAAGGACAATGTTTGGGACAGAATCAGGCTCTAGGAACGGCGCAAGGGCTGAGGAGGGACAAAAGACTCAGTGCATCACGCTTTTCAGTCAGCAAGGAGCGAGAGCTGCAAAAGCTACCTCCTCTTAAAGGTTTGTGGTGAGCGCCTCGTGTGGCTGGTTTACCTGTCTGCTCTGCAGCAGTAGTTTGATCCAAAATTGCTGTGGTAGTTTGTCTCAATGTGTTTTATTATTGTCGTTATTAATCCTGACGTTGGCTTAACTGTTAGGTGGCTGGATAAGATCTTACGATCTAAAGTTTGAGCCTCTGTCGTGCCGTTAAATAACACAAGGTGGGTTTACTCAGCCTGTAAACCTTCCAAGGTCGGCAAAATGAGTACCAAGAAACAGGGGGAAATGCATGAGTGGCACTGGCACAGCCTCCCTCCAAGCAATGATGCAACCAGCAGCCACAGGCTGCACACAAAATGATAATCATAATAATTGTCGTTATTATATTTTAAAACATAAATGAGAATTGCTATGTTAATGACTTCATTGTTGACTCGACTCCCTTCTGCCGGTGACTTGGTTATAGCTTCTGTTTTTTCAGAGGTGGAGAAAGTCACTGCTGCTTGTTGGTAGTTCGGGCGGGAGTAGTGCGAGTTGGAAAAGGTCGGCGTTCATGGTTATTGTTCAAAATTCCTTGAAGGGGAAACCAAATGCAAAAGATTTTTTCCCTGAAAACCATTGAAAATCATAAATGATGGTCTAATTTGAAGGGTAGTTAAAAAAAGTTTTTTTTGCCAATCAGAAAGGGTCGAAAATAGCCCTTTGGTGTCGATTTTCGTTTTTGCCAGTGACGTCATGTGATGATCTCACCTTGATCAAAATGGCGAACTACATAGAGAAAGCGTATTTTGAGCTCGGATTTCCGATACCGATTCCTCTGTCATTAGCAACTCTGAAGGTTCTCAGTATGTTGAAACAGATCAGTGAGATTTTGAATAAACTATTGGAAACAAAATTAGTAATGGAACCGCTTTTGGGGGAATTGTGGAGCCGTATAGTTTTGAGCCTTGTGCGAGCGATTCAGACGAAGGTGGCGACAATGGAGGTGTTGGTGAAGATGGAAACGCAAGTCGCATATAAATTACAGATTGGCAGGTATTGTTTTTCTGTACAATTGATGGTTTATAAGGGATTTGTATTCGTTGATAAATCGGTTATATTACTCCAGCAG